>NC_047678.1:7140361-7453086 GCF_011762505.2 Arvicanthis niloticus | reverse complement strand
TGGTGCCATGTTACCCTTGTTTTTATTATTATTATTATTATTATTATTATTATTATTATTATTATTATTATGTTTTTATGCTGACCTTTAGGTATCTTGTTATGCCTTGTTTTGTCAGGTGTAATAGTACCTGATGGCAATAGGCCTCTGTGATTGCAGATAGAGCTGGTTGACCCAGATGGCAATAGGCCTCCTGAGATGCTGACAGAGCTGGTCATCCCTGATGGCTTCAAGCCTCTGGTTGTTTGAGTGGCAGCAGGCCTCCAGGGATACAGGCAGAGCTCATGGTTCCTGATGGCTACAGGCCTCTGGCATTGCAGGTAGGGATATGGATAGGTAGATGGAGCACAGAGGGGATGGGGCAAACCTTATGGCTGCTGGGCTTGCTGGGAAACTCAGTGATCTTGATTCAGTGTCTTGATTCAGGCATGAGGATCTCACCTGGTTGTCCCAAGTGGCTGCAGGCCTCCAGAGATGCAGTCAAAGCTATAGTCCAGGGAATAAAGTACAAAAGGGACAGAGTGAAACTCGCTACTGCTGAGTTTGCTGGGTCTACTTTATTTACATCATTCTATGCCTCCTTCTCCCCAGTTCAACTCACCCTATGTTCTCCCGTCAAATATATTACCTCTTCTATTATAACTATTGTTACATAAACATAAGTCCATTTCATGTTGCTCTTATGTATATATGTTTAGTGCTGTTAATTTGGAATTAGATAATCTATGAGGGGGCCCACTCATAGAGAAAACGGATTCTCTCTACACAACCATTGATTACCTGCAGCTCTTGTTATACAGTGGCATATCAATAGAGGTTGTCTTGATGATGCTGGTCCTGTTTAAGGAACTACATGGTTGAGATTTCATGGCCTTATCATCCTTGTCACTTCTTTTGATCAGGTCATTCGTATACTTAGCACTTTCTTTTTCTAGTTCTTTGTATATTCTGGATATGAATGGTATAGCAGAGATACAGCTGGCAAAGATTCTGTCTCTTCTATTTTCATCTTCAGAGTTGATTTTTGTTGTCGTTATTCAGCTCTTTTTTGTTGTTTTATGAGTTATATCTATCCATTTTGGCCTTAATTACTGAGTAAATGAAGTCCTATTCAGAAAGCCTTTGGGTGCTGCTTCTGTGTTTGTATGGCTTCTAAGGTTTCACTTTTAGAGTCCATTTAGATTCGATTTGGGGCAAGGTGATAGACAAAGCTCTAATTTTACTACCGAACATGTGCTTTCCCTCTTTCCCAGCCTTCCCCTCACCATTAGTTGAAGATGCTGTCTTGTGTTTATTTGGGATAATGGTCAACTATGAAAAGCTTTAATTGTGTGCATGAATTTTCTGTTTTATTGATACACATATCTATTTTGTGCCATTTCTATGCTATCTTTATTACTAAAATTGCAATATAGCATAATATCTGGGATGTTACTCCTGCCAACATTGTCCCTTGCACAGGATTGCTTTGGCCACTTTGAATCTTTTGTGCTTTCACATGAATTTTAGAACTTTTGTAAATACAAAAAAATTGTGAAATGTTACATGAATTTTGATTTTTATTTCATTGACTATTGAAACTTCTTTGGTCAGATGATCATTGTTCATTCTACCAATCTAATGCATAATGAGGTTTCTATTTTCTAGTGTTTCCTTCAGAGATATAAAGCTTTCACTGTAGAGATCTTTCACTTCCCTTTAAAAATTTACTTCTAAAGAATTAATTTTGGAGGCCCTAATGAACACAAAAGTTTCCTTGATCTCTTTCTCAGCTTGCTTTGTATTGGTTTATACAAAACTTTCTGATTTTTAAAGTTGAATATTTATTCTAGCACTTTGCTGAAGTTATTGCTTATTTCTGTTGGGGTTTTGGAGATCTATACTTACATAAAACATCATCTTTACAATAGAGATAATTTTAGTTTTTCTATTTTTATACACTTGGGTGAAGGTTCTGAGTTAGCTTCAGTAAGTCGAAGTGCATATATGACTGCTATCCCTGGCCTGGGTCTGGGGGTAGGCAGCAGGAACAGGAGGAATGGAGTCAGATTTACCAAGAGAAATCACAAATCCAGCTTCTACCTGGGTCTTGAGGAATTCACAGATACAGAGACATGTGGCAACAGTCCCGTTTCCAACTAGTCCAAAAAGCAAATGAATCTGGCTCCTACTTGGATCTGAAACTGAGAAGTGAGATGGGGTAAGGGTCTTAGATGAGAGCAAACACAAGAAAACCCAAGACTATAGACTCCTCCTGTCTCTGGATCTACATGATCTGAATAGATGGGCAGATTGCCCAGGGAAATATGAGTATCCTAGGTCACACTAAGGACAAGGAGTTGCCCTTCCCATGGAAATGGATGACTCCACCAGGGCCATGAATTAACCTGAAACTGAAATCTCCAGAACATATATGACAAACGGGGAGAAATAGATCCTACAAGTTGTTCTCTGAAACACGAAAGTCTCACCAAAGAAAATACATGTGAAAACTTAATTTCATAATACACAATCAAAGATGGATTATTACATTACTTTGGGTTCTCCCTGTCTTGAAATGTAGCATTTTTGTTCCTCATATCTCTCCAGGTCTTTCTTCAATTTGCCTTCAAAGGAAGGCAGGCTAGCAGCAACCTAAGCAACTTACTCATTAGGTCTAGTCCCATACATTTGCTAAGTTGACAGACTTTTACCCACACCAAGCAAGGATGCTGCATAAGTTGTAAGCAGTACCATGAGCTGACTGTCACTTTCTGTCCCACTAGATCTACCAGAAAATACTGACAACCAACTTACACCAGATGACCAAAAACGCACACCAGACACTATGGAGTCGGTAAGAAGGCCTTTCTTAAGGTAGAAATGTTACTTTAGTGATCTTATTTTTCCATCAAAATTGCATTTTAACAACCATGTTGAGCAAGGTTATCTTAGGCCTTAAGAGACTTAGCTTAATCGAGGGAACATGTAATTGTACTAGCCTCGTCTAATAGAATAGAGCACCAAAGCACCCAGTGTCAAGTATTATAGTCTATGTGATAGGACCTTTTGTTCTAAAGAAATAGGTTCCTCTTTTGGTAAAAGTTTATAAATTTCATTTAGAAGTTGACAAGCATGTCAGGTTCCCTTGACTTATGTGCAGTATGTTCCAGTAAAGTCAGAATGGAGGAAGCTTCATATGTTCAGTGTGGATGCGAAGTGTTAAAACTTACCACGTTAGCTTTAGTATAAATAATTGAGACAATATTGCAGAAGGGATTAATTCCACAACCCAGTTCTAAAGATGCTCAAGCAAGTTGCAGAGTGACATACAGAACACTCTGCAAGGACAAACAGATAGTGGTAGTTAAAGTGGCCTTCAAAATAGGAAAAATGGGAAGTGGCACAACTGAGAAACCCCAGTCTTCTGAGCTACCATCACAGAATATACTAATACATAATCTTTCACTTGTAGATACTTGCCTATGTTGCTTGGCATTAAAAAATGTTGACATAGTTTTCAAAGATCCATGAGAACAGAAATTAATGTGACCTGTACTGCATACTGTTTTCTCTCCTTTAAATTTCAGGTGGAAGTAAGAAGGCGCAGACTCAGTATGTATTGCCAAGTCTCTTAAGACACATTGTAGAAACAAGTTGTGTAAATGTTGGGTATACTTATATGTGAATGCAACACAATAATCTAAACTACCTCTTGGGAAGAATTTGGATTTTGTCTTTTAAAATAATAGTTTTCTAAGTTAAAAAAAACAGGCTGAGCTCATTTGTGTATGCTCACGTGATCCAGCTATGAACCCAGTACTTAGTTTGGAATGGTGTATACCAGGTTGTGTCTAAACCTGGTTTTGTTCAAGATAGGAATCCAGACTACCCACTCCAATCTCCAATGAGAAGCTATTGAATTACCATAATAGGATACACATTTTACCTACAAAATAAGAGTTCAGACTTCATCCCATATGGTGTATTCGTTTCTTTATGGTGGTACTCTACTGAAGACTAAACCAGAGCACAGTGGTAAGTGATGAGGCTCTTCATGCAGATCAAGAGACACTTTGTGGAGCAAGGACTTAGTAATGCCCATATTCCATCTTTCCAGCATCATCTTTCAGTAGGTCAAAAATACAGAGAGCCCAGACACTGGCATGACTACCATACTGTGCAAAAGCTCAGGGCATTGCTCTTCATCTGCCTGCAGACATCCACAAGCATGAGAGGTAGAAAAGCCCACACGATCCTAGTCAGATCACAGATTCTGAGGATAGGAGCCCGACACTGCATGAGAAAATGGGCTGGGTGATTTTCTCACAGGCTTCTATCATACATGGCTCATTTCACAAACATTGGAAAAGTGGGAAAATATTCTCCTTAGGATAGAGCCCACCAATTGTTTATGCAATACCACATGCTCAGATCTGAAAACATATACATACAAAACACAATAATAACATTGTACAGGCTGAGCATGCTCCAGTTATGTAATAGGAATGCACACACACACACACACACACACACACACACACACACACGCGCGGATGTAACAACAGTAATGAAAACAGTAGCCATTATTTGGAAGAGGACAAGGAGAGGTATGTTGATATATAGGAGGATTCACAGTGAGAAACAACCATGGGATTTGATGTGAATATTATATTAAAAATGGTGTTTAAAAAAAAATAAGTACATATATATTTTATTCTATTTTGCTTTATTTTGTCACATTTAGTTTTTATCTCTTAGAAGCCTGTTATTATTTTTTTCTAATGAGAGTCACAAAGGGAGTGGATCCAGAGGGAAGGGTGGTAGCAAGGAACTGGGGTAGCAGAGAGAAAAGAAAACACAATTAGGATATATTTTATGAGAAAAGAATCTATTTTCAATGAAAGGGTGAAAAATTAAAAACACTCACCTGTGAATACTAGATACTTAATAGAATGAAAATAAAAGTACTGTGTATACATATATAACATAAAAAGAAATAACAAAAATACTTTGTATGTACATAACATTAGCGTGAACACAAAGAGCTATTCACCTTATGGACAATGTCCTCTAGGACCTCCAGCCACCACATGGCTAGATATACATACTGACTCAGATTTTTGGAAATTGATTTTTAAAGCTAGATTTATTTTTATTTTAGGTATGTGAGTGTTCACCTGTTTTAATATATGTGTGGCATTTGCATCTGTGTTTCATGTGTAGCGTCAAACTGGCTGTTGGGTTCCTCAGAACTGAAATTACAGACAGTTGTGTCTCTAGCTGACTTGTGTGTGTTAGAAACAGAAAGAGTCCTGTGTCCTCTACAGGAGCAGCAGGGGATATTACCCTCTGAGTGGTCTCTTTAGCTGCTGGCATCAGGCTTTGCAGTATGAGCTAGACTCTGAGCGATAGCAGGACTTCTTTCACTGGTGGACAAAATCCATATTGCCCCTGAGGGTGAGCACTTGGTGGATCTATATAGGCAGCAGTTAGGAGTACGAAGGCATCTTATTGTGAACATGGTGTCTGTGTGAGCTTGTTTACAGGTTACATAGTTTACATGTTATATAGTTACATGGTCTACATTACATAAGCTTGCTACAGAGGGCTTTGTTTCAGAAAAGCTAGTTTTAGAGGGAGCCTGTGGCTCAGTTGGAACCCATTGTTCAGTTATAGGTCTACCCTTTCTAAAACATGGGTTTGATCATCTATTATGCATAAAATGTGCTGTGGTGGTACAACTTTATAAACCAGTCCTTCAGAGTTACAGACAGGAAAATTCTAAGTTCCAGGTCATCTATCATAGTGGCATTCAGACCACCCTGGTATAGAGACATTGTCTCTGCACCATAGAAAGGAACAAGAGGGAGAGTGGAGCTTTGTCAGTTGCCCCTGTTGAGTCTGTGTATGGAGGACTTTGTGGAAACAGAGCTTTTGGGTTGTTTTTTGTTTTTGTGTTTGGTTTTTTTTTTTTTTTTTTCGAGACAGGATTTCTCTGTGTAGACCTGGCTGTCCTGGAACTCACTCTGTAGACCAGGCTGGCCTCAAATTCAGAAATCTACCTCCCTCTGCCTCCCCAGTGCTGGTATTAAAGGCATGTGCCACCACTGCCCCGCTGGAAACAGAATGTTTATGAGGAATGAGTAAACAGCGTCTTGCATGCACACAAACTGGTGGAGACTCTGCTATTCTCTTAGCTAGACTTAGTTCAGGCTAGCCACACAGTTTTGGGGGACATATTATCACCTATAATGACACCAAGCTACTTTTTCAGGTTCCTCTAGTTCAGATTGTATCTAGGTGTGGCCAGATAAAAAAGAACTTCCCTTTTTCACACCTTCATGTAAGAACTGGGTTGGTGTGACTTGGAGACTGAGTCATTACTGGGACATCTGTAAGCATTGGTACCCTCCCAACTTTGTTCCCTAATGATCAGACTCAATTACTAAAAGGCAGGTGACAGTATGAGGATGGTTGAGGAAGGCCCCATTTACTAATCCAGGAATCCCACAGCTTCTTTGGGGTTGAAAGGTAGAGTACTTTCAGTTGTTTCTGTCAGGGAAGATGGCCACTGATGCATGAATGCAGCTATCACTGTAACCTTGGGTAAAAAGTCAGAAGTTTTCACAGCTTCTTACCTCCCTACATCCCATGAAGGCAACACCATACATTGTCATGAGATGTAGTGTATAAGGGTTGAGGAAAGAATGAAGAGTAAACAAGTCTTCTACAATGTTCTGGAGTAAATACATTCCTGGCTCTGGGTACATTTACTCCTAGGTAGCTGAGGTCTTCTGGCATGTCACAGACATCACGGGGCTCTCCAGCAGTGCCTGTGTTTTTTCCTACAGTATACACTAAAGAGATCCGTTCCAGCCTAGAGAGTCTCATGGGAAGTCCTTCTCAACCAACTAAGAGGAAAGCCTTCATGTCCTAGTGAAGAGTTGGTCGTTGAAGGCATTGAGTGGCTGTTGCTGTGTCCATGTGGCTCTAAGAAGGGTTAGCATGATGCCAATCAAGCAGCACACTCACACAGCATGCTCAGTCATGTGACTTTCTTTTGTGTTTTCATATGCATCTATATTTAGGCTTTATCTGTGATTCCTGTGATGTCCATTCAATGCCTAACTGATTGTTCACTACATGCAGTGATCTTCCTGAGATACCAGTCTCACACTGATGATTGTACCTGGATTAAGCAGTCAGATCAAATGTACAAACATGCAGCAATTGTTCATTTCCTTTCATTTTCTGCCAAGAAGCTGACACAACTTCCTCTTTTTAATGCATTCCCAGTAAGTTTACTAATAAAGACAATCAAAGAGAAGCAAGCTATGGACACTCAGAATGCGATGGGACCTGAAGTCCATAAGGATACTTCAGCTGAAACTACTGTACACAGTAAGAAAGGTACTGTGGGAATTTTGTTTAATTGTCTCTAGTGGTCGATAATTATCTCATATGTCAATCTATAGAGAAGTTTAAGGCTATTTTCCTATGTAGACAATGCTGATATATCTAGGTCTTTAACTGAAATACAACTACAGAATTTTCAAATGCATGTAATGTTTGGTCTCTCCTTCAATAGCATGAACTTGTGTAAAGCTGAGGCTCATCTTCCATGAGTTGGTAGGGTTTCCCCTGGTATAGACAGGAATTGGGTGAACTGCCCTCTAATACTGTCTCTCATACACGGGTGATGTCAATTGAATATAGCAGATTTTTTTCAAGAATGTCTTGGTAAACATCCAATGACTCATGACTGAGGGTTAAATCAAACCAGGTAACAAAATTCCTCATCTTAATGAAGTGGCAAAGACCCCAGAAGTAGTCAGGTTCCACCTGTGTTTGGAGGTAAGAATGTGGGAGAAAGATATCATTAAGTATGGGGGGAGGGAATGTTTGTGCGCTTTTCCTCTTACAGGTGCACAGTGCTCACAGTGCCTGGGCTGCTTGTGCTTTAGTGCCATTGTGTCCTTTGTACCCAGTTATCCCCAGAATATTTACTTCTTCCAGCCTGTGATACTACCAAACCTTTAGGGTTTCAGGTTCAGTGACTAGTGCTATGTTTTAATTGTTCCCTATCTGAATAATGTTTGCAGTTATTGCTACAAAATACCATGAAGGAAACAGTGTAAAGAAGTAATAGTTTATTTTTCAGACCATAAAAATAGGGAAGTTATATAAGTGGGAATCTGTGGCAGGGTCACATTACAACTTGTCCAAAAAAAGGTGTGGGGACCTTGCAGATATATATATTGCAAAGAAGAAATGTTATAAAGACCAGAAAATTATATGTTTATAAATACATGAAAGACATATAAATTATCAATTTTACAGTGTACTTCTATAAAATGTACACTACACATGACAAATGATTACAATTTACCTCTTTTTAGTCACACATTTTAAGATTGTATCATTCTTCACTTTTGAGGGATAATTTAATTGAATATGAGCCTCCACTTTTAAATAGTTGTGCAGAGTAAACGACAGGATGTGCAGATGGTTCAGTGCATAAGAACACCTGCTGTGCACACTAGTACCTTAGTTTGAATCTCCAGGACACATTAAAAAAAAAACAGTGGGGCATTTCTGTGCACACTTGTAATCCCAGCACAGTCAGAGCCAGAAAAAGGAAGGTTCTGCTTTTCCCTGGCTTCTAGTCTGGTTCCAGCATCTGCAAGAGACCTTGATTGAAGGAGGGAAGGAGGAAAAGGGAAAAAGCAGGATTGTTTTAATTTACCATTCTGATTGTTAGAGAATTTAATGTGACTACTTTATTTATTCCCCCTTCCCCTCAGTCCAACATATCCCATGTTCTCCCTTCAAATATGTCCTCTTCTATACCTATTGTTGTTACATAAACACTTGTGTGCCTTTAATGTTGCTCTTGAGTCTACATGTTTAGTGCTGCTAATTTGAAATCAAGGTCTGAGGGTGGTATGCTCCTAGATAAAACTGATCTCTCTCTCTCTCTCTCTCTCTCTCTCTCTCTCTCTCTCTCTCTCTCTCTCTCAGTGTGTGTGTGTGTGTGTGTCTTTCTAGTCATTGATTGACTATAGCTCTTGATCTAAGGTGGTAGGTCAGTAGATGCTGCCATGATGCAGGCCCTGTTGGCCAACTGTGTTGAGATTTCATGGGTTTACCATCCAGTTCATGTCTAGAAGACACTATCCAGCAGCTTATGTCCTGTCCCTCCATCTCTTATAATCTTTCCACTCATCTTCCACAATGTTCCCTGAGCATTTTGACATATAGGGGTTATCTTGTACATGTCCAAGTTTGGAATCCCACAGTATGTCCTCTGACCTCCACATGCAAACTGAGGCACAGTGGTCCCTCCAAATGGAATACATGTGAAGACTTGTATTTCATCTTACTAATCAGAGACAGATTATTTTATGCTGCATTGGGCTCCTACTGTCTGGAAATGCAGCAATACTGTTACTCATATCTCTCCATGCCTCTCTTTGCTTTAATTTACCTTCAAGGAAAAGCAGTTCAGCAGCAGCCCAGCCATCTCCTTCATTAGGTCTAGTAACATGTGTTAAGTCTTTGTACTTTTATCTACACCAAGCTAAGATGCTGCATAAGTGGTAAACAGTACCATGAGCTGACTTTCAATTTCTGTCCCAGTAGATGTACCGGAGCATACTCACAACCCACTTGCTTCAGATGACCAAAAAGGCACACCAGAGACTATGGAGTCGGTAAGAAGGCCTTTTTTAAGATAAAAATGTTACTTTAGTGATCTTATTTTTCCATCAAAATCCCATTTTACCAACCATGTTGAGCAGGATTCTCTTAGGCCTTAAGAGACTTAGCTCAATCAAGGGAAAGTATAATTGTAGTAGCCCAGTCTAATAGAATAGAGCACCAAAGCACCCAGTGTCGAGTACTTTTTTTGTTTTGTTTTATTTCTTTATTTTATTTTTTTATTGGATATTTTATTTACATTTCAGATGCCACCCCCTTTCCCCATTTCCCCTCCTTAGAAAACTCCTATCCCATACCCCCTTCTTCTTTTTGATTTTATACAATTTTTTAATGTTAACCAATGGCATTATAAATTTGGTAATGCTCAATATCAATCAGAAGTGTAACCTAATACCCAATCTAGATATATCAACTATCTTTGACTGGCGGAGACACGTGAACATCTGCCTCCATGTCTGCAACCCCTCTCTCTTTCTCTCTCATCACCTAGCTCCTCCTCTCCTTCTCCTCTCCTTATTCCTCCCACCTTAGCTCCTCCTACATATCACCCTTCCTGTTACAATAAATCTTTTCTCTCAAAATACAGTTAGAGCATAACTATACCAATTTATGTCAGTAAGGTGCAAGATAGACCTAATACCCAGTCCATCATTTTGTTGACTAACCAGAACCTCTGTCATCTCTCCTAAATAAAACACTTAGTTCTGAACCTGGCTTTTTTTTCTTGGCTTTAGAATGAATGTCAGCTGAAAACCATCCTCTCAAATCTTTTCTCTCAAATTAAATAGCAAGGACTAGCTATGAGAGTATAATTTTTCAACCCCATCAGAAATCCAGAATGACTGAGTTAACTGAAATTATGGCAAGCACAAAGCATAGCTTCTAAAACATAGCCTATTTATAGAGACCGCTGAACACCTGGACAGTCCCTATACTACAGAATGTTGGAGCATCAAATATTCAGCCTTCTGGCCCAGGATCATCTATCTGACAGACCTAGTGATGCAAAATTATTAAGGGCCGATTACTCTGTCTTGGAAGATATAATCAGTCAACTATTCTGCAAGTGTGTCCTTTTCTGGACAGTGATTTGCCTGCAGATGGAAAGAGGCAATTCTTGCCTAGTGGTTGACTCACCACAATTGGAATAACTCTAAAGATGCTCAATTTCTTCTTAGAATCCAAGACAGGAAGCTGTCAGGAGCAGACAGGTCTCTAATCAAAATGAACATTAATACAGAAATGTTTGTAACATCAATTCTGTGGATTTCTGATGTTTTGAAACCAACTATTTATGTAAGGCAATCTGGAGTGTTGTCTGTTAACTCCTCTTAGCTATTTCTAAAGAAAATATAGAAAACACCCAACAATATGCTCTAATTGTATTTTGAGAGAAAAGTTTCCTTTTAACAGGAAGGGTGATGTGTAGGAGGAGCTAAGGTGGGAGGAGTACTGAGAGGAAGAAAAGGAGTAAGAAGAGGAGAAGAAGAAGGAGAGGAGAAGCTAGGTGATGAAAGAGAGATAGAGGGGGGAGACAGGGAAGCAGATGTTCATGTATCTCCACCAGTCAAAGATAGTTGATATATCTAGGTTGGGTACTGGGTTACACCTCTGATTGAACAATACCAAACTTATAAAGCCTATGATTAACATTTCTTAAAAAAATGTATAAATGCAAAATGAAAAGGGGGCATGGGATAGGGGTTTTCTAAGGGGGGGGGGAATGGGGAAACGGGATGGTATCTGAAGTGTAAATGAAAGATCTAAAAAAAAAAAAAAAAAAAAAAAAAACTCCAAGCCATGAATTTGCTAGAGGCCCTTCACTCACAGTCTAACCATCTCAAATAAGTTAAAAAAGTTAAAGAAGGACTGGGTCTAAGCCTTGTATTCCTAAATGTGTTGTGCAGGTGCAATGCCTATGTTAGTAACAATATTCATCTCACTTTTATATTAATAAGAAGCTTGTACCAATGAAAACCTTAAATTTGAAATCAAAGTAAATTTTGTACCATTTAAGAGATTATAACTTCATCTTAATAACAATTATACACATTTCTACCAGTAGGTTATGGCTATGCAATAAATTCTAGCTAAGCCTCCTGTTCCACCAAAACCACTACTTTTCCCTAGAAAGACAGCCCAATATTAACCACCTCAGTCCCCAAGCCCAGGGAATAGGGGTGCCAACTCTTCATTGACTTCTTCAAGCTGATTATGGGTGTTGAGATATTAGAAGAGGGGTTGAGGGAAGAGTAAATTGATAAGCCTCTGACACTGTGTCTTCACTTCATCCAGCTGGAATTCCAGGACATCAGAGGTTCAAGCAGGTCTGCTCAGCATGCCTGATGAGTAGATACACCAAGGCTATGTATTCTGCAATATACAATCATCAAAACAAATTTTAGTATCAAGATAATTGTTTGTTTGAATTCTGGAATCTAGTCTTCTGGCGGCCTGCCTCTGTCATGTCTAATCCATATAATTCTGGGAGTTTCTATGAGGGTGTGTTCCCACCATCCTCCCATTTTTGCCTTCTTGCTCTCAAATTTCCCAACATCAGGTAATCCAAACTCCTGGGCACCTAGGCCCTCCACTTCCACTGATGCCTAACCCCTTATCCCATTCTAAACACTCCAATTACTATGAGGGTGTGCTCCCACCGTCCTCTCATTCCCGCCTCCCTGCTCTTGCAATTCCCCAACACTAGGGAATCCAAACTTTCAGGCACCAAGGCTGTCCACTTCCAATGATGCTTGGCAAGGCCAACTTCAACTACCTATACAGATGGAGCCATGAGTCCCCTCTGTGTTCTTGGGCTGGAGATTTTAGAATGGCTACTCGAGCTTGTTTCTTAGGAGCATTTGCTTGAAAAATTGTTTTCCAGCCTTTTACTCTAAGGTAGAGTCTGTCTTTGCACTAAGGTGGGTTTCCTGTATGCAGCAAAATGCTGGGTCCCGTTTATGTATCCAGTCCATTAGCCTATGTCTTTTAATTGGGGAACTGAGTCCATTGATGTTAAGAGATATTAAGGAACAGTGATTGTTGTCTCCTGTTATTTTTGTTATTAGAGGTGACACTATCTTTGTGTGGCTATATTCTTTTGGATTTGTTGGAAGAGGGTTACTTTCTTGCTCTTTCTAAGGTATAATTTTCCTCTTTGTATTGGAGCTTTCCTGCTATTATCCTTTGTAATTCTGGGTTGTGGAAAGATATTTTGTACATTTGGTTTTGTCATGGAATATCTTGATTTCTCCATCTATGGTAATTGAGAGTGTTGCTGGGTATAGTAGCCTGGGCTGGCATTTGTGTTCTCTTAGGGGTCTGTATGACATCTGTCAGCATCTTCTAGCTTTTATTGTATCTGGTGAGAAGTCTGGTGTAATTCTGATAGGTCTGCCTTTATATGTTACTTGACCTTTCTCCCTTACTGCATTTAATATTCTTTCTTTGTTTTGGGCACTCGGTGCTTTGATTATTATGTCATGGGAGGTATTTCATTTCTGGTCTAGTCTAGTTGGCATTCTATAGGCTTTTGATGTTTATAGGCATCTCGTTCTTTAGATTAGGGAAGTTTTCTTCTAAAATTTTGTTGAAGATATTTATTGGCCCTTTAAGTTGGGACTCTTCACTTTCATCTACACCTATTATCCTTAGGTTTGGTCTCCTCATTGTATCCTGGATTACCTGGATATTTTGTGTTAATAACTTTTTACGTTTTGCATATTCTTTGACAGTTGTGCTGATAGTTTCTATGGTATCTTCTGCACCTGAGAGTCTCTCTTCTATCTCTTGTATTCTGTTGGTGATGCTTGTGTCTATGACTCCTGATTTCTTTCCTAGGTTTTCTATCTCCAGCGTAGTCTCCCTTTGTGATTTCTTGATTGTTTCTACTTCCATTTTTATGTCCTGGATGGTTTTGTCCAATTCCTTCACCTGTTTGGTTGTGTTCTCTTGTAATTCTTTAAGGGATTTTTTTGTTTCCTCTTTAAGGGCTTCTACCTGTTTACCTTTGTTCTCCTCAAATTCTTTGAGAGTGTTATTTATGTCCTTCTTAAAGTCCTCTATCATCATCATTAGAAGTGATTTTAAATCTGAATCTTGCTTTCCTGGTGATATGGGGAATTCAGGACTTTCTAGTGTGGGAGAACTAGGTTCTAATGATGCCAAGTCCTCTGATTACTGATTACTATGGTACTGATGCTTATGTTCTTGCGCTTGCCTTTTGCCATCTGTATCTCCTTAGTGCTACCTGCCCTGTCCCTGATTGGAGCCTGTCTTTCCTATTATCTTGGTTGTATCAGAACTGTGTGGGGTGGGTGTAACTGTGTGGGGTAAGCACTGGGGCCCAAAATCTGCTCAGTGCTCAAGCACAGACAGGATGCTGCCCAGGTTAGAGCTCTGGGAGCCCCTTTCCTCTGGGTTCTTAGAGATTGGGAGCAGAGCTGGAGCCCAAGATCTGCTCAGTGCTCTGGCCCAGACCAAAGGGAACCAGTGCTCCAGGCCGGGAATGACTTTCTGGGTCCTTGTGGGTCCCAGTTACTCCCTGTTTGGGGCAGGCCTTGCTGTCTGCTTACCTAAGATACTGCCTGAGTTAGAGACCCCCACTTACTCTGGGTTCTTAGATATTGGAAGCAGAGCTGCCACCCAAGATCTGCTCAGTGCTCTGGCCCTTACTGGAAGGAACCAGTGCTCTGTGCCGGGAGTGACTTCCTGGGTCTTTGTGGGTCCCAGTTACTCTCTGTTTGGGGTGAAGGTTGTTGTCTGCTTACCTAAGATACTGCCAGGGTTAGAGTTCCTTGGAGCCCTGCTTCCTCTGGGTTCTGTGTGATTGGGGGCAGAGCTGCCTTCTTGGATCTGCTCAGTTTCTGGGCCCAGACCAGAAGGAACCCAGTGTCAAGTATTAAAGTCTTTGTGATAGGACCTTTTGTTCTGGAGAAAAAGGTTCCTCATTTGGCAAAAATTTAGAGATTTCATTTAGAAGTTGACATGTTGCATGTTGCATGTTGCAGAGTGACATACAGAACAGTCGGCAGAGGACAAACAGATAGTGATAGTTAATGCGGCCTTTAAAATGGGAAAAGTGGGAAGTGGCACAACTGAGAAACCCCAGTCTTCTGTGCTACCATCACAGAATGTGCTAATACATAATCTTTCACTTGTAGATACTTGCCTATGTTGCTTGGCATTAAAAAACATGTTAACATAGTTTTCAAAGACCCATGCAAACAGAAACTAATGTGACCTGCACTTCATACTGTTTTCTCTCCTTTACATTTCAGGTGGAAGAAAGAAAGCGCAGACTTTGTATGTATTGCCAAGTCTCTTAAAACACATTGTAGAAACAAGTTGTGTAAATGTTGGGTATACTTATATTTGAATGCAACACAATAATCTAAACTACCTCTTGGGAAGAATTTGGATTTTGTCTTTTAAAATAATAGTTTCCTAAGTTAAAAAAAATAGGCTGGGTTCATTTGTGTATACTCATGGGATCCAGCTATGAACCCAGTACTTAGTTTGGAATGGTGTATACCAGGTTGTGTCTAAACCTGGTTTTGTTCAAGATAGGAATCCAGACTACCCACTCCAATCTCCAATGAGAAGCTATTGAATTACCATAATAGGATACACATTTTACCTACAAAATAAGAGTTCAGACTTCATCCCATATGGTGTATTCGTTTCTTTATGGTGGTACTCTACTGAAGACTAAACCAGAGCACAGTGGTAAGTGATGAGGCTCTTCATGCAGATCAAGAGACACTTTGTGGAGCAAGGACTTAGTAATGCCCATATTCCATCTTTCCAGCATCATCTTTCAGTAGGTCAAAAATACAGAGAGCCCAGACACTGGCATGACTACCATACTGTGCAAAAGCTCAGGGCATTGTTCTTCATCTGCCTGCAGACATCCACAAGCATGAGAGGTAGAAAAGCCCACACGATCCTAGTCAGATCACAGATTCTGAGGATAGGAGCCCGACACTGCAGGAGAAGTTGGGCTGGGTGATTTTCTCACAGGTTCTTATCATACATGGCTCATTTCACAAACACTGGAAAAGTGGGAAAATATTCTCCTCAGGATAGAGCACACCAATTGTTTGTGCAATACCACATGCTCAGCTCTGAAAACATATACATACAAAACGCAATAATAACATTGTACAGGCTGAGCATGCTCCAGTTATGTAATAGGAACACACACACACACACACACACACACACAAACACACGTAACTACAGTAATGAAAACAGTAGCCATTATTTGGAAGAGGACAAGGAGAGTATGTTGATATATAGGAGGATTCACAGTGAGAAACAAACATGAGATTCCATGTGAATGTTATCTCAAAAAAAGAAATTGGTGTTTTCAAAAATAAGTACATATATATTTTATTCTATCTTGGTTTATCTTGTCACATTTAGTTGTTATCTCTTAGAAGCCTGTTATTATTTTTTTCTAATGAGAGTCACAAAGGGAGTGGATCCAGAGGGAAGGGTGGTAGCAAGGAACTGGGGTAGCAGAGAGAAAAGAAAACACAATTAGGATATATTTTATGAGAAAAGAATCTATTTTCAATGAAAGGGTGAAAAATTAAAAATGCTCTCCTGTGAATTCTAGATACTTAATAGAACGAAAATAAAAGTACTGTGTACATATATATATAACATAAAAAGAAATAACAAAAATACTTTGTATGTACATAACATTAGCGTGAACACAAAGAGCTATTCACCTTATGGACAATGTCCTCTAGGACCTCCAGCCACCACGTGGCTAGATATACATACTGACTCAGATTTTTGGAAATTGATTTTTAAAGCTAGATTTATTTTTATTTTAGGTATGTGAGTGTTCACCTGTTTTAATATATGTGTGGCATTTGCATCTGTGTTTCATGTGTAGCGTCAAACTGGCTGTTGGGTTCCTCAGAACTGAAATTACAGACAGTTGTGTCTCTAGCTGACTTGTGTGTGTTAGAAACAGAAAGAGTCCTGTGTCCTCTACAGGAGCAGCAGGGGATATTACCCTCTGAGTGGTCTCTTTAGCTGCTGGCATCAGGCTTTGCAGTATGAGCTAGACTCTGAGCGATAGCAGGACTTCTTTCACTGGTGGACAGAATCCATATTGCCCCTGAGGGTGAGCACTTGGTGGATCTATATAGGCAGCAGTTAGGAGTACGAAGGCATCTTATTGTGAACATGGTGGCTGTGTGAGCTTGTTTACAGGTTACATAGTTTACATGTTATATAGTTACATGGTCTACATTACATAAGCTTGCTACAGAGGGCTTTGTTTCAGAAAAGCTAGTTTTAGAGGGAGCCTGTGGCTCAGTTGGAACCCATTGTTCAGTTATAGGCCTATCCTTTCTAAAACATGGGTTTGATCATCTATTATGCATAAAATGTGCTGTGGTGGTACAACTTTATAAACCAGTCCTTCAGAGTTACAGACAGGAAAATTCTAAGTTCCAGGTCATCTATCATAGTGGCATTCAGACCACCCTGGTATAGAGACATTGTCTCTGCACCATAGAAAGGAACAAGAGGGGGAGTGGAGCTTTGTCAGTTGCCCCTGTTGAGTCTGTGTATGGAGGACTTTGTGGAAACAGAGCTTTTGGTTTGTTTTTTGTTTCTGTTTTTTGGTTTGTTTTTTGTTTTTTTGTTTTGTTTTGTTTTTTTGTTTTGTTTTGTTTTTTTTTGTTTTGTTTTTTGTTTTTTGTTTTTTGTTTTTTTTTTTTTTTTTGGTTTTTTGAGACAGGATTTCTCTGTGTAGCCCTGGCTGTCCTGGAACTCACTCTGTAGACCAGGCTGGCCTCGAATTCAGAAATCTACCTCCCTCTGCCTCCCCAGTGCTGGTATTAAAGGCATGTGGCACCACTGCCCAGCTGGAAACAGAATGTTTATGAGGAATGAGTAAACAGCGTCTTGCATGCACACAAACTGGTGGAGACTCTGCTATTCTCTTAGCTAGACTTAGTTCAGGCTAGCCACACAGTTTTGGGGGACATATTATCACCTATAATGACACCAAGCTACTTTTTCAGGTTCCTCTAGTTCAGATTGTATCTAGGTGTGGCCAGATAAAAAAGAACTTCCCTTTTTCACACCATCATGTGAGAACTGGGTTGGTGTGACTTGGAGACTGAGTCATTACTGGGACATCTGTAAGCATTGGTACCCTCCCAACTTTGTTCCCTAATGATCAGACTCAATTACTAAAAGGCAGGTGACAGTATGAGGATGGTTGAGGAAGGCCCTACTTACGAATCCAGGAATCCCACAGCTTTTTTGGGGTTGAAAGGTAGAGTACTTTCAGTTGTTTCTGTCAGGGAAGATGGCCACTGATGCATGAATGCAGCTATCACTGTAACCTTGGGTAAAAAGTCAGAAGTTTTCACAGCTTCTTACCTCCCTACATCCCATGAAGGCAACACCATACATTGTCATGAGATGTAGTGTATAAGGGTTGAGGAAAGAATGAAGAGTAAACAAGTCTTCCAAAATGTTCTGGACTAAAAACATTCCTGGCTCTGGATACATTTACTCCTAGGTAGCTGAGGTCTTCTGGCATGTCACAGACATCATGGGGCTCTCCAGCAGTGCCTGTGTTTTTTCCTACAGTATACACTAAAGAGATCCGTTCCAGCCTAGAGAGTCTCATGGGAAGTCCTTCTCAACCAACTAAGAGGAAAGCCTTCATGTCCTAGTGAAGATTTGGTTGTTGAAGGCATTGAGTGGCTGTTGCTGTGTCCATGTGGCTCTAAGAAGGGTTAGCATGATGCCAATCAAGCAGCACACTCACACAGCATGCTCAGTCATGTGACTTTCTTTTGTGTTTTCATATGCATCTATATTTAGGCTTTATCTGTGATTCCTGTGATGTCCATTCAATGCCTAACTGATTGTTCACTACATGCAGTGATCTTCCTGACACACCAGTCTCACTCTGATGACTGTACCTGGAACAAGCAGTCAGATCAAATGTACAAACATGCAGCAATTGTTCATTTCCTTTCATTTTCTGCCAAGAAGCTGACACAACTTCCTCTTTTTAATGCATCCCCAGATTCTATGATATTAAAGAAACTTGAAGCTATGCAAGGTATGTACAGTGAGGATGAGTCGGAACCAGAACTCCGTAATGTTACTTCAGTTCAAAGAACTGTATATGAAGGGGAAGGTACTGTGGGAATTTTGTCTAATTGTCTCTAGTGGTTGACAGTTTGTTGCATATATCAATCTACAGAAAAGTTTAAGGCTATTTTCCTATGTAGACAATGCTGATATATCTAGGTCTTTAACTGAAATACAACTACAGAATTTTCAAATGCATGTAATGTTTGGTGTCTCCTTCAATAGCATGAACCTGTGTAAAGCTGAGGCTCATCTTCCATGAGTTGGTAGGGTTTCCCCTGGTATAGACAGGAATTGGGTGAACTGCCCTCTAATACTGTCTCTCCTACACGGGTGACGTCAATGGAATATAGCAGAGTTTTCTCAAGATTGGTAAACATCCAATGACTCATGACTGAGGATTAAAGTCAAACCAGGTAACAAAATTCCTCATCTTAATGAAGTGGCAAAGACCCCAGAAGTAGTCAGGTTCCACCTGTGTTTGGAGGTAAGAATGTGGGAAAAGATATCATTAAGTATGGGGGGAGGGGATGTTTGTGCGCTTTTCCTCTTACAGGTGCACAGTGCTCACAGTGCCTGGGCTGCTTGTGCTTTAGTGCCATTGTGTCCTTTGTACCCAGTTATCCCCAGAATATTTACTTCTTTCAACCTGTGATACTACCAAACCTTTAGGGTTTCAGGTTCAGTGACTAGTGCTATGTTTTAATTGTTCCCTATCTGAATAATGTTTGTAGTTATTGCTACAAAATACCATGAAGGAAACAGTGTAAAGAAGTAATAGTTTATTTTTCAGACCATAAAAATAGGGAAGTTATATAAGTGGGTATCTGTGGCAGGGTCATATTACAACTTGTCCAAAAAATGGTGTGGGGACCTTGCAGATATATATATACATTGCAAAGAAGAAATGATATAAAGACTTTTAAACTATGTTTATAAACACACGGAAGACATATAGATTATCAATTTTACAATGTACTTCTATAAAATGTTCTCCACATATGACAAATGATTACAATTTACCTCCTTTTAGTCACACATTTTAAGATTGTATCATTCTTTACCTTTGAGGGATAATTTAATTGAATATGAGCCTCCACTTTTAAATAGTTGTGCAGAGTAAACGACAGGATGTGCAGATGGTTCAGTGCATAAGAACACCTGCTGTGCACACTAGTACCTTAGTTCGAATCTCCAGGACACATAACAAAAAAAACAGTGGGGCATTTCTGTGCACACTTGTAACCCCAGCACAGTCAGAGCCAGAAAAAGGAAGGTTCTGCTTTTTGCTGGCTTCTAGTCTGGTTCCAGCATCTGCAAGAGACCTTGATTGAAGGATGGAAGGAGGAAAAGGGAGAAAGCAGGATTGTTTTAATTTAGCCTTCTGATTGTTAGAGAATTTAATGTGACTACTTTATTTATTCCCCCATTCCCCTCAGTCCAACATATCCCATGTTCTCCCTTCAAATATGTCCTCTTCTATACCTATTGTTGTTACATAAACACTTGTGTGCCTTTAATGTTGCTCTTGAGTCTACATGTTTAGTGCTGCTAATTTGAAATCAAGGTCTGAGGGTGGTATGCTCCTAGATAAAACTGATATTCTCTCTCTCTCTCTCTCTCTCTCTCTCTCTCTCTCTCTCTCTCTCTCTTTTTCTTTCTCTTTCTAGTCATTGATTGGCTATAGCTCTTGATCTAAGGTGGTAGGTCTGTAGAAGCTGCCATGATGCAGGTCCTGTTGAGCAACTGTGTTGAGATTTCATGGGTTTACCATCCAGTTCATGTCTAGAAGACACTATCCAGCAGCATATGTCCTGTCCCTCCATCTCTTATAATCTTTCCACTCATCTTCCACAATGTTCCCTGAGCATTTTGACATGTAGGGGTTATCTTGTACATGTCCAAGTTTGGAATCCCACAGTATGGCCTCTGACCTCCACATGCAAACTGAGGCACAGTGGTCCCTCCAAATTGAATACATGTGAAGACTTGTATTTCATCTTACTAATCAGAGACAGATTATTTTACGCTGCATTGGGCTCCTACTGTATGGAAATACAGCAGTTCTGTTACTCATATCTCTCCATGCCTCTCTTTGCTTTAATTTACCTTCAAGGAAAAGCAGTTCAGCAGCAGCCCAGCCATCTCCTTCATTAGGTCTAGTCACATGTGCTAAGTCCTTGTACTTTTATCTACACCAAGCTAAGATGCTGCATAAGTGGTAAACAGTACCATGAGCTGACTATCAATTTCTTTCCCCCTCATCTTTTCAGAGAATGCACCTTCACCATTTGAGGAAGAAAAGACATCAGACTCCTCAGTGAATGTAAGAAGGCCTTTCTTTTCTCTAAGATAGAAAAGTTACTTTGTTTATCTTATGTTTCTTTCAAATTCTTATTAGAACAACAGAACTGAACAGTGACATTGTGGGTATTAGAAATTTACCTTAGGGAAGAGGAAGAAATAGAATATTATGAGCTTGTTCCTGCTTAAATAGAGCATAAACCTTCCAGTGTCAGGTAACATGGTTTGTGTACAGAAACCTTTTCATCTGAATTAAATAGTTCCTTATTAGATAAATGTTATATACTACTTATTCAAGAGTTAACAGGCATTATTATCTATTAAAATGTGTATTTTCCTTAAGGGTCCTCTTCTGCTTGTTTCTTGAGTCTGTCAGCTAGATTGAATTTGAGTCATTTGCCAAAACTATGTAGTGGGAAGCTTCATGCATGGAATATTTGAAGACTGAGGGTATAATACATTTTAAACATGAGCATTCATGCAAATAATCGGATGGTCCCTCATAGAGGGATTAATCTGACAAAACATGTTATTAAATTGGTCTGCTAGCATAAGGTGCTCTGGTCTCACATTCAGTCAACATAAGTGTGCACCTCATTAGTTTTTGTCACAAAGTACATAGCCTGGGTTTTCCATGACATCATCATGTAAAGTATTCTACAAGTCCTTTTTATGTCTTTTTCCTATTCTACTTTACACTTTGCTGTGTCACAAGTTAAACCAAAGAACTATGCAGTCTCAGCATGACCTGAGCCTCAAAGTGTTTTCTTTCTTTTCGATTACAGGTGGAGTCTAAAAGATCCAAATGTTGTATGTATTATAGAATTTCATTCTCAACACACATTTTAGATAGGAATTGTATACATACTAGCTGTCTTTTGTCTGGTACACTACTGTGATATAAGATTTCAATTGGGAGTGAAACTTGGGAGTTTAAAAGGTAAAATGTGATACCCTAAGTACCCAGTCATGGCCCTGTGTCTACAGTAACTGCATTCAACTCTAATGCCTTTCGTTTGGGGAGGATGTTGTGCACCAGGCAGTAACTACATAGTTTTTTTTTTCCCCAAGACAGTTATCTCCTATTACACAATCGACTTCCCAGTGACAAATTTGTCAATTCAAAATGGAAGATACACATTTTATCTACAAAAATGTGTTTTACCTTCCCCAGACAGATGTGCAACAGATTTATTTCTTTGTGCAGTTGCTGGGGGTAATCATAACCCAAAGTGTAGAGCTAGGTCATCAGCCTCTGTAGCAATAGAGCTCAAGAAATACTTTTTACCACATTAAGGGTTCAGCAATCCCTATGAGAGTGTCCAGCTTCCTAGCATCTCTCTGCAATAACTTAACATAGTGAGATCCCATGCACTGATGAGCACCAAGAGTTGGCAGACGCCTGGGTAATGCTCTTTATGTCCCAAAAGACATTCACAAGGATGGTAGATGGAACAGTCCACATGCTTGATCAGATCAGAGAGTTCGAAGATAGGAAGATAACTACATTTAAGAAATAGATTGAGTGTGTTTGATAACTGGACTTACAATAGAGACTTATGATGGCTCATTACAGTTAGAACTGGTGAAAAGGCTTAACCAATCAGACAACATTAACAAGAGCCTTAAGAACCATGTTATGGGCAGTATATGGGCAATGTCTACTAAGAACTCCAGTTGGGGCTTGGTTATTGAGCAGTGCTGGATCACTCTTTTTGCTGTATATGCATCTTTAAAGGTGAGCTCAAACTTGATTCCAATATTCCTTCTATCACTAGTGGTCAGTCTTCATACTGCCTGCTGAGTCTGAGTGCTCAGTGGAACAATATAGGCAGCTATGAGGTCCATAGAAAGAGTTTGGCTGGGATGCTGGATGTGTTAAAATGCCTTCAGAGTCAGGCCTTTGACATGAAAAGGATTTGTCACAGAGAGCTAATATGGGCAGAATGTATAGTCCAGTTGGTTTAGTGTGTTCCTAGCACGTGACAGGTCCTAGTTTTGATACCACTGTCTCTGATATGCACCCATGGGGGCACACTTGTGTAACCATGGTTCTCCTGAAGTGGAGTGAAGAGAATCTTAAATTCAAAGTCACTATAAATAGGTATTTCAAGCCTAATCTTGGATTATAGATATTTCCGAAAATTAAAAAAAAAAGCACATGTAGGGAGTGGGCTTATGGCAAATGCCCCCTGGAAGAGGAATTTTTAGATATGGGTCTTGAATGAGGCAGAATAGAGCAGGGATTGTATATACTTTGTGTACCATCAGTGTTCCACACTGGCCTTGCAGCTCCACTTTATCTAGGATGTCCATACAGTGGCTGAGGATGTTTGTCATCTAAAAAGCCACATGCATACATATCATCCAAATGCCAGACCATGTTTCTTCCCTGGTCATGTTGAAGACATCAAGGTTTGGCCAATATAAGAAATTTTGTTTTTGCCATACCAGCTAATGTGACAACTTGACTTCAAATGATGTGGAGTCTAAGTATTTGTAAGAAATACACAGGAATCTATAACCCCTAGTGGTGCAAATCCTTCACTGGGAGACACGGGGCAAGTTGAAGATGCAGAAGGAATGCCACATATTTGTACTAAGCCCGGCCCTCTACTTTTGG
The DNA here is from genome assembly GCF_011762505.2 of Arvicanthis niloticus. NCBI lineage: Eukaryota > Metazoa > Chordata > Mammalia > Rodentia > Muridae > Arvicanthis > Arvicanthis niloticus. The sequence continues at coordinate 7,429,319 of NC_047678.1, read as the reverse complement.
TTAAAACTACAATTTTGAGTCAGGGATTGAAATACAGAGACCAACTCTCTCTCTCTCTCTCTCTCTCTCTCTCTCTCTCTCTCTCTCTCTCTCTCTCTCTCTCTCTGACTGCTTCTGTCAGAATTTGAACACAATGAAAAGACTATAACTAATATGGTACTCAAAGGTGAAAGATAAGAGGTCATACAATATTCTATATTTCCCAGTTCATCTGAGGCAATACCACATGTTCTCCATGACTGTTAAGTACCATGATTAAATAAAAAATGAAAAGTCAACAACAATCATGTTCCCCGTATTGGATCTAGTGGAATATTCACTGTGAATTCAGTTACAGAGTCTAGCTGAGTTCCTCTGGTACTTAACAAACATCATTTCTGACAGACATCTAGTATTTAACAAACAAAGAGCATTTCTGCTCTACATGAGCCTTTCCTTATGGTTTACCATGGAGAGTCATCTTTTAAACCTGAAAGTCTCATGGGAAGTCTTTCTGAAACTTATATTGTTTGAGAGACAGCATGGAGAACAGAGGAATTGTATGAACAACATTGTGTTCATGTGTTTCTCAGAAGGATGTGTCTCCCAACTGGTACCATGCCCATATAACACATTCAAGTTCTGCTGCTCTTTTTATTATCATAGTCACATAAATGTAGATATTACCTAAGGTGTCTGTGGAGTGCTTAATCACAAAATGTGGTGACCTTCCCGAAGCACAGTTGAGTCTGATGACTACCTGGAAACAGGGAAGGAGATCATATTAACAAATGCACAACCATGATGAATTTTCTGTTTTGCTGCCGTAAAGCTAACATAACTCTCCCTGTTGTGAATGTATTCTCAGTTTCCTCGCTGTTAAAAAGATTTTATAAGAAGGACCCACGTCCTTCCCAGGCTTGGGCGGAACCTCCAGGTCCTCCAAGTACTTCCAAAGAAACAGCAGCAGCAGGGGAACAAGGTACTGTAAATACTGAGGATTTGCTTCAGTTACCTGTAGTAGTTGATTATCCTGTGTCCCCTATGTAAAACTGTAAACAGACTTAGCCTCTTTTTAATAAGTGAAAAATGCTAATGTGTATCTCACCAGTAGAAATACAACCCTAAAAAGTACAGATGTACCTAAAAGCCACTTTGGCTCTCATTGAATAACATGAACTAGAGGAAAGGCAAGGCACATGTTGGATGATCCAGTGTGGCTTCACGTGATTTAGGCAGGACTAGGTGAGCCACTCTCTGTACTACTTACTCCTACATGTGGGTGATACATTTGGATTAGATCTGAAGAATCTTCAGAGTACAGGTGAATTATATAAAAACCTTCTTGGTCAGGTTCAGTGGGAGAGAGTCCCAGAAGTGCTCATGTTACACCCTGTGCTTGGGAGTATGAGAGAGTGGGGAAGAAATCTGTAAGGACAAGGAAAATGGAAGGCTTCTCTGATTTTCCTCTTTCAGGGGCATAAGGATAAGTAAGCAGGAGCTGTCCACAGAAATGGCACCTAAATTATTTTTCCACCCCCTTTAACAAAAGACTTTGAGAAAAACAATCTAGGGATGAAAGGTTTATTTTGCCCCTTAGCTTGGGAATGCTGGGCATCTATAGAGTTAGAGAGAAGGCCAAAGTGGTATCACATTATAACCACAGGTCAATGTTTAGACCCGTTTCAAGGGCATCCCGAGAATGGACTAGCTAAACTAACAGAAAGACATGAATAATGATTGAGTTTATAATTCCATAAAATGTATGCAGAATATTAAAAATCAAAATATTTTTGTATTTTCATACACCCAGCATATGTAGTGCTTTCCATTAGAAATTCATGACATCATCATGGTATATGCAGATAATGTCTCGACAGAAGAACACTTGATATGCAAGCAATGGCACCTGAGTCTGAATCCATAGGAAACACATAGAAAGACCAGACATATATGTGTGTGCTTATAAACATAGCGCTATCTGTGGTAGGGACAGGAGGACAGCTCTGACTTGATGTCTGCTGGCCTAACTTTAGCTTCAGTGAGAAACACTGCTGAAGGAAAGAAATCAGAGAAGTGATACAATACAGCAGAATAGTGGATACTCTCTTGTGGCCGCCATGAAAATGGGCACAGGCAGGCACTCACACAAAGACGCGGATATCCCACAAGTGAATAAGCATACTTACATGCCCACAAACACATGTGCTCACAGACACTGGGCCTTAAAATAGTTTAGCCTTATTTTTCTTTTGTGTATAAACCTTTTGCCTACATATGTTTATGTGTATTCACCTTGTGAGTGCCTGGTGCACCCAGAGGTCAGAGGACAGGTCAGATCCTCTGGAACTAAAGTTGATGAGCCACCATCTAGACTCTGGGAATCAAAACCAGCTTCCCTGCAAAAGCAACAATTGTTCTTAACCTCTGAGCCATCTCTCCAGCTTCTAGCACTTGGATGCTTATATGGCACGCATGGCTTCTGTGATAATTCCCTGTATAGCTCCAAGTATCCTCTTTTGTATGAACATTCGTGTATATATTTAAACGTACAGGTTTTTGATTTAGCCCTTTCACAGGTCCTTGGTGCTAACCCTCTTTTGTCCTGTCTGGCCATCCCTCTCCCAACTCAGACCTCCCTCTCCACTATTCCTTCATATCCCCTGCCCCCTTGAATATCTTTCTACCAATTAATTCTCCCTTTCCACGTTCCTAGACTTTACAGGTTCTGCCAATTCAACACACAAATGTTATGTTTCACACTAAAATAGGATACATGTTATGACTACACTTTTAAAGCTACCATTTAAAAAACTGGAGTTTTATTAGCACATTTCTGCATATGGCCATATTTCATGTTTTCATTTCTGATGGTTTTCACACCTCATGGGGTTTTTTTTTTCATTTTATTTCTTATGTTTTTTGTTAACCAGACATTGCTATAAAATGAATGGTTTTGTCTACTTTAAAGTTGACTATTGTTTTATATCTCTACTTTCTTCAGTGACTTTCTGAATGAATTTCTTAGTCATTAGTTTCTGTCATGGAGCGTTTCCAGGGTTTTCTGTGTAGTAGTAAGTTAATGATTAGAATGAGTTATAACTGTCCAGGACAGACAAGGAACCGAGACTTGGTACTGGGACTTGGTGGCTCCGTTGAAAGGTAGCTTCAATACATCAGAGGTATAGAATTCTAAGCTCTATGTTGCTATGGGTACAAAGCTTCAATGTCAATTGGAAAGACATAAAGCTTCATGTCTTGGTTGTACTCAGAACTTGCTCTTGCGCTCTCTCTCTCTCTCTCTCTCTCTCTCTCTCTCTCTCTCTCTCTCTCTCTGTGTGTGTGTGTGTGTGTGTGTGTGTGATTGTACATTGTCCTCCACAAGTGTAGGGTTTAGATTTTCAAAGAATGTGTGAAGTGTGTAGATCATCTCCACAATATTCATTGTGAGGTTTACCACTCATGGAATGTTTACCACTGAGGAAACCACCAGAAAACCACAATATGACCATGCTGTCAGCAACAGATCAGTTGGGAAAATTTTTTTCTATTCCAAGGACAGAAATTATGTAGATCTATTGGTCCACTCTAAAAATAATGTCTGCTCCAGAGAAAAGCTATATAGTAATCCCACCTTGGTCCTGCTCCAACACAACAACTTCTAAGGTTGTTCTTTCCCTGATACATGACTGCCCCTTTGTAGTCCATACACTGAACTGGGAGTGGAGCATGACACCACTGGAGGGTAAAATGCCACATAGTTCATCGTACTTGAATAACCTTCTGGGTTGCTGTAAGCCTTACTTGGTTTCCAGCATCCTGTGGTACCCAGGTGTACAGCAGAGGAGAGACTTTTCATAGGCTTTATCTTCTCATGTTCAGCACTGTTACTTTAAAAACCATATTCCATTGGGTACCCTGGATTATCTGATCCTCAAGTTATTATCCTCGAGAGTTTGTACTAGATTCCACCTAGCATAAGTTTAAACTCATATTGTTTTTTTGGTCTTAGAAGATCAACTCTCTGATCTTCAAGTGATTGATATGAGTAAGAGACTTGAAACATTGGAAGAGTGTCTTGTCATCTATTGCTATCGGCATAGTGCAGGTGTTTCATTTTCCTTTTCTTCCTTGCTCCTCATTGACTCAGTGCTTTCACTGAGGATATTCCAGTAGCCACTCAATCTAGCCTTTAAAGCATAGCCATCTTGTTGTGTAAGTTAAGCAGTGCTCTCTAAGGAAGCCATGGAGCACAGCACCAGTGATTAACAGTCACTCTATCTTCCTAGGAATGCAAAATGTTCCAGACATTAAACAGCTATTTTTTAAAAAAGGAGAGTTTGAACCTCATGATGAGGTAAGATGATTTTTCTTTGGCCGAAATAGAAATATTACTGTCTGAATTTCCTATTTCATTTATGTTTGGCTCTCAAAACATAATAGCATGTGTTATACATACTATGCTCTGTTTTATGGGATGGTAGAACAGTCCCTTACCAATGAAAACCTTATGGGAAAAGAGCTTTTATGAATGGCACAGTCAGGTATAGGATGGATACTAGCATCCATCCCTCTTGCTTAACTACCTTGTCGTTGATGACTGAACAGGAGTTAAAGATCCATCATTCACGCAAAGATCGTGGGCTTGTCACAGATATATCTTATCTCTGCTTTGCCAACTATTAATGTTGGGAGTACCATGCCTTTTCAGTACCAAGGAAGAGAAATAAAGATATGTGCCCACAAGTCAGGTGGAGTTGCCCTCAATCAATATGTCTTTGTTTCTGTAATTTCAGGGGTCCTGGGAAGAATACCAAAGCTGTAAGTATTGTTTAACTCCTTGCTGAGGAAAAATGTAAATGCTAAGATGGGTTGGCATCTCTTACTGGCTTCTCTTTGATGGGCCAACCAACTTGCTGTTTCTGGGAGCAAGTCAACATGTTTTTTATTTTTTGTTTTTTGTATTTATAGATTTTTCTAGATCTACTTTTACAGTCAAGTTTCTGCATAGGTTTCTGTGAGGCCGTGTGCACATGGAATCCTGGAGTTTGTGTGCTTCAGTGTCTTGTGATTTTGAGTGGATATGATTCCGTGTGGTGTTATGGGTTATGGGAGATATACTTCATACTCCCATACACACTTTAATTGAACTTTTTAGTTCATTATCCCATTGGTTTCCGTGGCATTTGGGCCTGGATATTGTTATCATCCTTGCTTCAGAAAACAACCTAAGAATCCCTGGCTCTCAAAATTGTATGCAGAAAGAAAGTGAAAACATGAATCCATTCATGCCATGCAGTGCTCTCACTTCTTGGTTGAGCCTTAAATTCATTTAAGAAAATCTGAAGGCATTAGCAGCTGGGCTCTGAGTGCAGCATGCGGTTCAGAGATGCGGCCCATCCATGATGAGGTGTGTCTGTTGTCCAGTTAATTACATAAGGTAAACTAAGATGTTGCCACATATGCTTGAAGGCACTCACGGGAAAGTCCAAAGACTCCCTGCTGTGTCTGGTCATTTCACACAGTCATTTGGAGTTAAAAGCAATTATGAAGGACCCTAAGGAGACTACTACATCAGTAGGTTTTGGACTCATGTCTTAGAAGCTGGCCTGGAACATAAAAACAAAGTTACTGAAGTACTATAGTACACTTGATAATAGCTCTGTGAGAAATAAGATTTTCCAAACTTGCTTGCCAATCACCAAGAAAAGATTTAGTTGAACAGTCCTGTGCAGTTCTGAAAAACACCTGTTGGTAACACATATCTAGTGTTAACTAGTATACACACTGAGCTTTAAAACTTCTTATTTTTTTTAAATTAAATCATATCAATTTTCTTTTCTCATTTTCTGGCCATTGCCATGTCGCCTACCTTGTTCTCTCTCAAACTCATGTCTGATGAACACAGTGTGTGTGTGTGTGTGTGTCTGTGTGTGTCTGTGTGTGTCTGTGTGTGTGTATGTTCATGTGCAAGTGTGTGTGTCTGAGTCTCCTGTTTGGTTTTAAAAAACCAACTAATCAGCTCTGAAAACTTATACATAAAAATAACAGGAAGTGTGGATCAGCTGGATTTCTCTTGTATTGTTTGAAGTGGTTTTAGTTAAAGAGCAAGGATTGTAGGTATCATTTTATTCTGGTTTCCCCCGTTTCTTGAACATCCTTCTACACTGGAGAATGGACTCATAGCAGTCCAAGCTATCTCCATATAGTCCTTTGCACATTGAGAATGTTCCCTGAGTCTTTTCTAATCGCTAGTTATTAACAACCTGACAGTTACTCTGGTCTATCCTAGATTTTCCACATGGGGTTCATGTTCCCGACTCTAGACAAACTGTAAGAACACTTTCTTTGTCTGCTATAGAAATTAAGGTCTGATTGTATTCCATTTGTGTTACTCTTTGAAAATTTTTTTCCTTTGTGGAATTCAGAGGTTTGTTTGTCTATTTTACTAGTGAGTCTCCAGCTCTCTGGTGTTACTGATATTACCATAATCATTAAAATTGGACCATAGAGGCAGTTTCCTCAAAAATGACTTTCCCTGCTCTATTAAGGATTGTGTGCCTGCAATGTAAATGGGCTGGAAAGTCCACCGTGGGAAAGACTCTTTCCATCTTTACCTGTGTCACTTGCAGCACCATAGGGCTTGTGTCTATTGTTCCTAAATCATCCAGAGAAAGGCAGACCATAGTGACATATACAATAGGGGCCAATCCTGACAATGCTTTCTTTTTTATAGTTGCAGATGGATTCCACCATGGTAGAGAGTTGTAAGTATCTGAAGTCCCTCCCCTGTTCAGGAAATATCTTAGTGTTCCATTTCTGAGAAACCTCACTCCAAGTTCCTTTTGGGAAGAAGGGCTGAAGGTTAAATGAGAGAAAATGATTCTGCTATAGAGGCTCCCTGGAAAATGCCAAGAAGAACTAGGGTTAATTTCATGAGAACCAGTGTGGCTTCATGTGATACACCCCACTCTGATTTTCTTGCAGATATAGCCCAGGTGGGAGACTCGGATGTTGAAGAACAACAAGAACAACTGGATAGTAAAGAGAATTTTCCTGGTAAGTAACAAGGTCCTGTGGAGATCAACAGGAAGGGGCTCAAGAAGCAGTGGGGTTGTACATTCTGCTCACCAGGCTGAAGCAGTGGGAAAGGCATCAGTGAGATGTAGGAGATTTGTTTGATTCTCCTTCCAGCCATAATGGTAAAGAGGAATAGAAGCAAAGCACACACACACGCACACACACACACACACACACACACACACACACACACACACACACACATACACACACACTGGAAATTAAAGATGAGCCAGAGGATTTGGGGGAATGGCTTTTTAATCAAGAGCACTGACTGCTCTACCAGAGGACAGAGATTCTAATTTCAGCACCCATATCGCTGCTCAAATCCATCTGTAACTCCAGTTTTAAGGCATCTGATGCTCTCCTCTGGTCTTGATTGGCACTGCATGCATGTAGTACACAGGCATTTCCAGGCAATACAGCTGAAATAAACTTAAAAAGCAAAGCCTTCTCCCTGCCTCTCTCATTGAAAAAGCTCCAAGCCTCTGATTGTAATCAGTAGATCTCCTTGCTCATTGTTTGTTTGACATCTGGTGTTCACTTCAGATTGCTGATTTGGGATAGAACTCTCAGTTGAGTATAACTCTCTGTAGTCACTGAGATGTCCCTGAGTACAAAGGCCATGAAGTGTGGGCCCAATAACGCAGAAGAAAGAAATCCTCTTCCAGCTGGTCCTGCAGGATTTATCACAGCACCTCCATGGTCCTCTCTTGCCTGTTAAATCTCTCTATAAAGGGCACTCTATGGGTGGATGGCAGAGTGAGTAGGCTGGTCTCACTGCAGCATCTTCTGTAACATGAGGAGTCAAAGAACCAGTGGAAAGCTGAGGCTGATATGTTGTGAACTAGTATGGCTGTATCTTCTGTAGGCAGAAGTGAGTGAGCCAGCCACTCTGTTTATTTTCTTGTAGATGCTTATGAAGTACAGCGCTGGGAAATGAGAAAAAGACCAAGCACTCTTTCTCCTGGTAGGTAACTGCATTCTCAGTCTATACTGTCATGTGGGGAAGGTGTCAGTAGGGAAAAGGATAGAGGGAGGGATATATGTGAGCTCATTACCAGCCTGTAGACTGACCTGTAGTGTGAATGGGTCAAAGAACACGTTGACACCTGTATTAGAACCTCTGACCTAGTACTTGACAATGGATCTAGAACTCGGGTCCAGCTATGACCTGCTTTTCAGATATTCCTAATTCAGAGTGGGCACATATGTTCCCAGGATTTAAAAGGCATGGACACTTGTATTTTCTTTTCAATGTCCTTTCTGGCTTTATCCTCCTACCTGTGTCTGAACCTCACTTCCCTGCCATGTCTCATCAGATAGATCTCCTTGTGTTGTCCTCCCGTATGCCAGGTCTTTTCTCTGGACACTCTGAAACGTTTGTGTACTTCATGCTTAGTATATTTCTCAGCTGTCTCCTCTTGTCCAGAGCATGAATGAAAGGATACTACATTCCCCAAAGTCTTCTGTGAAAGCCCTGTAGTGGGGTCAGAGCTTCCTTTATTGTGAAGTCAGTCAGTCTGTCTGTCTGTCTGCCTGCCTGCCTGCCTTTTATTCTACCTTTAATACATTGATTCTGCCTTGTATAAACTCAAGGATTCCTTTTTATTATCAGGTGTCCACAGAGACGCAGGTGCCCAGCTCATTGGCCACATTGTCTGACCCTGATTCTGACTCTTACCCACAGCCTTTCCCAGCCTCTTCCCTATTTCCTGAGCAGCATAGTGACTCTGCACTTTGTGCCTAGTAATTCATAAAACGCTGATTCTGCTAATTTGGCTGCACTGCCCACCTAATGTGACCTAACCATCTAATATGTGGTCCCCTGGATTCATTCCCCTTTAAGTTTATTCAGTCTATTTAGTTGTCCCCTTCCCTTGAAACTCAGCCTCACTTGAGGCCAGCACAAAGTTCATGGGACAGCCAAACTTCAAATGGGAAGTGTATACAATGGGACATTGCTTAGGGACATGCCCAATAAGACATAGCTGAATCTTGCCAAGTCATCTGGTTCATGCCTTCCTTTGTGGAACAGTGGTGAAAGGTTATTATTGCCCCACTGAGGAAAGCAGGGGAGCTGAACAGAATGGGGACAGGGATGCTGAGCACAGCCCAGTGAGCAAGCAAAGCTTTGTTTCTGATGTAAGAGAGACCTAAAGAGAACATCCAAAAGTTGCATCCGACAGAACAACAGCCAATACAATTTTTTCCCAGACAATGTTGATATAAGAAAGGTAGGATATGTGTTGGAAGTCACTCACCTGACATGGTCAACTTGCTGCTTGTAAGAAATACCCAACAGGGTCCCAAAGCTTTGTGCCACACTCATTTCCTATTTTGAACCTCTTTGTACTCTGTTCCTAGCGGTCAACACACTATTTGTACGGCGACCAACGTCTTCCGAGTCTGATGAGGAAAGTACACCCATCAGAAGGAAGAAGAGGAGAAATAAGAGGCACCTTTAATTAAAACCCTTCCCTTCCATATTTCCCCTGTGAGTACAGCACACCCAGAGGCTTCAGGAACTTAAAAAGCACTGGAGGTGGTAAGGGGGAGTGCACAGAGAATCAGAGACAGACATTCTAAGCCTCTAGTTCACCAGGATAAAGAATTGGTGTATCAAAACCTTGTAGAGTTGTCAGGAGATGTTGAGAAAAGAAGGGTGGATGGATACAGGGCAGGGCATATGGGGAGGGGGTTGAGGTTTGGAAGGACAATGTTAGCAAGATAAAACAATAGTGTGAGGTACAAATTCCAAGGTGGGAAAGGAATCTGGCATCCAAGGCATCAGAACACGTAAAGTCCCCATGGACGGTTTCTTACTTAGACTTACTATTGCTATGATGAAACACCATACAAAACTTGGGAAGGATAGGGTTTATTTGGCTTACATATCCTGAATCACAGAACATTGAGAGAAGCCAATTGAGAAACTCAAACAGTGAAGGAATCTGGGAGCAACATTGATGCAGAGGCCAAAGAAGATTCCTGCTTACTGCCTTGCTTCTTAATGCCTTACACAGCCCACATTCTTATAGAATGCAGGATCTGCAGACTATAGCTGGCCCCACACACAATAGGCTGAGGCATCTCACATCAATCACTAATTAAGAAAATGTCCTGTAAGCTTGCCTCCAGCCTGGTCTTTGTAGAGGCAATTTCTCCACGGAGGCGCCCTCCTCTCAGATGACTGTAGCTTGTGTCAAGTTGACATTAAAATAGCCAAGACTAAGGTCATGAGGGTGGACGGCAAATACATAAGTCAAGTCATGAAGCACCATAAGGAAGGACTATATGTTGGTGGAGTGGGGCTAATTGTGTCAAAGAATATATAAATGGCATCAGGAGTAAAGAGTGGGGAGGTGAGGCTGAAAGGTGAGAGCAGAGAAACCTTGCCAGGCCAGATTCAATAACACTCAGTACAGGCCTGAAGAGACTTGATGGATCAAGAAAGGTGATTGTCCAGGAGCTCTTTCCACTGCAAGGTACCAAGATCCCCAAGATCTGTCGTGCCATCCCATTAGAATCCACACCTCTACCTTGCCAGGGCTTTCGGTAGGTATGAGGTACTGGAGGCACTGAGAGTTGGAAGAGACAGGAAGCAGACCTTGAACATAGCACAGTTTTGGGGGGAAGTGGATATTCTCACCTACAACAGGCCTAAGAAAGGCTGTTCAAGCTACTACAGAGTTCCATGTCTTTTGAAATAACCCTTTATTTCTTCTCTGTTCACAGGCCCCATGTCCTTGTTATGAATTCGGGGGTGGGTGGGAGGGGGGGTCTTCAGTAGCCTGAAGTGGAGAGATGTTAACCAATGGCCAGAACAAACACGGCACAAAGCTTCTACCAGGTGTATGAATCCAGGGACAGTTGCTTTGTCTCCTGTAAAGACCTCTGGTAAGATCTAGGACCTTGCTTTGCTCTTGAATCTCTGTTATCGCCTCGTTAGACTCCTATTCCCCCTGATAATGTATTTGCCAGGTTGTTCTGTCATTTCAAACTTAACTGTAGAAATGCCTAGGTGAGTTGGTTTATTCCGTCAACTTGTAAGGTGATCTAGATTTATCTGAAAGGTGGGAATCTCAATTGAGAAAATGATTCCATAAGATCCACCCACAGGGCATTTTCTTTCCTGTATTTTTTCCACTAATTTATTTATTCACTTTATATGTCAACCTCAGCCCCAGCTGCTCCTAGTCCCCGCTCCCTGGCTCACATGGCCCCTTACCCAACTCCCCACTCCCCTTTTCCTTTGGGAATGGGGAGGTCCCTCAACAGGAACCAACCCATTCTGCTACCTCAAGTCACTGCAGGACTGGGTGCATATTCTTCCACTGAGGCCAGACAGGACAGCCCAGTTAGGAGAGCAAGCTCCACAGGCAGACAGCAGAGTCAGGGTAAGCCAGCGCTCCAGTTGGTGCATCTGTATGAAGACCAAGCTGCACATCTGTGCAGGGTGGTAGCTCCAGCACTTGTATGCTCTTTGGTTGGTGGTTCAGGCACTGGGAACCCCTAAGGTTCCAGGTTAGTTGACTTTGTTGGTCTCCATGTAGAGTCCATATCCCCTCCACGTCTGTCAATCCTTCTCCCAACTCTTCTACAAGACCCTGAGCTGAGTCTAATGTTTGACTGTGAGTCTCTGGATCTGTTTCAGTCAGCTGCTGGGTGGATCTCCTCAGAGGACAGTTATGTTAGGCTCCTGTCTGCGAGTATAGCAGAGTATCAGTAAGAGCATCAGGGATTAGCTCTTGCCTATGGGTTGCTTCTCACGTTGAGCCAGTCATTGGTTGGTCATTCCCTCTGTCTCTGTGACATCTTTATCCCTGAACATTTTGATGATGGGACAAATTTTAGGTCAAAGGAATTGTGGGTAAGTTGGTGTTCTTATCTCTCCACTGGGAGTCCTGCCTAGCTAGAGATGGCCTCTTCAGCCTCTGTATGACCCAATGCTAGGAGTCTCAGCTAAAGTCACCCTCATAGACTTCCTGGAGTCTCCCCATCCCAGGTCTCTGGCACCTCCTAGAGATGCACACACCACAACATGCCATCCCATCTACCTTCAATTTCTGTTCACTCTCTCTGCCCCCTTTCTCACCCTGTTCCCTCCATCCATCCACTTCCAATCACAATGTTATTTCCCCTTCTGAGTGAGATTGCAGTACCCTCTCTTGGGCCCACCTTGTTACTTGGTTTCTTTGGGTCTGTGGATTATAGTGTGGGTATGCTGTACTTTATGAATAGTATCCACGTATAAGTGAGTATATGTCATGCATGTCCTTTTGTGTCTGGGTTACCTGACTGAGCATGATATTTTCTAGGTCCATCCATTTGCCTGCAAATTTTAAGATGTTCTTGTTTTTAATAACTGAGTAGTATTCCTTTATGTTAATGAACCACATTTTCATTTTTGATTTTTGGTTGAAGGGCATCTGGGTTGTTTTCAGTTTCTAACTGAAATAAATAAAGCTGCTGTGGATACAATTCAGCAAGTGTCCTTATGCGATGGTGGAGCATCTTTTGGGTATATGCCCAGGAGTGATACAGTTAGATATTAAGGTAGAACTATTCCTAATTTTCTGGAAAAAAAACCCACCCAATTTATTTTCAGAGTGGTTATGGGTTTGCATTCCCACTAGCAATGCAGGAGTGTCCCCTTGCTCCACATCATTGTCAGCATGTGCTGTCCCTTGAGTTTTGGATCTTAGCCATTCTGATACATATAAGGTAGAATCTCAGAGTTGTTTGGATTTGCATTTCCCTGATGATGAAGGGAATGGATCATTTCTTTAAGTGTTTCTTGGCCATCCAATATCCTCTGTTAAGAGTTCTGTTTAGCCCTGTACTCTATTTTTAACTGGGTTATTTAGTTGGTGTCTAACTTCCCGAGTTCCATATATTTTGGATATTTTACCACTCTCAGATGTAGAGTTGGTGGAGACTTTTTTTCTATTGTGAAGCTTCTCAGTTTCGTGAGGTCCCCTTTATGAAATGTTGATTGTAGTGCCTGAGCCATTGGTGTTGTGTTCAGAAAATCATCTCCTCTACCAATGTATCCAAAGCTATTCCTTCATTCTCCAATGTATTCTCCACTGTCTTCTATTAGATTTAGTGTATCTGAGTTTATGTTGAGGTCTTTGATCTACCTGGACTTGAGTTTTGTGCCAGGCAATAAAAATGGATCTGTTTGCATTCTTCTACATGCAGACATTCAGCTAGACCACCAACACTTGTTGAATATGTTGTCCTTTTTTCCATTGTATGGTTTTGGCTTCTTTGTCAAAAGTTAAATGTCAAATGGTGTGTGGGTTTATGTCAGGGACTTTGATTTAATTCTTTTGATCAAGCTGTCTGTTTCTTTACAAAGTATCCAGGATTCTTTTTATCTCTATTGCTCTATAGTACAGCTTGGAATCAGAGACGGTGATACCTCTGGAAGATATTTGATTGTACGGGATTGTTTTAGGTATCCTTTGCAACCCTCAAGACTCATTCTTCAGACAGGCTAGTCTGGGCACAGCAAGGTGCACAAAGTTGATGATAAAACATACTTTCCTGGCACACATGATAGCACATACCTGTATTCCCTGCAACCTGGAGGGTGAGGCAGGAGGATTTCAAGGCCAGCGTCCCTGTCTCTATAAACTTACAAAATGTGTGTAATTTTCAAAATGTCAGAGAGCTTTCTTGTGTATATATCAAATTAACACATGAAAGAGCTTATCTTATGTATTATTACTCCTAACTAGCAACTTAGGCATCGATACATCACGAATTCATTGAATGGCACAGTTGCTTGGCTGTTCATATACAATTTGAGAGGAAAATGCTATGATAAATATGCTAAGTTGGATGTTGCAAATGCCCAACAAAATGTAAACACTTGTGGCTATATGTCATATATGAAACAAATTAGATGTAGCCTTCCTAGATAAAGCTCTGCTAGTTAAACAGTTTATTGTTAGGGTGTTTTCTATATTTTCTTTAGAAATAGCTGAGAGGAGTTAACAGACAACAGTCCAGATTACCTTACATAGCTAGTTGGTTTTCAAGACGTCAGAAGTCCATAGAATTGACGTTACAAACATTTATATATTAATGTTCACTTTGATTAGAGACCTGTCTGCTCCTGACAGCTTCCTGTCTTGGATTATAAGAAGAAATTGAGCATCTTTGGAGTTACTCCAGCTGTGGGGAGACAGCCACTAGGCAAGAATTGCCTCTTTCCATCTACAGAAAAATTACTGTCCAGAAAAGGAAATACTTGCAGAATAGTCGACTGATTATATCTGCCTAGACAGAGTAATCAGCCCTTAATAATTCTGCAGCACTAAGGTCTTTCAGATGATCCTTGGCTAGAAGGCTTAAGATCAGATGCGCCAACGTTTTGTAGTATAGGGAGTATCCAGGTGTTCAGCAGTCTCTATAAATTGGCTAAGTTTTAGAAGCTATGCTTTGTGCTTCCCATAATTTCAGTTAACTCAGTCATTCTGGATTTCTGACGGGGTTGAAGACCTATAGTCTCATAGCCAATCCTGGCTAGTTATTTTGAGATAAAAGATCTGAGTGGATGGTTTTCAGCTTGACATTCACGCTAAAGCCAAGAAAAAAAGCCAGGTTCAAAACTAAGTGTTTTAGTTAGGAGAGATGACAGAGGTTCTGGTTAGTCAACAAAATGATGGACTGGGTATTAGGACTATCTTGTACCTCACTTGTACAAATAGGCATAGTTAATCTCTAATTGTATTTTGAGAGAAAAGTTTTATTTTAACAGGAAGGGTGATATGTAGGAGGAGCTAAGGGAGAAGGAGTACTGAGAGGAAGAGAAGGAATAAGGAGAGGAGAAGAAGGAGGAGAGCTGAAGCTAGGTGATGAGAGAGAGGAAGAGAGAGGGGAGGGGCATGGAGGCAGATGTTCACGTGTCTCCGCCAGTCAAAGATAGTTGATATATCTAGGTTGGGTATTGAGTTACACTTCTGATTGAGTATTACCAAACTTATAAAACCTTTGATTAACATTTAAAAAATTGTATAAAAGCAAAAGGAAAAGGGGGCATGGGATAGGGGTTTTCTAGGGAGGGGAAATGGGGAAAGGGGATAGCATCTGAAATGTAAATAAAATATCCAATAAAAAATAACTAAATCTTAAAAACTATTTTTATAAAAAGACATTGTAGTTATGCATGTGTAGATGGTGGAGTCCATGTTGCGATTTGGAAAGTATTTTATAGCCTTGCTCATGGCAACTCTGTGAGCCAGACAGCAGGATGGTTTCCCCAAAGGCAGGGTATCTCTTTGCATTGAATCTTTCTTAGTCTGGTGGATGAACCAAGGAGGGTTACATGGCTAAGAATGCAATAATATAGTCCAGCTCCTGTATTCTCAAAGAATGCTGTATATCTGGGGCTTTGACATCCACTTGTGCATTAAGAAAGCTTAGTTATGGGAAAGTTAACACCTTATGCTCAAGTACACAGGGTTGGTGATGTAAACACATGCATATGATAGCACACAGGAACACAAGCACACAGGAACACAGCAACACAAGGTTTGAGGAAATCAATAGTGGGGAGTACATGACAGATAAAAATTACTGAACCTTCCTGAACAGAGATCTGCTGTAGAACTGAGGGATGGAAAATATCATCTTTCCCTCCCTGAACTCAACTTTCTCTTTTCCTTCCTAGTATTAAGAGCATTATGGAGAAGGAACCAGATTTCTGTGCTCTACTGCATCATTTGACACATCATGCTACCTGGCCTGTTTATGGACAACATACAATGAGACTGACGTCAGAATGACTTGACCAGCTGTCTGCCTAGGTTAACGAAGCTCTGTGACCAGTTTCTCCCTATCTGCCCTGCCTATTTAGCCAGATTGCCCTCTTTTTATGATAAAATCTTCTAAAAGTTATCCATCTCTCTAGAGTTTTATACCCCTTTCATAGCATCTCAGTTGTGAAAGTGGTTTTCAGTGTAGCATTTGATTTTCCTCTCTTTGGGCTTTTCTCCTGGTCCTCAGGTTTCTAATAGAAAAGGGCCTAAACCATTGCTGTTGACACCTGGCCATTGGAGTCTTCTACATACCACACAGCCAGCTGATTTCCATAGAGCTGCTGTGGGAGTCTTACGGTGAGCTCTGCAGATATGGATGCTGTCCCACTCTGACTGAGCTCATACAATCTTGAGTAGTGTACATGCAGGAGGCAGCCCCTCCCAAGTCCTTCCTCCATTCAATCTGGCAGTTCCCTTGGTCAAGCTCCCTTGATGCTGGCTTGAGCATGGTCTCCTCATGGGGTGACCAGTTAGCTAAATGCATTCCTAGCTGCATGTTTGTCCCACCAAGCTGCAAGAGTCCTTAGCTCCTAGATTTCCTGTGTTTGATCTCTTGATGGCTTTTCCAGACAGGGTACAACTTTCAGAAACCTGCCATCTTCACAAATGCTTGTAATCATGTGTTTCCCAGGAACTCTCACATCCAGACCCTGTGATAAGTACCAGGACATGTGAGTCTGCTAGGAGACAGTGCTTCTTTTGTAAAACACTTCCAGTTGAAAGGAACCTCTTCTTGGTTTGGAATAGTGGCAAAGGGTCCTAGTGAGAATAATGATAATGACAGCACTTTCTACACCTGCAAATTCCCTTCCTTCAGAGAATCTTATCATAGCTTGCTTTTTAAACTGATCCAGAGGTTTAATTATTGGTAGGAAGTGGTCAGAAACATGCTGGCTACCTATTGGCAAATCTGTATGAATGTTTATCATGGCCCTTCTCCGTATCCTGTGGTAAGTATACTATTTCTTACCTGCATTGCTCTCTACTCTGGGCTGTCACATTTACATAAGCCCCCTGCAAGAGCCTTCTTTAAAACTCATACACATCATGCATGTAGACCTGAAACAGGGAGAGTCAATTCCTCAAGGAGCTGTGTTTGATCAAGGTAGGCTGGGGGACAGCTGATGAAATCTTCTCTCTTCTTATCCTGACAGGAATCCCAGGCATGGAACCTCTGTGCCCATGGTGGTGATCAGCTAGTTAAGTCACCCTCAAGGTGGCCTTGCCTCTACTGACTTACACAATTCCTTGTCCTGGGTGCCTGTTTTGCTGAGGATCCAGGATAAAACAACATGACCATCACTGTAGAAGGTGTTGATATTTTATTATCCATTTTTCCCACATTGGAGACTACAAGAGGGAAAGAGTCATCTGGCATCCGTCCATACTTTATTATTATAAACAGAAACTAACAGTCACAGTCACTGTCGAGCAGAAGCTCTGACTAGGTAGCAGCAGGTACATGTTCCTGGTCATAAAGGTTCACGTTCTTGCTCTGGATTGAGGATGGGAGTGACAAGAGTAACAGCTCAACTTTAATTCCAATGTTGTTAAGGAATGTTCTTCATGAGATAGGCAGATTGGAGCCCAGGGCCTGACATAATTTTGTATTTGTGTCAGCTTCTCTTTTGTCCTTCAAGCAGGAACAGAATTCCAATAACAAAAAGTGTTGAGGCCCACATTCTGCCTCAACACTTACTCCACAACACTTTTGGGGCTAAGTGCTCTGGTCAAGAGAGAGTGTGGCTCTTGGGGCAAGAGACTCGAAGAATGGAGACAAGACAGGGTGTGATTCAGTCTCTTCTATTTTCTCAAGTCTCTCTTATTGAAGGGAATTCTGAGGTATTTATATACACAAGTAGGAGAACACAGGTGAAAACACTTTACCACGTGCACCATACAGCTGAGGTCACTAAACAGCAAAACCAGCTATGTAGGATAAACAATATTTATCAGAGTGTGCTTCAACTGTTATAGGCTTTTGACAACCAAGTCTTTCATCAGGGTATATGGTTCCAGATGGCTGCAAAGTTGATCTAGCCGCTTTCTACTAAAGTCAGCTCCCAACAGGTCCCCCTTTTTAAATTTTTTTCAAAAGGGAAGGCTGGGAAAACTTACGGAAACCGTGCCTGTCCTAGGTTGGAACAAAGGACCCCAGCCTCACTTAAGATGGTGAGGCCTCCCTTATTTTAGGGGCAAGGGTCTCGATATGCTCTCTTACCCGTCATTGGCTAACCGGCTTAGCACGCAAGTTAGGGGTTAATCCTCATCAGTCTTGATGACAGAGGTTTCAGAGTCCCCTAACTTCCAGCCTGTAATATTGGACCTGTATGGGTTTCATTTGTTATCTGTTGCCATACCAAAGCCATCAGTTTGTTGAACAGCATGAACCCGAGAGACAAGAGACTTAATATCTAAACTGTTGATATAAAAGCAACACTCTTTAAGGCAACACACAACTTCTCCTGTTGGAGAAGTAAAAGGTCTAAGCCTTGTACCCACAAATTTTCAATAGAAGAAATTATACCAATGAAATCTTTGAATTTGTATCAGCTTAGTAACAATTATACAGATTTAGACGGCCTAATATTAACCACCTCAGTCCCCAAGTCCAGGGAATTGGGGCGCTGACTCTTCATTAACTTCTTCAAGCTGAACATGGGCGTTGAGTTATTAGAAGAGGAATGAGGGCAAGGGTAAATTGATAAGCATCTGAAGTCTGTCTTAACTGCATCCAGCTGGAAGTCCAGGGCATCAGTAAACATACAGGTGATAAGATTCATTCTCCAAAGCTGTGTATTCTGCAATATACAAATCTCAAAACAAGGTTTAGTATCAAGATAATTATTTTGATTCTCTGAAATCTAGTGTTCTGGAGGCCTACCTCTGTCATGTCTGATCCATATAATTCTGGAAGACATAACTACTACCTTAATGACCTCATTAGAAAACTCATAGAAAAACCTTTTTTTCCAAATTAGCCTTTCCTTAAGCCAGTAACCAGAAAAACCTTTACATTGAGTTTTTATCCAGAAAAATATTATATAACTCAGAATCACATCCATTTTGAAAGTTAAATCAATTAACATTATCATTCTGCTTAGCTCTCTGTATAGAGCAGCCTTCTATTTATTTCTCGCGTCTTTAAAGCCTTTTTCATCTGTTTTTACTCACTTATTTTTTGCCCCATTTTCGTTACTATAACCTTTATTTATTTATCTGTTTGGCTCTCTTGACTCAGAGTAGCCTTCAATTTACTCTTTGCATCTTTAAAACTTTTTTCATCTGTTTCTGTTTATTTTTTTCTTGCCCCTTTTTTGTTACTATAACCTTTATCTATCTAGTTTGGCTCTCTTGACTCAGAGCAGCCTGCAATTTACTCCTTGCATCTTTAAAACCTTTTTCATCTGTTTCTGCTTACTTATTTCTTGCTCCGTTTTTGTTACTATGCAATCACCTTTGTTTCACTTCCGAATTCAGCCAGCTCCTTCAGTCTACTGGTTCTCCAGTGCAGGGTGTCTTCCATTGTATCCCGCTTACTGGAGTTCAAACGTTGAGGCTCTGTCAGTCGGACTGGTTCTCCAGCGCAGGTTGTCTTCCACTGTATCCCGATTACTGCAGTCCCTGTTCAGGCGCCACTAATGTTGAGGCCCACATTCTGCCTCAACACTTACTCCTCAACACTTTTGGGGCTAAGTGCTCTGGTCAAGAGAGAGTGTGGCTCTTGAGGCAAGAGACGCGAAGAATGGAGACAAGACAGGGTGTGATTCAGTCTCTTCTATTTTCTCAAGTCTCTCTTATTGAAGGGAATTCTGAGGTATTTATATGCACAAGCAGGAGAACACAGGTGAAAACACTTTACCACATGCACCATACAGCTGAGGTCACTAAACAGCAAAACCAGCTATGTGGGATAAACAATATTTATCAGAGTGTGCTTCAGCTGTTATAGGCTTTTGACAACCAAGTCTTTCATCAGGGTATATGGTTCCAGATGGCTGCAAAGTTGATCTAGCTGCTTTCTACTAAAGTCGGCTCCCAACAAAAAGGAACTGTTGGACAGATCCATAGCGAGTATGACATGATTCCCATTCTTCCTAGACACAGGGCTATGCTCATTGAGCGGGATGTTGGCTACTGACTACTCAGAGCTCAGGCCCTACCCAACAGTTGTCCATGGATAGAAAGATATCTTGCCCAAGGTTTCTACTGCTATCTGATGGCAGCCTGCTCCTGAGGCCTGAATAGTGTAGAGGTATAAGGGCCTTGACCTGGGGTTTCAAGAAAGGCTTCCTGTGGATGGTACCCCAGTTCCAGCCTGAGGACCAATGCTTTATACACTATAGCACTTCAATTCCAAGTCTCTCTCTGCTCACTGCTGTTTCCTTCCCTCCCTGCAGGAGTAATTCCTGAGAGTTCTCTCTCACTAACCCCTGCACACAGAGGCCCAGCTTAGTACATTGTAGAAAACAAGCTCCAGCCAGGGCAAAAAGCAGGGCATCCCCAGAGGCCTGAAAAGTGGAAAACATTTTTGGGTGCTTCCAGAAATATTTCATATTCCAAATTCATAACCAAATTTCTGGGAAGGAGCAAATGACTGTCTCCACTTGAAATCATTGAAGCAAGTCTCTGTGAAGAGAGTATCACACGGAGTGAAAAAAGAGGGTGACAGTTTGTTGCTCACTCCTAACCCCACTCCTATTGAGGTTTTAACCTACCTAGTGTCAGTTTCCTGTATCCCACTATAGTCTGAATATGTTGAAAGTTTCTCAAGCAAAGATTTCATTCGTTTTAAGCCACATATATTACATACTGTTGTGAGTAGTGTGAGGAAACCTCCTGTTACCTCAATTCATGCCTCACAGATGTGAAATTTGCATTTGTCCCACAGACCTGCACTCTATACATCACCTACTATAATCAGAGCAACTGTCACTCACACTGTACTGCTTTAGGGTATCTGCACATGTTAGCATAACCCCACATCAGTCTATATCATACAGCTTACTCCCTCTCATGCCATGGGCATTCCATCATGTCACATCGTCCCAAGGAGAGAAAGGAGTGCAACCCTGAAAGATGATTTTGAGAATGAAACCCATTCACTTGACTTTTATTTCAATATTGTGGTTATGGTTGCTCTGTTTGATAAGTTGTTAATCTGTTACTATGCTAATTCATAAATTGAACCCCACTGTGGATGGCAGAATGGAGGGGAATTCACACTATATACATGTGTAGGACTCAGTACTATTCAGGGAACCCCCAGCCATCTTGGAATGTATTGCTCACTCTTCGGGTATTTATGAAGAAGTTGGATACACTATGCAAGGATGGGTTCTGCAAGCAGAGGTTGTAGTGGTTCATTTAAGAAGATATTTTGACAATGATCAGGAGAGGGTGTCATGACCCTGAAGGGCAAATGGGAAACAAATGAAGACATTTTTCACCAATGGTACCTAGCAGAATTGGGACACTAAAGCTCCTACCTGATTCTTGCTGCTTGAGATTGACTTAGGGGCTAAGTGTGCCTCCAAGAGGAAATGCTACCAGACTTGGTGGAGGGCCTGATCTCAGGTGAAACTGCAGGTAATTGGCCACGTGAGTGTTTTGTTTCTGTGTAACAGGGGGTACCAGGTTTTACCCTCTAAAGACAGATGCATCCAAGAGACAGTAACAGGACCAACACCAGAAAGTCAGATCCATTTGGTTCATAAAGGATTGGCAGGCAGCTGAGGTTTGTTAGTCTCCTGCATCAGAACCATACATGTGAAGCTAGTTATAGGTGCACCTGTGATTTAGGCTCTTAGAAGGTAGAGGCAAGAGGATTAGAAGTTCAATGTCATCCTTAGCTACTTGGGGAGTTCAACAGCAGACTGGGAACATGAGGAACTGTCTTAAAAATACAAAAGCAGGGCTGGAAAGATGGCTCAGTGGTTAAGAGCACTGACTGCTCTTGCAGAGGTCCTGAGTTCAATTTCCAGCAACCACATGGTGGCTCACAAACATCTGTAATGAGATCTGATGCCCTCTTCTGGTGTGGATGAAGACAGCGACAGTGTACTCACACACATAAAATAAATGAATCCTTAAAAAACAAGCAAAAAAATACAAAAGCAAAACAAAAAGACCACTATTAGCCAGACACCAGCTGGCTTTCCCATGGAGAGAATATGCCACACATGGTACAGAGCACTCTTACTGAAGGGGTCAGATGAAATAAAAGGAAGAGAGTTTAAACCTGTAAAACTCACCCTTTTAAAAGGACAGAGAACAGAGATGTTACTCTAGGTATAGTCTTTACCTATGTGTTCCTAGAGCACAATAAATGGACAGGTAAGACCGTGGCTTACCATGAATCTAATGGGTTCATTTGTCATGTCTTACAAGTGTATGAGGTAGCAAGTGCGCACTTTTATAAGAAGCTGAAATGAGGCCCATTTTATAAGATAGTGGTGGTTCAGGATTTAAACCAAGTGTCTGGTTATTAAAGCCAAAGTCTGCATACATTCCTCCTGCCCCTTGATCCTCATTTAGAAGGCTGAGAAAGTGAGACTCATGGTCCCCTTCTTTGACCCTCACATGAGGTGTCTTCAGTTGTGATTGCTTGACTTCTCTCCAGGATCTCAGGGTATGTGGCAGATATGAAGACAAAGCCCAAGACAGGAAATCTGGGAGAGGACCATGGTCTCCCATTCTAGGCTTGTTGCTGTTCAACACTTCAGTCTGTCCTTGTGGGACACACTCCCACAGAAAGTCCTAGGTTAAGGACAGTGGCTTTTTTAGCTTATTCTTCAGAGATCAGCTCTTTCCAAACAGGGCCATGGCCATGTGGATTTCTCCATTAGGTATAATTGTGTTTCTGGTTATGAAACTGTGGATTCATTGGTTCTCAGCTCACTAGTTTATTCTACTGAATAAATTTTTACCTAAAGCTAGGCTTCCCTCCTCCTGATGTCTTTGCAAGACTTCCAGGCATCTATGAAATGATTGTATTCCGTGCTTCTCAGCCTCTGAATATGGTCCATCGACTTTCCATCCCTAGTTCCTCTCTTAGGCTCTCATTTCTCCATGGAGTCTGTCTATTCTCCCTGTTCTCTTTAGACCTCCCTTTAGTTGCTTTTCTCTCTGTGTTTCTTTCCTTCACCTTAAACATGGGAGATATAGGCCTTGCTGCAGAGTAAGGGGAAGTCACATGATTTCAAAATCCTCAAATGTTACCCAGTAGAAAGCAGGACAGTGGAACCATTCCCCGATGGGAGGCTGGGACGTAATGGTTTACAAAATGTTACAAACATCCCCCAGGATGCTACAAAGATGATAGTGGGCTTCAGGACTCTCCCCAAAACAAAGGTGACAAATGAGAAAGTAGGGTCTAATGGATCATTTTATTGTCTTGACAGGTTTGCCCAGACTTGGTGTTCCCTATATTGCTGGTCACTTAGAGAAGCACTTTCCTCTAATTAATTCATCAAGCTTTCATTAAAGCTTGTAGAAAACTTAAATATATTCAACCCGTCAGAAGGAACATTTCAGATGATGTCCAGATCATGAGATTATCAGAATTTTTAGTTTATTGACTAACTATAGATTAGTGTCATGTTGTCCCTGACAGCTTTTAGAAAAAGTACAACTTCTTGAACTTCTTAACAATGTGGGGTTTGTTGGCCATGCTCACAGAAATGAACACTGCCCATACCATGGCCAGTGACAAAATCATCTTGCAGGCTGAACTGCAAGGGTTCTTAGACCCTATCTGTGGGCTCTATGAGACAGTGTACAGGTGGTCATTGTCCTTAGGTCTTTCCAAGCACAGTGGGATTCAAGCATTCCACCATGACAGACACATCCAGGAGCTCACCTTGTGGGGTAAGGAAGGTCTTTCAAAGGCATTTATTTCACATTCCAATCTGAATATAGGCATTATTGTCCCCATTTTCCAAATGAAGAAATGGATGGCCACAGATGGGAAAATTTTAGGTAAAATCAATACATAAAGTGTCACAGCCAGGAAATGATAGGCCCTACTGCCCTATAGGTGGCCACACCATCTGCCAGGTAGATGCTGCAGAAGGCATCAATTGGTTTATGGGGTGACCATACTAGTGAGGGGGTGAGGCATGGGTGATAGGTTCAATACAATTTAGAAGCTATGCATATATTCTAAGGTTGGGATATCTAGTTTCAGCTCCTGTCTGCTACTTATGATCTCTATGGCTGTATAAATAACTTACTTTGTCTTTGCCTCTATAAAGTAAGAAATAATCATAACATCTACCTCTTAAATTTGTGCTGAAGGATGAAAACACAAATGTGTTGGGAGCCAACTTTAGTAGAAAGCGGCTAGATCAACTTTGCAGCCATCTGGAACCATATGCCCTGATGAAAGACTTGGTTGTCAAAAGCCTATAACAGCTGAAGCACACTCTGATAAATATATTGTTTATCCCACATAGCTTGTTTTGCTGTTTAGTGACCTCAGCTGTATGGTGCACGTGGTAAAATGTTTTCACCTGTGTTCTCCTACTTGTGTATATAAATACCTCAGAATTCCCTTCAATAAGAGAGACATGAGAAAATAGAAGAGAGACTGAATCACACCCTGTCTTGTCTCCATTCTTCGCGTCTCTTGCCTCAAGAGCCACACTCTCTCTTGACCAGAGCACTTAGCCCCAAAAGTGTTGAGGCAAAAGTGTTGAGGCAGAATGTGGGCATCAACACAAATGGATAAAGAACCAAATAAAATAGATGATTTGGAGTAAAGTGGATAAACTACAAAGACTGAGGCCCAGGTGTCTTATCAAATGAAGTTAGTCAAAGTGTCAGTTAAATGGCATTTTCTCTTTGAATTGAATCCTGTACTTCAAATGCAATACTCCCTATAGGGAGGAAAGTGGGGTTCATGGGCTTCAGAGAGTAAACAAAAGCTCACATGTCTCTGAACACAGGCTCGAAGATTCTTGAGGCATATAAAGCAATGAACAATGGTGAGGTTGGAGACTCTAACCAGTCAAATTGCAATTTGCAGCTGAGTACAAGCTGCATGGAGAGCTTCTCGGCTTTACAGGTTTTGGAAAGCCTGGTGTTACAATTTTGGGAGTCTCCTATGGTGAGGTAGGTTTTGGGGTGATGAGGCTGCATTTAAGTTACCTGGGATGTTTTTATAAAACCCATCACTCAGACTCCTGTTGGTCACCCAAATAAATTCCTCACTGGTTTGCCACTTTGAATGTTTTAGTGCAGGTGTTGCTTTGGTCTCTCACGGGTTCCCTTTCTGAGAGAGTAGGCATGTGCTGTGTTCTCAGGAAAACTCTGTCACACGACAGTGTCTGTCCTACACAGTAGTTTTGGTAGAAGACCCACATTGTATTGTGGAGTAGACTAAGGGAAGTGGGGCTTCCTGTGGGAACAGTTGAAAACTTTGTTGAAGTATTCTCTATACTAGAGCTGTTAAACCTTAGAACAAACAAATTGACAGGTTAAAACTTCAGGAACCAAATACAAGGAATCACATGGCCATGTGGACTTCTAAAAATGGAAGCAAGCAGGATGGTCACAACCAGACACTGGTTTTACAGTCCCACCAATCTTTCTTGTAACTCTTTGCTCACCCACATCATTGGCACCTTCAGTAGTTTAGAGTTTCTGCTTTATTCACCTGGATTTGTTGATGTAAAAGCAACAGGTTCTGTCTGGGGCTCAGGTCAGCAGATGTAGGCTCATGGGTGCTGAAATACAACCGTTCCAGGTACATTTCACTGTCTCTGTGTTAGTGAAAGCTCTTGGACTACTACAGTTACTTGGCTCAGCGCTTCTGGGGATAGTCTTTGAGCAGTAAAATGGATTTCCTGTACCTATAGTGAGGGTGAAGGCAAGAACCTCACAATAAAGCAGTGCTGTTCTTTAGTTTAGGTGGGAGAGGAAACTATGGTAAGGCTATAGAGTCCTGATGAAATGTGGTTTGGGAGGGATAGATGCTAATGTACCTGTTCCTGTGCAGGTAGCTGCAAGGCAGAGATAGGCTCAAGATAATATGATCCTAGGGGTTAAGAAACTGAACCGAGGAAGGTTTCCCATAGTGCCCAGAAAGCTGGAGTCCATAGAAACAACTATAATGGTGTTAAGATTCCATGTAGAGGAGGGGGTTGCCTCAGGTCTCTGTCGCTGTTATAGGACACCATGAGCCAAAGAACTCAGGGAAGAAAGGGTTTGTTTATCCCATACTTTGTGGTACATCATCCAGAGAATTCGGGACGGAATTCAAGGCAGTGTCCTGGAGGCAGGAACTGGTGTGTTGGGAGCCAACTTGTAGCAGAAAGCTGCTATCAGCTTTGCAGCCATCTCGAGCAATATACCCTGACAAGAGACTTGTTTTTCAACAGCCTACAACAGCAGAGCACACTCTGATAAATATCTTGTTTATGCCACATTTCTTGTTTTGCTCTTTAGTGCTCCCAGCTGCAAGGTGCAAGTGATATCCAAGCCTGCAAGGCATGCGGTACACATGCTATCCACGCCATACACACCTGTAAGGCTTATGTCATATGTACACCTGCAAGGCACGTGGCAAATGCCTATGAATACCCTGGACTTCCCTTCAAATGAGAGAGACAATAAACAAGACTTGAGACTTGATCAGCCCCTCTGTCTTGTCTCCATTTTTTGCGTCTCTTCCCCTTCATCTCTACTCTCTCTCTTGCTAGACCCTGACTTGCAGACTTGAGCAGCAGAGAGGTCCAGGATATTTTGGCCCCCAAGCATGGGGCAGAGCGGTCTGGAACACTGGTGCACAGGCCAAGAGGAATGCTGTTTATCTGCTTGCTTCTCATGGCTTGATGAGCCTGCTTTCTTCCAATACCTAGGACCAGTAGCCCAGTACCACTGCCCAAAGGGAGCTGGGCCTTTCTGCATGAATCACTAATTAAGAAAATGAACCACAGGCTTGCCCACAGGCCAATGTGTTGGAGATCATTTTCTCAATTGAGGTTCCCCCTTCCCAAATGACTCTAGCTTGTGCCAACTTGAAGAAACAAGCACCAAGGAGTGTAGAAGGGATTCGAACTCAGGCAAACAGGCTTTGAGTGGAGTCCCTGCCTAGCTCTTAATAATAATCTATATACATTTTTAGCCCAAAGGTTATATTAGAGGCCATGAACTTCAGTGCACTTTGGACAAATTGAGCTATCCATGAGACTTTTGAGGAGTGATGGGCCTGTTTCCAGGTTTAGGTAGGCTCATTTGGTCAGCTCTTATGCCTGCAATGGAGCCTTTGTGTTTCGGTTTAAAAGAGACTTACTTGTAATGAAGACAAAGATGCTGTTTTAATTACTTCTAAAGAAACCTTTGTTCTACAGATTTTGTTTGATTGTTTACAAAAGGGGTCTGTGCCTTAAAGAAGATTAAAAAAAGGGGGGGGGGGCTCCCAGGAGCAACACAGGTGAGCTTTTCAGGGGAGATTTAAGATTATTTCTTTATTTCACTTATTGGTTCTTGCCAGAGAGTAGATTGTAACATTGTGTTTTGTCAAATTGTATTTTAGCAAAATTCAAAGCAAAAGCAAATTAAATGTACTTTAATACTTTCATAATCATATTTATTTTATTTATCTGATGGAATTTAATCTGTGCAGAGGTGGCTTTTGTAGATAGTCTCTGGGATTTGTTCTGAGAGCAGGATGGATCTTCTCTTTTCGTGTTTATTTTTAGTTCTCTGTGTGTTTGTGCCTGTGTGGGGATATGTCCATGTGAGTGCAGCTGGTGGAGGAGGGCAGAGGAACACCATGCAGCATCCCCTGGAGCTGGGGTATCAGGCACTTGTGGGCTGCTCTCTGTGGGTACTGGAAACTGAACCCTTGTCTTTTGGAAGAGCAGTAAGTGCTCATAACCACCAAGCCATCTCTGCAGCCTAAGGCAGGCTCTTTTTAACTTTTTCTTTCCGGGATTCTGTCTGATGAGCTGTCTTAACAATGGCTCAGCCTGCTCCTCTTTTTGGTATTGTTTCAAGACAGGGTCTTTCTCCAGGTCACCTCAAAGTCACCATGTAGCCGAAAATGAGCTGGAACTTTTGTTCCTTCTGCTTCCACCTGCCCTGTTACTGATAGACAACAGCACTTCTAGTAAATATGGCGCTGGGGACTGAACCCAGAGCTTCATGAATGGAGAGCAACACTCTCCCCAGCTAAGCCATATAACCAACTCTCTTTTAGAAAAAATAATCTTAAAAGTCACTACACAAGGTAATGGGTTTCATTGTGACATTTAATATGAATCTGGGTATAGATATATTAAAACACACACACACACACTCACACATGCACATGCACACACCTTTATGCTTTGCTATTTTTTTACCCTTTTCCCTTCTTGCTGGGTCCTTTTCTCCCTCTAAAAAGAATGGCCTGTTCCTTTCATTTCTATATATTCCCATATGTGTGTTATTCATCTTTTTCCCTTTCTACTATTTCTTATAGATTGTTTCTTCTCTGTTCATGGCTCCATTTCTGCATTCAGTACCTAAACACATATGTGCATATAAGCACAACACAGAGACACATGCACATGCACACACATATGCACGCACACATAGTGATGGTAAATCTTAATCATCAATGGAATCTAGACACATCTAAGAGTCACAATTCCAGGCCGGTCTAGGAGGACATTCTAAGAGAGGTTTAACTGAGAAAAATCCATCAATTCATCACAAAAGTGAGCAGTGCCATTCCACAGGTTGGGGTCCGAGAATGAAGACAAAGCACAAAACAAAGAGGACAGCAGTGCTTGCTTCCTGACTGCTGAATGCTCGTCAGCACCTGCTCTTCTCTCGCCACCACACCTTCCCAGTTATTATGGGATATGTACATGGGGAAATCATGAAAAAACAAGCCCTTCATTTTACATTGCTTGTGTTCGGTATTTTGTCAATAAGAAAAGAAACTAAGGCAGAAAACTGATACCACGTGGGGCTGTTGCCTGCAATTAACCTGACCACGTGATTTGTGGGTCTCTGGAACTTGTTTGTAGGAAGAATATCGAAGAGCTTGGAGCCACATGCTACAGGAGCCCTAATGAGTCATTCTGGTGGAAGACCATTCTGGAGACCAGAGTGTTGACAGAAATGAGAGCATCAGCCCATCAGGCGTCAGAGGAGAATAAGAATACCATTGAGAATCGGACTAGAGACCATTTGTGTTACAGTCTGGCAAAAATTCAGGCAGTTTCCTTTCCATGTCCTGATAGTTTGAATGAGGGTAAATTCAAGAGTAACAAAACGTTTTCTGGCAGAGAAACTTTAAGTTGTGGCACAGTTAGTATTTGCAGTCCTCACTGAGGTACATAATCACAATTTAAAGCACAAGGGCATGAAAAGT
This sequence comes from Arvicanthis niloticus, assembly GCF_011762505.2. NCBI lineage: Eukaryota > Metazoa > Chordata > Mammalia > Rodentia > Muridae > Arvicanthis > Arvicanthis niloticus. Next base: position 7,400,057 of record NC_047678.1, on the reverse strand, counting down.
ATCCAGCTGGATGAAGAAAAGAGCAGGAATGAGTTTAAAGTTGTGGACAACAAAGGTACAGACACAGAGGACCTGTAGCTGTTAAAAGAGACCAGTGCAACCAAGAAAAGTCTCAAACATTGCCCCAGCATAACAAGAACGCTGCCTTAGAATTAAGGACCCACCCACCAAAGGTTCAAGCTCAGAAATGGTGAGAATGGAGAAGGTGGAGAGGTGAGAATGAATGGGAAATGCAGCTGAACATGTTCCCTACTCAAGAAGATGAACTGTGTGACCTGCTTCCTCGATTGAACCAAGGAGGCACAGAGGCCACCATAGCTATAGTAGAAAGGGCCCAGACTGCAAGTCTGGGTGGCAGCAGAACTTGGTATTATCTACATATTGTTTACATTTTCTAGTGGAATTCTTTAATTGATTTTATGGTTTTTTAAAAACAAATTCCACTAGATTAATTTTTAATTTCTGTTTTGCTTTGTTTTGTTTTGCCACCTATGGCTTTGGGGTTTGAGGCATTCTTGACTTTCTAAGATGCTGAGATATATCATTAAGTTACTTGCTTGAGATCTTTGATTTGTAATGAAAGCATATTCATGGTTTTTAGAACTGTTGTTGCTATATCTCAAATGTTCTGGTAAGTTGCCTTTTTATTTTCATTTTGTTACAGAAAATTTTACATTTCCCCCATAATTTATCCAATCACCCACTGGTCATTCAGTCTTGGTGTATTTGTGTAGTTTTCCTTGAACTTGATTTTGAGTCCTCCCCACGGGGTCTAATAAAGTCCAGAAAATTATTTCATTACCCTTGTATCTGATAAGATTTATTTGATGGCCTAGGAAGTGTTCTCTTTGAGAGACTGTTCCATAAGCTGCTGAGAGGAATATATATTCTAAACATGTTGGATATCATGTTTTATTGTATTAAGTCCATCTATTTTGTTGTTTAACTCTGGTATTTCTTTGAGGATTTTTAGTTTGGACAACCGATCTATTGATGAGAGCAAGATATTAAAATAACCCACTATCTTTGTACCTGGGCTTATTTGACTTTTTATGTTTATTAGTATTTGTTTAATAAAATTGGAAGCTTTGCTGTTTGATCCACATATAATTACACTATATATTGATCAATTATTTAATTAGTCTCCCATGTTCTATCTCGATGAACTGTTCTGCTTATTAGTCTGCAGTTGGCTTTTCATTCTAATTTTGATTTGAAATCTACGTTATATCACACTAATTATACTATCTTGACTATGATATGTCATAGAGAAGCTTTTCTCTAGTTATATCCATTTGGGATTCTAACTGCCTCTTCTATTTGGTGTCCATTTCTATGTGAGAAACATTATGCTGTAAATCCATTATTAAAATTATCCATGTCTTTTGCATGTATCTCAGTTTCTACTTCTATCTTGCAGATTGTTAGATTTGGTCTTATGGTTATATCTCAGTGTTCTTGAATCTTAAGAGTCACGATCTTCCCTTCTTTCCTTGCTGATGTTTGAATGTTGCACTTCACTGATGCTGTCCTATGGTCCTGATAGTCTATACTTGATGGGATTTCTTTCCTTTTCTTTTTCTTTAAGATTTATGTTATTTTATGTGTATGAGTATCTTCCGTGCATGCATATATGTGCACTTAATGGGGCCCGGTGCCCAGAAAGAGGCATCAGATCCCCTGGACCTGGAGTTACAGATGGTTGTGATCTATCACACAGGTGCTTGTTGCAGCCCGTACTGCCCGTTCCGGTCCGAGGGTCAGGGTCTAGCGAGAGAGAGTGGGGATAAAGGGGAAGAGACGCGAAAAATGGAGACAAGACAGAGATTCTGATCAAGTCTCTTTTATTGAAGGGAATTCTGAGCTATTTATAGGCTTTTGCCACGTGCCTTGCAGGTGTTGATATGACTTAAGCCTTACAGGCGTCTATAGCGTGGACAGCACGTGCACCGCAATGCCTTGCAGGCGTGGATAGCACATGCACCTTATAAGCATGTATGGTGTAGATAGCACGTGGACAGCACGTGAACTGCATGCCTTGCAGGCGTGACTACCACGTGCACCTTGCAGCTGGGGGCAGTAAACAGCAACACAAAATATGTGGGATATCAGAGTGTGCTTCAGCTGTTGTAGGCTATTGAAAACCAAATCTTTCGTCAGGGTATATGGTTCCAGATGGCTGCAAAGTTGATCTAGCCGCTTTCTACTAAAGTCAGCTCCCAACAGGTCCCCCTTTTTAAATTTTTTTCAAAAGGGAAGGCTGGGAAAACTTACGGAAACCGTGCCTGTCCTAGGTGGGAACAAAGGACCCCAGCCTCCCTTTCCCGTCCTTGGATACTCAACAGCCATTGGTTGAGCTCCTGTCTTAGGATGGTGAGGCCTCCCTTCTTTTAGGGGCAAGGGTCTCGGTATGCTCTCTTACCCGTCACTGACTATCCGGCTTAGCGCGTAAGTTAGGGGTTAATCCTCATCAGTCTTGATGACAGAGGTTTCAGAGTCCCCTACTTCCAGCCTGTAATAGTGGACCTGTATGGGTTTCATTTGAATAGTATCTCGTACAAAAGCCATCAGTTTGTTGAACCTTATTAACCCAAGAGACAAGAGACTTAGCAATGCCTGAACAGTCAGTAAAAAAGCAACACTCTTTTTTAAGGGTAACACATAACTCCCTCTATCAGAGGAGTAAAAAGTGTAAGCCTCTTCTATTCTGTTTATAAATGTCTTATATCAGAATCTAAATCTATATAAATACAAAACTGATCATAGCTTTGATCTAAAGAAAACTAAGGAAATCCCTGTTCCTGCTCTAGTCAATCTCAAACCCAAAAAACAACTATAGTAACTGTGGTAGTGGGTTTTCTCCTAATCTAAATTCCCACTAAATCTAAAACAATCTAGTTCCCCACTAAATCATAAGTCAGGGAATCAAGAGTCCAATAGAGCCTCCCTGGTGATATGGGTGGTGATGTCTTCTTCAGCACTGATAACTTCCCAAGTCAGGTTTACTCGTTGATCTGTTCCAATTTGAAGGCAATTGTGAAGCATCTTCATGTTTCCTGTGAAGAAAAAATACGCTTCTCAGGGGGTTTCTCCTCCCTGGATTTGTTATTGTTGTCTATTTGTTTAATCAGTGTCTCTGGCAGCCAACGTGCAGCATCTGCAGTTTGGGAATATATGCAAACAGAACCTCTTCCCCAGATAAGCACTGGGTCTGGCCCATTCCAGGTTCCAGTTAATGGATCTTTCCAGAGGACTGTTGCAAAATTTTTTTTTGTATCAGGATGCCAGAATCTATCTGCAGCAGATTTTCCTTCAGAATCCAAATTTAAAAAATTTAAAATGAAGAGTGCATGATGAAGGATATTTCTGGGGGATCCCTTGGTAGGGTACCATTCCCCCTTTTTAATTTTTTCAAATTGACATTTAATGGTTTGATGTGCCCTTTCTACCATACCTTGGCCCTGTGGATTATATGGAATACCCGTTTTATGTAGTATTCCCAATCTTTCACAAAATTGGTGGAAACTGGAGCTTGTATAACCTGGGCCATTGTCAGTTTTTATCTGTTTAGGCACACCCATTACAGCGATTGTAGCAAGCATATGAGCAATCACATGCTTGCTTGCTTCTCCAGTTTGTAATGTTGCATAGATGAAACCACTGTATGTGTCTACACATACATGTATATATTTTTGCTTGCCAAATTCATTATAATGAGTAACATCCATTTGCCAGATACTGTTTGGTATCAGTCCCTTTGGATTTACACCCAAATGAGGAACTGGTAAAAGTTTAACACATGATTGACATTGTTTGACAATTTGTCTAGCTTGTTCTCTGGTAATTTTAAACATAACTCTTAAGGTTTTAGAATTAAGGTGATGTAACTCATGAGCCTTTATGGCCTGATCCAAATTAGATTTTTGATCTGATAAAGTCACTGCAGCTATTCGAGTAGCTAGGTCTGCCTTGGTATTTCCTTCAGAGAGAGGACCTGGTAGCCCAGTGTGGGCTCTCAGGTGTCCTATAAAGAATTTACACTTTCTCTTCAAAATTAATTGTTGGCACTGTAAAAACAAATCAGCTGCTTCTGAGGAATGCTTTATTTGTGCAGCAGTTTCTAGCAGAGGGATAGACTGAGCTATGTATGAGCTATCTGTATAAATGTTAATGGGTTGATTTGGAAATGCTTGAAACACAGCAATAACAGCATGTAATTCAACCAATTGAGCTGACACAGATGATGTAGCAAAGGAGATTACTTGATCTTTAAAGGCATAAGCAGCTGTTCCTGATGAGGAACCATCAGTGAAAACTAGCAATGCTTCCTTGATAGGTTCATGTGCAGTACGAGATGGAAAAACAAATTCATGATGATTACAAAACTGAACCAATTTATCTGGTGGATAATGATTATCTATCTGACCAGCAAATGAGGCACATGCAATAGGCCAGACTTCAGAATTCTGCATAAGCCAATCAACCTGATGCCTTGTATAAGGTTGTACTATGGCATCAGGATCTTTTCCAAAATATTTTTGACTGTTATCTCTGCCTAACATAATCATATCTGCTACAGCTGCATAGTATGGATTAAGAACCTTCTTGGGGGATGAGGGAAGATGAACCCATAATATGGGTGCAGTTTGCCAAAAAACTGCAGTAGGAGTCAGTTTAGTGTTAAAAATAAGAAAATATAAAGGCTTAGAATAATTAATATGAGTTACAAATTGGGATGAAATAGCATTCTCTACCTTCTGTAAGGCTTTTCTACCCTCCTCTGTTAGAGCCCTGCCAGATTTAGGGTCAGGATCTCCCTTGAGAATATCAAACAGAGGCTTCAATTCTCCTGTTGTAAGTTTCAAATATGGTCTTAGCCACTTAATGTCTCCCAGTAGTTTTTGAAAATCATTAAGTGTCTTAAGGGAATCAGTCCTCAGTGTGGCTTTACTATTAATAATACTTGGACCATTAATCTGAAATCCTAAATAGGTATATGGGTCTTGTAATTGCACCTTTTCTGGTGCTATTTGTAACCCTGCAGTCTGTAAAGCTGTTCTAAGATCATCAAAGCACTGGAGTACCTGTTTTCCATCTTTTCCAGCTATCAAAATATCATCCATGAAATGAATCATGTAAATTTGCTTCCACATAGTTCTAACACCCTCTATGGCAGAAGCCACAAACTTTTGGCACAAGGTAGGACTGTTAGCCATACCCTGAGGCGATACCTTCCATTGATATCTTTTCATAGGTTCTCTAAAGTTTATAGAGGGAATACTGAAAGCAAAACGTTTTCTATCATTAGGATGTAAGGGGATAGTAAAAAAAACAGTCTTTTAAATCTATAACTATTTTAAAATAACCTAAAGGCATGGCCACTGGTGTGGGCAGCCCAGGTTGTAAGGCTCCCATTTTAATCATGGTTGCATTAACAGCCCTCAAGTCTTGCAACAATCTCCACTTTCCTGATTTTTTCTTAATGACAAATATTGGGGTGTTCCAGGGAGAGTTACTCTCTTCCAAATGCCCTGCCTGTAATTGCTCCTGCACTAGCAACTGGGCAGCTTGTAATTTTTCGGTGGTTAGGGACCACTGATCCACCCAGACGGGCGAGTCCCCTTTCCAGGTGATGGGATCCGCACAACGTCCTAGGGGTGCAGCTGAATCAGTAGCCCCGATCAAAAATACCCCAAGCCTCTTCTTTCATTGTTACCATAAACTTCAGTAGGATGAATAATTTCATCTTCACCTTTTCCTAATCCTTTGTCTGGGGAAAGCTCAGAGTTTACCATTTGAGCCATGATTACTTCATTAGGGCTGCACATAATCAATCCCAACTGGGATAACAGATCTCTGCCCCAGAGATTAATGGGAAGGCCTGAGATGACATAGGGTTGTATATTTCCTGTATTTCCTTCTTTATCTTTCCACGTTAGCACCTTAGAGCTTTGTAGTGGATTTTGACTTTGGCCAATACCCCTTAAATTGGTTAAGGTTGGGGTCAGAGGCCAGGTAGCAGGCCAATCACTTTGTTTTAGGATAGTCACATCAGCTCCTGTGTCAACCAAGCCTTGGAATGCCTTTCCATCTAGCCAAATTGTCATCATAGGTTTTTGTTTAACTATAGGCTGTACCCAGTATGCATCAGAGGAACCAAAACCTTGATCCCCTCTTTTAGGATTCTTATATTTGTGATTAGTAGGGTACAATGGAAGTAACAATAGTTGAGCTATCCTCTTTCCTGTAGGAATGGTGACTATGTTCTGAATTGCCTGCGCCATTACCTTAATCTCACCCTGATAATCATTATCTATAACTCCAGGAAAAATTTGTAATCCCTGCATAGTAGTACTGCTTCTTCCCACTATCAGGCCAAACACATTTGGATAGAGTGGTCCAAACACTCCAGTGGGTAAAGCCTGAGGTCCCATTTCTGGGGTTAATACTGTGTGGGTGGCAGAACTGAGGTCCAGTCCTGCGCTTCCTGGTGTTGCTCGACTAAGTTCAGAAAGCGATTGGTATTTGCTGGTAGGACACTGACTGCTCCATAAGCCTGTTTTGGCTTGTGTCGGTTCAGGGCCTGGAGCTGGCCCCTGTTCCTGTTTCCCTGATCATAGAAAAGGGTGTTACTTTGTGCGTCTCTTTTAGACATACAATGACTAGCCCAATGCCTTCCACGTTTGCAACGTGGGCAGAGCCCAGGCTGTTTTCTGGGCTGTCTCTGGCTTAACTCATTTTCTACTTTGCAATCTCTTGCAAAGTGTCCAGGCTTACCATATTTAAAACATGCCTTTCTGTCTTTATTTGCCAAAAATTCTCTTACAGATTTTCCTTGCATAGCAGCTGCCATAGCTAAGCCCTGTTGATAAGAGGGACCTATGTCAGAACAGAGTCTGATATATCCCGTAAGGTCTGTCTTTTTCCTATAAGGTCTAATGGCCGCTTGGCAGGCAGGATTAGCATTTTCATATGCAAGTTGTTTCACATAATCTACACCTGCCTCTGCATTGCCAAAAATCCTCCCTGCTGTTGTCATTAATCGATGAACAAAGTCAGAAAATTGTTCATCAGGCCCTTGCCTGACTGCTGTTAAAGATGCACCAGGGTCTCCCTTTACCGGGAGTTTACGCCAAGCCTTCATGGCTGCATTTTGAATTTGAGCATATAAACCTGGGTCATATTGCATCTGGTTATCACTAGAAGCAAATTGCCCTTCTCCTACTAAGGCATCAAAGGACCAACCATTGCCTGCCTGAATGTTTCTCCTAGCTGTCTCTTTACAATTCTCATGATACTCTGATTTCCAAATAAGATAGTCTCCACCACTAAGAACTGCCCTCACTAACATATTCCAATCACTAGGAGTTAGCCACTCCTCTGCAACAGATTCTAAAATTGCAAGAGTAAAGGGAGCAGTGGCACCATATTGAGATACTGCATTTTTAAATTCTTTAATAATTTGAAAATTAAACCCTGTGTGATGTCTCCAAGCAACCCCTTGAGCGTCTCTGGTCTCTGATACAGGGAAAGCCTTAGCGTCTCCCTCCTCTGGCTGATCTGTAGCTGAACTAAAGCTAGAGGATAGGGACTGCCTTTGGACACCAGGTTGAGGAACATGAAAATCCGGGGGATTTTCGCAGTTAGTCTCTTGAGACCTCTTCCCTGTCCTTAATTTCTGTAACTGGTTACTTAAGCCCTGATACTCTTTTTCTAACTCTATCAGTTGTTTAAGGGTAGTAATTTTGTCCTGTAACTCCTTTTTAGGATCTACAACCATTGTCTCCATTGGGGGAGCACTTGGAGGTAGAGGCACATAGGGAAAGGGCATTTTAGCGTCATAAAATTTGACTTCCTCTTCCTCTCGGTCAGCACAATCTGGCTCTGACAAATTGTCATCAACCTTTGGTTGTATTTTGGATTCTAACTTACGCTTCTTTTTATTTTGAACCAAAATGACAGCATTCAAGAACAAAAGCAGAAAATTAACACATGTGAGCAGCAAACAAAACCAAAACAGAGAGTTGAATTCAAGCTGACAAATTTCTTGTCCCATTTTCTTTACCTTTCTCGAAACAAACCAAAACAGAGAGTTGGATTCAGGTTGACTAATTTCTTGTCCCATTTTTCTTACCTTTCTCAATGCGGCAGATTCCTGCGGCAACCAACAGATCCTTCTTCCGTAAAGTCCCTCACTGGGTCTCTCGTTCCCGCTGCCTCTCTTTGAGCGCCAAACTGTTGCGCTTACTGGAGCCCCACGTTGGGCGCCAAACTGTTGCAGCCCGTACTGCCCGTTCCGGTCCGAGGGTCAGGGTCTAGCGAGAGAGAGTGGGGATAAAGGGGAAGAGACGCGAAGAATGGAGACAAGACAGAGATTCTGATCAAGTCTCTTTTATTGAAGGGAATTCTGAGCTATTTATAGGCTTTTGCCACGTGCCTTGTAGGCGCGTGGATACCACGTGCCTTGCAGGTGTTGATATGACGTAAGCCTTACAGGCGTCTATAGCGTGGACAGCACGTGCACCGCAATGCCTTGCAGGCGTGGATAGCACATGCGCCTTATAAGCATGTATGGTGTAGATAGCACGTGGACAGCACGTGAACTGCATGCCTTGCAGGCGTGACTACCACGTGCACCTTGCAGCTGGGAGCAGTAAACAGCAACACAAAATATGTGGGATATCAGAGTGTGCTTCAGCTGTTGTAGGCTATTGAAAACCAAATCTTTCGTCAGGGTATATGGTTCCAGATGGCTGCAAAGTTGATCTAGCCGCTTTCTACTAAAGTCAGCTCCCAACAGGTGCTGGGAACAAAACCCAGGCCATTTGCAAGAGCAACAACTGATATTAACCATTGATTTATCTTTCATAGTCCCAGTTGAGCCTATTTTTAATGATTTGTGCTGTGTTTTTTCATCTTATTACCTGAAATTATTATATCCTTTTGGGTAACCCCCACAATCTCAGTTTTTATACTGAATCTTTCAGTACTGAAAAGATTTCATCTTGCTGACTTTTTTCTGAGTTGTTAACTTTCTTTTCCAGGTTGTAGATTTAATTCATCTTTTCTCCACCTTGTACACCCCTTGATATCATTGATCACTTTTATTATTTAACTTTTCAAATCACCATCCCACACTTTACCATACTTAAGCACAATAATTGAACATTTATGAACTTCTGGTAAAGTTATCTTGCTTTTATATGTATCTTCTGTCTCTTGTAGTTTGTGTATCTATTGGTTTGGGTATAGTGGTTTTTTATTAGTTTTTTTCTTTTTATTGGTAGATTACTTTTGAAGGCTCAAAACACATTACCATAAAGAGAAAACAAACTTTTGAAGTAGCAACAAACCACACAACAATATATAAATACCCTTTAAATAAGTTAGAGGTTTTTTTTTACACATCACTAATGCCCAGAAACAGAAAATGGCAGAACTAAGGTACACTGTGCCATGAAGATAAATATTATTTGGGATAAATGTGAGGATAGTAAGTAAGTGAAGGGGCCAAAACAGCAGACAAAGGTTAAACTAAAGAAAGAGTAAAGGAAGAGAATGCAGAAAAATATATCTAGAGAGGAAGATAAAAGAACAAGAGAACACATAAACAAAAAATCAAAAAATAAAAGGAAAGAAATGTCCTCAATAATAAGAGTTTCCTAACAAAACTGGAAAAATGTAAGAACAAAACCACAAAAATGTAAGTGCTTAAAAAATAAGGCTGAGTCAACATATTACCAAAAACATAGTAAACAAACTTAGGTATATGTACAAAGGAGAATTAAAAAATTAAGTGTATTTTAAAATATCATAAATGAAAACAGTACTAAAGTGTAGTAAAACAGATGCACAAAGCCAAAAATAAAACAAAACCAAAGATGAGACATTAGAATACTTTCTGGATGTTCAAAAATTCAGAAACTCCCAATTAGCTGCATGCAGCAGGTGCTCAATTCAACTCGTGGAGTCTCCAAGTCTTGATGTTGAACTTGTGTCTGATAACTGTCAATGTCCACCAGAACTGCCTCACTTAAACAAATTCCCTTCTTTGGCTCCGAGTAGGTTCTCCCATGCTCTAGAGCGTCTACAAATGTATCTGTGTGGTGGCTAATGTTGTAACTGTTGGGAATGTCTCCCAGTGTTTGGGAGTAGGGGAAACATCCACAACACTGAGATCAGTTTGGGTAGAGAAATTATTGTCATACTTTCTAAGAAGTTGATTCATATGTGACCTTACAAAAATTATGCAAGTTGTTCATGGAATAACCTTCCTTTAAGGATACTGAATTTCAATCAGTAGCATTTTTTAAAAATATAAATGTATTAGTGTTCATTAGCAGTCATTGGGTACCAATACTGTCTAATGTTGTTAGTAGAGCACTAAGAAAGGTATTCAGAAATCCTTCACAGATGCAAGATGGGTGCTTGTGAGTTTGAGGCTGGCTTGAAGTAGAGGGTTCAAGGCCATCTGAGCCTTATATAGTAAGACTTTTCTTCACAAAGGGGGTGGGCGGGGACTTGGAGTATAGCTCAGTAGTGGAACTCTTGGCTAGTATGTACACAGTCCTGGCTTTTGCCCTGTCTTGCTTCCCATGACACACAAAAGAAGAAAATGGAACCAGACTACAGCACTAGAGTTTTGTGGTACAAGTATGAAATAGGACTGTTGGGGCGAAATTGAAAGAAAAGTAGAACGTGTACTTTCTGATTTCTCATTCTCGCATATTTTATTCTGTAGTGGTGAACTGTTAATCCACTTAGGGCTCCCATCAGGTGTTCAAGCTTCTAGCCACCTGCCAGAGCTCTCTGGATTCAAGAATGAAACACACACACACACACACACACACACACACACACACACAGAGAGAGAGAGAGAGAGAGAGAGAGAGAGAGAGAGAGAGAGAGAGAGAGAGACAGAGAGAGATTTTTAGTATGCCTAATTAGCTCAATGGTTGGGCACTTCTAAACCTCCCCACACACTCCCCTCTGGTATTCCTGAGTTAACATTTTCTAAATTTATATTTTATCTTTGGTTCCCCAGACTTAAGTGGGGAGTGGACACTGGGACCGCTTCACTGAATTCTAACATGTCACCGGGCCTTTAATTCTGATCCCTCTGCTTCTCTGTCTCAGTGTGGTCTATCCTATGCCCCCCCTCATGGTGGAATTCCCTCCTGCATTTCTTGCCATGGAATCCTAAAAGTCCCACCTCTTTTACCCTGCCCAGCCATTGGCCTCTGGCTCATTATTGATCAAAAACAACTGGGGACAGGGTCCCTCAGCAACTGGACATATGACACAAGGAGTGCTAGCATAAGGGGCTCTGAAGCAGTGCAGCAGCTCTGCGATAGACAAATTGTCCTTGTTAGAAACTTAGAAGTGAGCTCTTCCTGCTGGGAGCATTTCACGGTGCTTAGGTAGGTCACTCTGGGAGAAAAGGCATCAGCATTGTTGAATCCCACACTAGACCACATGTTACAATACCAAACTACCAGGTAAGATACACCCACTGGTGCGATAGTGCCAAGACTGTTTATGGGAGTAACCAACTGCTCTCTTGATTGGAAGTGAGACTTGCTCCACTGGGGTGGGGGTGGGGAATTCATTCCTGCAGCTGTAAAAATGGCCAAAACCATGGCTAGGGACGTCACAGTCCTAGCCATGATATGGTTTTCCTAAAAGGTCATGTTGTCAAACTGCCTTTTAAATATTTATGTTTATTTCCATAGTGGTGCACTGCTTCCAACTTCTGTCAGAGGAGCTTCTAGGGCAGCAGGATGCGGTCAATGCAGAGACCTAACTCAACAAAGGGCTGAGAAAAGCGTTCAGCTCTAAATGGGACAACTATATCAATGCCCAACTCAACCCTCAAGACTCAGCAATCACCTCAGAATAGGAAGTGGAATGTAAGAGACAGAGGAGGAGGAGGTGTGCTGACAAAGGCTGGCCTCCGCGTGTTCTAAACTGTATGTGATCGCCCACTTTACTCCTTGTTGACTTGTGATGTCGAATGGGTTCTAATATGCTTACTTATGAATCTTCTTGAAGTGCCTCATCCAGTCACTTGCCCATTGTTTAAATAGGGCAGTTAAGATTGTTATGGTTAATTTTAAGAATTACTTAAAATTTTAAGAATTACTGTTTACATTTATTTTCTAGCTAACAGGACAGCAATAAATTAAGAGCTCTATAGGTAGATAAAGCATAAAGACTTCTGTTTTCAGAAAGAAGTGAAAAAGCTTCCTGGGTCTTCTGGAACATTGGCTAGCTCTTCACTAGACAAGAAATACCCATGTGATTGTGTGTTCTTTCCCCCATTCTGTTACATTTCAGTAAATACTAGCTATAGCCTTGATTTTGCAAAATAATTATTTAAAAAAATCTGATGCAAAAATTAGTTGAAAATCTTAGTATGTCATAAGGGATGGGGGGTGTACCCAGTCACAGCTACTCAGAAGGCTGAGGCAGAAGTATCTTTTGAGTCTAGGAATTCGAGGCTAACTTGGGTAACATAGCTGCCTCTTTATAAAAGAAAGTGACTAAAGTGATTGGAGGGCATACAGTAAAAAGCCTCTTTCCACTCCTTTCTCTCAACTGTTGGCAGCAAAGGGGGGTGTGTGTGTGTGTGTGTGTGCATTTCTTTTTTATAGATGTGCAGACTGCTTTTCAAGAATAATAGAACACTGCACATAATTAGATTAACAATAACTCTCAGAGACTTTTCTATTACCTTAATAACTCTTTGGGGTAGGTGGCGTGTATTGGAAAATGGGTTAACAATTTCTTCTGTGCACCAAACCACCTTGGGACTCAGTGGTGTAGGTCAGAGCTGTGTGTCTCTGGTGTGGCTGAGGACTGGATTATGTGAGTTGGCTTAGACCAGCAAACTCTTAACCTGGAGACAAACAGGCTGGTGCTTCTACAGATTCCCTGCTGAGCTCTGCCTTAGGCTGAGTTGAGCTTGACCAACTTACTTGAAGACAGATTTTTTTTTCTTTACTTCCTCCCAATGAATAGTTGAATGTGTTATTCTCCTGGCAATAGATAACCAGAAGAATGAGGCAGCCCAATCCTAGCAAATGCTTTAAGGAAGCTGCCTGAATCACACTACACATCTACACAAATCACACACTGAAGGCATAGGGGCCCATAGCTGGGTGTAGTTAAGAGGACACAGCCTGCTGACATGGGAAAAGCTGTAGCTAAGGAAGGTCTGAATGGGTGGGGCTGCCGATGCCATCCGGCACAGACCTGCCCCATGCTTTACTCAAGCCCTCACTCTCAGTATATATCCATCCTACAGTCACAAGTGCTGCAAGAGTGACTGAGTACATATGTCATATCCCATGCGTGTCACATATTCAAAGTATAAATCCTCCTTAGTGATTAAAGAATATGATATGAGCACTTCTAACTTTGATAGTGACTGCCAAAACCTTGCTTAGAGATGATTGACTGTGACAATTTATGGTCCCGCTACCAATGCTGGAACTAAGTTCCAGCATTTTAAAAAACTTTTTGCTACTTTCCCTATAAATATATTATCTTTGTATGACTCTGATTTCTACAATTCTTGCTACAGGTAAAACTGACAGTCTTTTAATATCAAAAGCCATTTACATTTTCTTATTTGAACCTATCTGTTCATCTTTTGCCATTTTGTTCCAGTGTTTTTTTTTTTTTGTTTTGTTTTTTTTTGGAAAAAAAACCCTCCACAAACAAAACAAGAATCTATTGGTCGTGTAATTAAATGAAATGGTTTAGCACTGTAATTAACAATAAACCCCATGTGAGGCTCTCAAAACCACCTATCTTTATTTTTAAAATGTTTTGTATTTATTCTTAGAAAATATCAGGGGTTGGATAGGTGGAGATCCTGAGTTCAATTCCCAGCAACCACATGGAGGCTCACAACCATCTGTAATGGGATCTGATGCCCTCTTCTGGTGTGTCAGTTTCCTTTTTCTTAGAAGGAGCAACAAATGACTCATGGGAGCAAACATGGAGACAAAGTATGGGACATAAACTGAAGAAGGGGCCGTCTGCAGACTGCTCCACCTGGGTATTCATCCCTTGTGCAGTCACCAAAGGCAGAGGCTGATGCGGATGCCAGGAAGTGCAGGCTGACAGGAGTCTGATATAGCTGTCTCCTTAGAGGTCTGCCAGAGCCTGACATATACAGAGGCAGGTGCTCACAGCTAACCATTGAACTGATCAGGGGGTTCCAAATGGTGGAGTTAGAAGACTGAAGGAGCTGAAGGGGTTTGAGGCCACATGGGGAGAGCAACAATGCCAACCAACCAGAGCTCCCAGGGTCTAAACCTCCAGCCTAGGAGCACATAGAGAGGGACCCATGGCTCCAGCTGTATATGTATGGGGGGAAATGGCCTTGTAGATCATAGGTGGGAGAAGAGGTCCTTGGTGCCATGAAGGCTGGACGCCCCAGGGTGGAGAAATTTGAGGGCAGGGAGATGGGAGTACATGGGTGGGTGGGGGCACATCCTTATAGAAGCAGGAGGAGAGGGGATGGGATGGGGGTTTCTGGGTGGGGGGGAATCTCAAATGTAAATAAAATATCCAATAAAAAATGTTGTTGGTTGAATGGTTTGGCTTGGAGTTCTGCCCCATCCATTCATCCATCTCAATGTATAGTCTGTTTATCTGTGTGTAGGTATATTTGTATATGTGTAAGGATGCATGAATACTTGTGGATTTGACTGTAACATACAGTTGAGCCCAGCCAGAGTGTGGGTGTATGAATGCGTGAATGTACATGTGTCTATGCATTTTTGCTTATATAAGGCATCTTAATTCTTTTCCTTTCTTTCCTCTATGGCTCACAATGAGTTTTAACCAGTTTAGCCAGAAGGCTTCTGGCTGATTCAGGAGAGAAAGGAGCACCAGCAATAAACCCTTTTACTTAGTTCCCCACTGTTTTACTTTGAGGTGCTAAACCCCAGAGACTACAATTTCTGCCCTCAGAGGGATTGGGCCAGGTCAACTACCACTGCAAAGTAACTTAAATTTAAGACAGGTAAAGGTTTATTATAGATATGGCAACCCTAAATATCCAGGAGACCATGTCTTGTCCCAAAGAAGCTCTTCTCCCTTGGCTTATCTCAAGAGAGAAGCAAAGAACAGCTGAAGGCCCCCAGCACGTGTGTGTGTGTGTGTGTGTGTGTGTGTGTGTGCGCGCGCGCATATACATACATGTATACATATATGTATTTATGTTTTTAGACTGAGTTGTATTTACTAGTTGCAAAGCACATAGACCATGTGAGTATGTTAAGATGGATTCCAAGGAGTGTGTGACATGATAAACACATTAAAACTACATATAACTTCACCATTAAATCACGGGTGCGCACACTGGATTTGTCAGACTTTAGAAAGCTTCCTATGTGGACATAGTGTACCCTGCTTCACTTTGCCTGAAGAGTGAGGACAATGGTGTGAACATCTAGATCAGCCTAGGTGTTGAGTGTTATTGTGATTTCTTGAGGCTCTACTGCAATCCTGAACTGAGGTTTTATAAGAGTCCTGTTGTGACAGAGACCTGGGATAAGGGAAGCACAGAAGAATCAATGTGATTGAACTTAGCCAGGACTCACAGCTTTGGGGATATGAAACCTGCAGAGGCCAGGAAGCCCCTGTAGCCCAGTAGGAACCTCAGTAGAGCATTAGGGACACCAAGTGTCCTAGTTTGGGTTTTAAAGCTGTGAACAGACACCATGATCAAGGGAACACTGATCAAACCATTTAGTTGGGGCGGCTTACAGGTTAGAGGTTCACTCTGTTATAAAGGAAGAATGGTAGTGTCCAGGTAGCCATGAGGCTGGAAAGCTGAAGGCAGCCAGGAGAAGACTGGCTTCCAGCCAGCTAGAAACCCACCCCCACGGTGACACACTTCCTCTAACAAGGCCACACCTACTCCAAGGCCACACTTCCTAATAGTGCCACTCTCTGTGCCAAGCATCTTCAAATCCACCATAGCATCCCACCCATAAAGCCTTCCATCCAAAATTTATCCTGTCTATAAGAAATGGAGGGATGGGGTATGGAGCAGAGATTGAGAGAATGGCCACCAATCAGTCCAACTTGAGACCTATCCCATGGACAATCACCAGTCTCTGACACTATTAATGATATGGTTATGACTGCAGACAGGAGTCTAGCATGGCTGTCCTTTGAGAGGCTCCACCAGCAGCTGACTCAGACACAGACACCCACAGCTGAACAGTGGATGGAGGTAGAGGACTTTTATGGAAGACCTGGGGGAAGGATTGAAGGCCCTGAAAGGGATGGGAGCCTCCAGAACAAGAGTGCCAACTAACCTGACCCTTAAGAGCTCTCAGAGACTGAACCATCAACCAAAGAGTATATATACACTGGCTGGAATCTAGTCCCTGACACATATGTAGCAGAGGGCTGCCTTGTCTGGCCTCAGTGGGCTGATCTTGCAGAGGCTTGATGCTCCAGTGTACAGGGATCCCCAGGGTATGGGGGAGCATCCTCTCAGATGCAAACTGGAGGGGGGATAGAGACACTCTGTGAGGGAGAGGGACTTGGGAGGGTAGGCAGTGTTTGGAATGTAAATTAACTAATTTAAACACTGTTCAGGGCCATGGGCTACCTGTATGATGACACTGGATCCTAGAGAAGCAGCCCAGGGCTTAGCAAAGAAAACTAGTGGGCAGTTGAAAGCAGATTCGGGGCTTACAGGTGGCTACTTAAGCTAGTGACTTGGAACTTGACTATTCAGAATCAACCTGAGTAAGCTTTAGGCCAGTTTTACCAGCCCTAATGGGCTACATGGTCCATCAGATCAGATGGTGCTGTCAGGGCTAACTCTTCCTTTCACAGGTCTATAATTCTGAAAGCCACTCAGTTTAATTCAACAAAAGCATATATGTCTGGCTACTTCCAAGATCTTAGACTAATACAGTCTTGTGAAAAGTTTTATTCTAGGAAAAAAAGTGTACTTCAAGTCTTACTTGGCTTCCAACCTAGGTGACCATCTAGACTCCAGCTGGGTCCTTGCCAGGGGCATCAGCATTCCTGAGATGTGGAACTGGACTCCATCTGCCTTAATTGGATGTCCTGGGCATTGGTGTGTCTCCAGAGCCTGTAGCTATTTCTTCTGAGCAAGTGTCCCCTCTGAGCTTGGGGCTAAGGTTACCACTGTTTCTTAACACCAGCAGTGGGGTGTCACAGTGCTAGGAAAGGGGAGGTTCTGGGTAGCACAACTCTGAGGAGGCCACAGAAGCTGGGCCCCTGCCGCCCATGGGAATTCGGAAGTCACTGGCTCCCCAGGAAGGCGCTGGGGAAATGGCAGACAGCCAAAGAAGAGCTCCACACTCCATAAATGCCCATTTCTGTAGAACAGACCTCGGCTTGGGTATAGAAAAGCAGTCTGCACACTGCAGTTTCCCACCACACTGCCCTCACCCTACCGAGGTTCAGTTCTAGCTTCCATGACTCCCCCACCTGATCAAGGGCAGGCGACATCTGAAAGATGGAAGGGCAGAAACTAGATGGCCAGTGTGAGGAACAGCAATGGGATTTGTGATGGAGGAAAAAGACCTTGAATGAACCCAGTTAGCAGAAGGAAACATAGTGACCCTGAAGGAGTGCCTTGGGCCCTTTCCCTAAAAGAAAAGCTGGAGAAGGAGCCACCTGAGATTTACTAAGGGAATGTTTTCTGGAGTTGGGGGAATGGAGGAGCTAAGTCATCACATGGTCTCTGTGGGAGCAAGCTTCCATGGTGAACTGTGGGCTGGGAATTCTAACAGAGTTACTTCCTCCAGATAGGGGAATGTTCTGTGCTATTTTCCTTATAAGTCGTCATTGACAAAGAGCCTCTTAAGGGAAAAGCAGAAACCTGCAGATACTCAGAGCAGTTTTCCAGAGAGGGTCCAGCTGAACATTAGCAGCCACACTCCCAGCAGCTGGAGTGGGGGATTTCTCAGCTCCATCAGAAACCCAGAGGAAGAAACCAAGAGCAAGCTTCTGCTGCAGGAGCCAGTAATCCTGATGGAAATGAAGCTTTTCTGGACCATGTTTCCAACCCCAGAGGAGAGTTCTTTCTTTTTAGTTCTTCTTGAGGCAGGAGAGGGAGAAGAGTGTCATGAAGGCTGGGGTAAGAACAGAGATGAGTTTGATCCCCAGGACCCATGTGTAAAAAGCTGGGGCCAGTGAGATGGCTCAGTGGGTATCAGTGCTTGTGTACAGGCCTATAGACCTGAGTTCGAGTCTCAGATACTATAAGATGGTAGAGGATAATGGACTCTACATAAATATTAAGGTACATGTGTACCTACAAACACACACACATACACACACACACACAAATGTGGAACTGGTCACATTTTTTTTAAAGAAAAGCTGGGTCTAGTGATGGACCCTTGCAATCCCTGTGCTGGGGTGGTGGAGACTCAAGGATCTTTGGGACTCAGTTAGCTCAGCCTACTTTATGAGTTCCTGGCCAGTGAAAGACCTTGTCTCAATAAAAAGAGGGGGAGGGGTGTCACCTTGCCTGAGAAATGACACCCGGGGTTTCTCTCCACCACCAACCCACATAAACATAAACACACACACACACAAACACACACACACACACACACAGAGAAACAAAGCCCAATATGCATACATAGCTGAAGTGAAGGGAAAACCCAGGAAGGAGGGTGGGCTCCTCTTGCTCTCGTAATCTATCTATCTATCTATCTATCTATCTATCTATCTATCTATCTATCATCTATCTATCTATCTATCTATCTATCTATCTATCTGTCTATCTATCTGTCTAATACATGAGTCAATGTGACTATACACCTGGGGAGAGTGTGAGTTCATCCCCACATCGATCTGCATATAAATGACACCAGGCCCCATGCACCAGAGGAGGTGCTTGCATTGTGCTATGTCATCTGTGTCCCTGCAGCAGCATCCCTGAAAATGATGTCAGCTCCTCTCACAGACACAGAACTCGTACGTTTGGATGGTTTCCTTGGTGGACTGTGGACTAGATGCCTGCATGAGTTCACAGTGCCCATTGTTTCTAGAATTCAAATCATTTGTCAACCTCTGAAGGACAGAGATCTTTCCCTTTCCTCGAGGTCATGTAGAAGAGAGAAAAGCCTATTTATGTCCTGGAAAGGTCTTCCAAAATTTTCAATGAAAACTGACTCTGAAATAAAATCAGCTTTTTTTCTACTGTCTGTCTGCCACAGCAAGAAGAAAATTCACAGTCCTCTCTGAAAAAGGAGAACACCCCGCAGAGTCGACACAGTGTGAAGTGCCTTGTTTCCTTAATTTCTCTGCTCTTTAATAAAGCAAGCAGTGGATCTGATCTCTAAGGATGTCTGTTTTAAACCCATTGTTTATGGTGATGGAAGTGACTAGGGAGTAACTGGTGTAGGGGCCAAAGACAAACCATGGGGTCCTTCCTGATACTTGGATGTAGACTGAGTTCAGCTATAAGTCAAGTTTCTCTTAAGATGTACTTCAAAGATGGAGTAGGTTTGGCCTTTCCCCTTAACTATTAAAGATCATCGCAGGTCCTCCTACCCTACCCCATTCTCAACTCTTCTAGGTTTCCAGCAGTGTCTGACCTTCCCCAGACAGATCCTTTACTAGACCTCGACAGACATTATCTTGTCCAGTACATTATATACCAACTGCTGTATCAGCACAATGTGGCACTAACAGAGGTTACTTGGTGCTTCCAGCCTCCTCTGCTTTCCTCTCATAGCTACATCATATGTCTGAGAAACACTCACACCAACAGGTGAAATAAAGAAATAATCTTAAATCTCCCCCTGAAAAGCTCACCTGTGTTGCTCCTGGGAGCCCCCCCCCCTTTTTTTAATCTTCTTTAAGGCACAGACCCCTTTTGTAAACAATCAAACAAAATCTGTAGAACAAAGGTTTCTTTAGAAGTAATTAAAACAGCATCTTTATCTTCATTACAAGTAAGTCTCTTTTAAACCGAAACACAAAGGCTCCATTGCAGGCATAAGAGCTGACCAAATGAGCCTACCTAAACCTGGAAACAGGCCCATCACTCCTCAAAAGTCTCATGGATAGCTCAATTTGTCCAAAGTGCACTGAAGTTCATGGCCTCTAATATAACCTTTGGGCTAAAAATGTATATAGATTATTATTAAGAGCTAGGCAGGGACTCCACTCAAAGCCTGTTTGCCTGAGTTCGAATCCCTTCTACACTCCTTGGTGCTTGTTTCTTCAAGTTGGCACAAGCTAGAGTCATTTGGGAAGGGGGAACCTCAATTGAGAAAATGATCTCCAACACATTGGCCTGTGGGCAAGCCTGTGGTTCATTTTCTTAATTAGTGATTCATGCAGAAAGGCCCAGCTCCCTTTGGGCAGTGGTACTGGGCTACTGGTCCTAGGTATTGGAAGAAAGCAGGCTCATCAAGCCATGAGAAGCAAGCAGATAAACAGCATTCCTCTTGGCCTGTGCACCAGTGTTCCAGACCGCTCTGCCCCATGCTTGGGGGCCAAAATGTCCTGGACCTCTCTGCTGCTCAAGTCTGCAGGTCAGGGTCTAGCAAGAGAGAGAGTAGAGATGAAGGGGAAGAGATGCAAAAAATGGAGACCAGACAGAGGGGCTGATCAAGTCTCAAGTCTTGTTTATTGTCTCTCTCATTTGAAGGGAAGTCCAGGGTATTCATAGGCTTTTGCCACGTGCCTTGCAGGTGTGCATATGACATAAGCCTTACAGGTGTGTATGGCGTGGATAGCATGTGTACCGAATGCCTTGCAGGCTTGGATATCACTTGCACCTTGCAGCTGGGAGCACTAAAGAGCAAAACAAGAAATGTGGCATAAACAAGATATTTATCAGAGTGTGCTCTGCTGTTGTAGGCTGTTGAAAAACAAGTCTCTTGTCAGGGTATATTGCTCGAGATGGCTGCAAAGCTGATAGCTGCTTTCTGCTACAAGTTGGCTCCAACACACCAGTTCCTGCCTCCAGGACACTGCCTTGAATTCCGTCCCGAATTCTCTGGATGATGTACCACAAAGTGTAGGATAAACAAACCCTTTCTTCCCTGAGTTCTTTGGCTCATGGTGTCCTATAACAGCGACAGAGACCTGAGGCAACCCCCTCCTCTACATGGAATCTTAACACCATTATAGCTGTTTCTATGGACTCCAGCTTTCTGGGCACTATGGGAAGCCTTCCTCAGTTCAGTTTCTTAACCCCTAGGATCATATTATCCTGAGCCTATCTCTGCCTTGCAGCTACCTGCACAGGAACAGGTACATTAGCATCTATCCCTCCCAAACCACATTTCATCAGGACTCTATGGCCTTACCATAGTTTCCTCTCCCACCTAAACTAAAGAACAGCACTGCTTTATTGTGAGGTTCTTGCCTTCACCCTCACTATAGGTACAGGAAATCCATTTTACTGCTCAAAGACTATCCCCAGAAGCGCTGAGCCAAGTAACTGTAGTAGTCCAAGAGCTTTCACTAACACAGAGACAGTGAAATGTACCTGGAACGGTTGTATTTCAGCACCCATGAGCCTACATCTGCTGACCTGAGCCCCAGACAGAACCTGTTGCTTTTACATCAACAAATCCAGATGAATAAAGCAGAAACTCTAAACTACTGAAGGTGCCAATGATGTGGGTGAGCAAAGAGTAACAAGAAAGATTGGTGGGACTGTAAAACCAGTGTCTGGTTGTGACCATCCTGCTTGCTTCCATTTTTAGAAGTCCACATGGCCATGTGATTCCTTGTATTTGGTTCCTGAAGTTTTAACCTGTCAATTTGTTTGTTCTAAGGTTTAACAGCTCTAGTATAGAGAATACTTCAACAAAGTTTTCAACTGTTCCCACAGGAAGCCCCACTTCCCTTAGTCTACTCCACAATACAATGTGGGTCTTCTACCAAAACTACTGTGTAGGACAGACACTGTCGTGTGACAGAGTTTTCCTGAGAACACAGCACATGCCTACTCTCTCAGAAAGGGAACCCGTGAGAGACCAAAGCAACACCTGCACTAAAACATTCAAAGTGGCAAACCAGTGAGGAATTTATTTGGGTGACCAACAGGAGTCTGAGTGATGGGTTTTATAAAAACATCCCAGGTAACTTAAATGCAGCCTCATCACCCCAAAACCTACCTCACCATAGGAGACTCCCAAAATTGTAACACCAGGCTTTCCAAAACCTGTAAAGCCGAGAAGCTCTCCATGCAGCTTGTACTCAGCTGCAAATTGCAATTTGACTGGTTAGAGTCTCCAACCTCACCATTGTTCATTGCTTTATATGCCTCAAGAATCTTCGAGCCTGTGTTCAGAGACATGTGAGCTTTTGTTTACTCTCTGAAGCCCATGAACCCCACTTTCCTCCCTATAGGGAGTATTGCATTTGAAGTACAGGATTCAATTCAAAGAGAAAATGCCATTTAACTGACACTTTGACTAACTTCATTTGATAAGACACCTGGGCCTCAGTCTTTGTAGTTTATCCACTTTACTCCAAATCATCTATTTTATTTGGTTCTTTATCCTTTGTGTTGATGCCCACATTCTGCCTCAACACTTTTGCCTCAACACTTTTGGGGCTAAGTGCTCTGGTCAAGAGAGAGTGTGGCTCTTGAGGCAAGAGACGCGAAGAATGGAGACAAGACAGGGTGTGATTCAGTCTCTCTTCTATTTTCTCATGTCTCTCTTATTGAAGGGAATTCTGAGGTATTTATATACACAAGTAGGAGAACACAGGTGAAAACATTTTACCACGTGCACCATACAGCTGAGGTCACTAAACAGCAAAACAAGCTATGTGGGATAAACAATATATTTATCAGAGTGTGCTTCGGCTGTTATAGGCTTTTGACAACCAAGTCTTTCATCAGGATATATGGTTCCAGATGGCTGCAAAGTTGATCTAGCCGCTTTCTACTAAAGTTGGCTCCCAACAGGTCCCCCTTTTTAATTTTTTTTTTTTTCAAAAGGGAAGGCTGGGAAAACTTACGGAAACCGTGCCTGTCCTAGGTTGGAACAAAGGACCCCAGCCTCACTTAAGATGGTGAGGCCTCCCTTATTTTAGGGGCAAGGGTCTCGATATGCTCTCTTACGCGTCATTGGCTAACCGGCTTAGCACGCATGTTAGGGGTTAATCCTCATCAGTCTTGATGACAGAGGTTTCAGAGTCCCCTACTTCCAGCCTGTAATATTGGACCTGTATGGGTTTCATTTGTTATCTGTTGCCATACCAAAGCCATCACTTTGTTGAACAGCATGAACCCGAGAGACAAGAGACTTAATATCTAAACTGTTGATATAAAAGCAACACTCTTTAAGGCAACACAAAACTTCCCCTGTTGGAGAAGTGAAAGGTCTAAGCCTTGTACCCACAAATTTTCAATAGAATTATACCAATGAAATCCTTGAATTTTGCATCAGCTTAGTAACAATTATACAGATTAAGACAGCCTAATATTAACCACCTCAGTCCCCAAGTCCAGGGAATTGGGGCGCCGACTCTTCATTAACTTCTTCAAGCTGAACATGGGTGTTGAGATATTAGAAGAGGGATGAGGGGAAAGGTAAATTGATAAGCCTCTGACACCTGTCTTAACTGCATCCAGCTGGAAGTCCAGGGCATCAGTGAACATACAGGTGATAAGATTCATTCTCCAAAGCTGTGTATTCTGCAATATACAAATCTCAAAACAAATTTTAGTATCAATTATTTTTGTTTGATTCTCTGGAATATTTTGTTTGTTTTGGAGGCCTTCCTCTGTCATGTCTGATCCATATAATTCTGGAAGACATAACTACTACCTTAATAACCTCATCAGAAAACTCATAGAAAACCCTTTTTTTCCCAAATCAACCTTTCCTTAAGCCAGTAACCAGAAAAACCTTTACATTGAGTTTTTATCCAGAAAAATATTATACAACTCAGAATCACATCCATTTTGAAAGTTAAATCAATTAACATTATCATTCTGCTTAGCTCTCTGTCTAGAGCAGCCTTCTATTTATTCCTCGTGTCTTTAAAGCCTTTTTCATCTGTTTTTACTCACTTATTTCTTGCCCCATTTTCGTTACTATAACCTTTATTTATCTGTTTGGCTCTCTTGACTCAGAGCAGCCTGTAATTTACTCCTTGCATCTTTAAAACCTTTTTCATCTGTTTTTGCTTATTTTTTTCTTACCCTGTTTTTGTTACTATAACCTTTATCTGTTTGGCTCTCTTGACTCAGAGCAGCCTGCAATTTACTCCTTGCATCTTTAAAACCTTTTTCATCTGTTTCTGCTTACTTATTTCTTGCCCCGTTTTTGTTACTATGCAATCACCTTTGTTTCACTTCCGAATTCAGCCAGCTCCGTCAGTCTACTGGTTCTCCAGAGCAGGGTGTCTTCCACTGTATCCCGCTTACTGAAGTTCAAACGTTGAGGCTCTGTCAGTCCACTGGTTCTCCAGCGCAGGGTGTCTTCCACTGTATCCTGCTTACTGGAGTCCCTGTTCAGGCGCCACTAATGTTGATGCCCACATTCTGCCTCAACACTTTTGCCTCAACACTTTTGGGGCTAAGTGCTCTGGTCAAGAGAGAGTGTGGCTCTTGAGGCAAGAGACGCGAAGAATGGAGACAAGACAGGGTGTGATTCAGTCTCTCTTCTATTTTCTCATGTCTCTCTTATTGAAGGGAATTCTGAGGTATTTATATACACAAGTAGGAGAACACAGGTGAAAACATTTTACCACGTGCACCATACAGCTGAGGTCACTAAACAGCAAAACAAGCTATGTGGGATAAACAATATATTTATCAGAGTGTGCTTCGGCTGTTATAGGCTTTTGACAACCAAGTCTTTCATCAGGGTATATGGTTCCAGATGGCTGCAAAGTTGATCTAGCTGCTTTCTACTAAAGTTGGCTCCCAATACATTTGTGTTTTCATCCTTCAGCACAAATTTAAGAGGTAGATGTTATGATTATTTCTTACTTTATAGAGGCAAAGACAAAGTAAGTTATTTATACAGCCATAGAGATCATAAGTAGCAGACAGGAGCTGAAACTAGATATCCCAACCTTAGAATATATGCATAGCTTCTAAATCGTATTGAAACTATCACTCATGCCTCTCCCCCTCACTAGTATGGTCAACCCATAAACCAATTGATGCCTTCTGCAGCATCTACCTGGCAGATGGTGTGGCCACCTATAGGGCAGTAGGGCCTATCATTTCCTGGCTGTGACACTTTATGTAGTGATTTTACCTAAAATTTTCCCATCTGTGGCCATCCATTTCTTCATTTGGAAAATGGGGACAATAATGCCTATATTCAGATTGGAATGTGAAATAAATGCCTTTGAAAGACCTTCCTTACCCCACAAGGTGAGCTCCTGGATGTGTCTGTCATGGTGGAATGCTTGAATCCCACTGTGCTTGGAAAGACCTAAGGACAATGACCACCTGTACACTGATTGTCTCATAGAGCCCACAGATAGGGTCTAAGAACCCTTGCGGTTCAGCCTGCAAGGTGATTTTGTCACTGGCCATGGTATGGGCAGTGTTCATTTCTGTGAGCATGGCCAACAAACCCCACATTGTTAAGAAGTTCAAGAAGTTGTACTTTTTCTAAAAGCTGTCAGGGACAACAGGACACTAATCTATAGTTAGTCAATAAACTAAAAATTCTGATAATCTCATAATCTGGACATCATCTGAAATGTTCCTTCTGACGGGTTGAATATATTTAAGTTTTCTACAAGCTTTAATGAAAGCTTGATGAATTAATTAGAGGAAAGTGCTTCTCTAAGTGACCAGCAATATAGGGAACACCAAGTCTGGGCAAACCTGTCAAGACAATAAAATGATCCATTAGACCCTACTTTCTCATTTGTCACCTTTGTTTTGGGGAGAGTCCTGAAGCCCACTATCATCTTTGTAGCATCCTGGGGGATGTTTGTAACATTTAGTAAACCATTACGTCCCAGCCTCCCATCGGGGAATGGTTCCACTGTCCTGCTTTCTACTGGGTAACATTTGAGGATTTTGAAATCATGTGACATCCCCTTACTCTGCAGCAAGGCCTATATCTCCCATGTTTAAGGTGAAGGAAAGAAACACAGAGAGAAAAGCAACTAAAGGGAGGTCTAAAGAGAACAGGGAGAATAGACAGACTCCATGGAGAAATGAGAGCCTAAGAGAGGAACTAGGGATGGAAAGTCGATGGACCATATTCAGAGGCTGAGAAGCACGGAATACAATCATTTCATAGATGCCTGGAAGACTTGCAAAGACATCAGGAGGAGGGAAGCCTAGCTTTAGGTAAAAATTTATTCAGTAGAATAAACTAGTGAGCTGAGAACCAATGAATCCACAGTTTCATAACCAGAAACACAATTATACCTAATGGAGAAATCCACATGGCCATGGCCCTGTTTGGAAAGAGCTGATCTCTGAAGAATAAGCTAAAAAAGCCACTGTCCTTAACCTAGGACTTTCTGTGAGAGTGTGTCCCACAAGGACAGACTGAAGTGTTGAACAGCAACAAGCCTAGAATGGGAGACCATGGTCCTCTCCCAGATTTCCTGTCTTGGGCTTTGTCTTCATATCTGCCACATACCCTGAGATCCTGGAGAGAAGTCAAGCAATCACAACTGAAGACACCTCATGTGAGGGTCAAAGAAGGGGACCATGAGTCTCACTTTCTCAGCCTTCTAAATGAGGATCAAGGGGCAGGAGGAATGTATGCAGACTTTGGCTTTAATAACCAGACACTTGGTTTAAATCCTGAACCACCACTATCTTATAAAATGGGCCTCATTTCAGCTTCTTATAAAAGTGCGCACTTGCTACATCATACACTTGTAAGACATGACAAATGAACCCATTAGATTCATGGTAAGCCACGGTCTTACCTGTCCATTTATTGTGCTCTAGGAACACATAGGTAAAGACTATACCTAGAGTAACATCTCTGTTCTCTGTCCTTTTAAAAGGGTGAGTTTTACAGGTTTAAACTCTCTTCCTTTTATTTCATCTGACCCCTACAGTAAGAGTGCTCTGTACCATGTGTGGCATATTCTCTCCATGGGAAAGCCAGCTGGTGTCTGGCTAATAGTGGTCTTTTTGTTTTGCTTTTGTATTTTTTTGCTTGTTTTTTAAGGATTCATTTATTTTATGTGTATGAGTACACTGTCGCTGTCTTCATCCACACCAGAAGAGGGCATCAGATCTCATTACAGATGTTTGTGAGCCACCATGTGGTTGCTGGAAATTGAACTCAGGACCTCTGCAAGAGCAGTCAGTGCTCTTAACCACTGAGCCATCTTTCCAGCCCTGCTTTTGTATTTTTAAGACAGTTCCTCATGTTCCCAGTCTGCTGTTGAACTCCCCAAGTAGCTAAGGATGACATTGAACTTCTAATCCTCTTGCCTCTACCTTCTAAGAGCCTAAATCACAGGTGCACCTATAACTAGCTTCACATGTATGGTTCTGATGCAGGAGACTAACAAACCTCAGCTGCCTGCCAATCCTTTATGAAACAAATGGATCTGACTTTCTGGTGTTGGTCCTGTTACTGTCTCTTGGATGCATCTGTCTTTAGAGGGTAAAACCTGGTACCCCCTGTTACACAGAAACAAAACACTCACGTGGCCAATTACCTGCAGTTTCACCTGAGATCAGGCCCTCCACCAAGTCTGGTAGCATTTCCTCTTGGAGGCACACTTAGCCCCTAAGTCAATCTCAAGCAGCAAGAATCAGGTAGGAGCTTTAGTGTCCCAATTCTGCTAGGTACCATTGGTGAAAAATGTCATCATTTGTTTCCCATTTGCCCTTCAGGGTCATGACACCCTCCTGATCACTGTCAAAATATCTTCTTAAATGAAACACTACAACCTCTGCTTGCAGAACCCATCCTTGCATAGTGTATCCAACTTCTTCATAAATACCCGAAGAGTGAGCAATACATTCCAAGATGGCTGGGGGTTCCCTGAATAGTACTGAGTCCTATGCATGTATATAGTGTGAATTCCCCTCCATTCTGCCATCCACAGTGGGGTTCAATTTATGAATTAGCATAGTAACAGATTAACAACTTATCAAACAGAGCAACCATAACCACAATATTGAAACAAAAGTCAAGTGAATGGGTTTCATTCTCAAAATCATCTTTCAGGGTTGCACTCCTTTCTCTCCTTGGGACGATGTGACATGATGGAATGCCCATGGCATGAGAGGGAGTAAGCTGTATGATATAGACTGATGTGGGGTTATGCTAACATGTGCAGATACCCTAAAGCAGTACAGTGTGAGTGACAGCTGCTCTGATTCTAACACTGCTGTAGGACTACATGGTAGGTGATGTATAGAGTGCAGGTCTGTGGGACAAATGCAAATTTCACATCTGTGAGGCATGAATTGAGGTAACAGGAGGTTTCCTCACACTACTCACAACAGCATGTAATATATGTGGCTTAAAACGAATGAAATCTTTGCTTGAGAAACTTTCAACATATTCAGACTGTAGTGGGATACAGGAAACTGACACTAGGTAGGCTAGAACCTCAATAGGAGTGGGGTTAGGAGTGAGCAACAAACTGTCACCCTCTTTTTTCACTCCGTGTGATACTCTCTTCACAGAGACTTGCTTCAATGATTTCAAGTGGAGACAGTCATTTGCTCCTTCCCAGAAATTTGGTTATGAATTTGGAATATGAAATATTTCTGGAAGCACCCAAAAATGTTTTCCACTTTTCAGGCCTCTGGGGATGCCCTGCTTTTTGCCCTGGCTGGAGCTTGTTTTCTACAATGTACTAAGCTGGGCCTCTGTGTGCAGGGGTTAGTGAGAGAGAACTCTCAGGAATTACTCCTGCAGGGAGGGAAGGAAACAGCAGTGAGCAGAGAGAGACTTGGAATTGAAGTGCTATAGTGTATAAAGCATTGGTCCTCAGGCTGGAACTGGGGTACCATCCACAGGAAGCCTTTCTTGAAACCCCAGGTCAAGGCCCTTATACCTCTACACTATTCAGGCCTCAGGAGCAGGCTGCCATCAGATAGCAGTAGAAACCTTGGGCAAGATATCTTTCTATCCATGGACAACTGTTGGGTAGGGCCTGAGCTCTGAGTAGTCAGTAGCCAACATCCCGCTCAATGAGCATAGCCCTGTGTCTAGGAAGAATGGGAATCATGTCATACTCGCTATGGATCTGTCCAACAGTTCCTTTTTGTTGGGAGCCGACTTTAGTAGAAAGCAGCTAGATCAACTTTGCAGCCATCTGGAACCATATACCCTGATGAAAGACTTGGTTGTCAAAAGCCTATAACAGCTGAAGCACACTCTGATAAATATTGTTTATCCCACATAGCTTGTTTTGCTGTTTAGTGACCTCAGCTGTATGGTGCACGTGGTAAAGTGTTTTCACCTGTGTTCTCCTGCTTGTGTATATAAATACCTCAGAATTCCCTTCAATAAGAGAGACTTGAGAAAATAGAAGAGACTGAATCACACCCTGTCTTGTCTCCATTCTTCGCGTCTCTTGCCTCAAGAGCCACACTCTCTCTTGACCAGAGCACTTAGCCCCAAAAGTGTTGAGGCAAAAGTGTTGAGGCAGAATGTGGGCCTCAACATTAGTGGCGCCTGAACAGGGACTGCAGTAAGCGGGATACAGTGGAAGACACCCTGCGCTGGAGAACCAGTCCGACTGACAGAGCCTCAACGTTTGAACTCCAGTAAGCGGGATACAATGGAAGACACCCTGCACTGGAGAACCAGTAGACTGAAGGAGCTGGCTGAATTCGGAAGTGAAACAAAGGTGATTGCATAGTAACAAAAACGGGGCAAGAAATAAGTAAGCAGAAACAGATGAAAAAGGTTTTAAAGATGCAAGGAGTAAATTGCAGGCTGCTCTGAGTCAAGAGAGCCAAACTAGATAGATAAAGGTTATAGTAACAAAAACGGGGCAAGAAAAAAATAAACAGAAACAGATGAAAAAAGTTTTAAAGATGCAAAGAGTAAATTGAAGGCTACTCTGAGTCAAGAGAGCCAAACAGATAAATAAATAAAGGTTATAGTAACGAAAATGGGGCAAAAAATAAGTGAGTAAAAACAGATGAAAAATGCTTTAAAGACGCGAGAAATAAATAGAAGGCTGCTCTAGACAGAGAGCTAAGCAGAATGATAATGTTAATTGATTTAACTTTCAAAATGGATGTGATTCTGAGTTATATAATATTTTTCTGGATAAAAACTCAATGTAAAGGTTTTTCTGGTTACTGGCTTAAGGAAAGGCTAATTTGGAAAAAAAGGTTTTTCTATGAGTTTTCTAATGAGGTCATTAAGGTAGTAGTTATGTCTTCCAGAATTATATGTATCAGACATGACAGAGGTAGGCCTCCAGAACACTAGATTTCAGAGAATCAAAATAATTATCTTGATACTAAACCTTGTTTTGAGATTTGTATATTGCAGAATACACAGCTTTGGAGAATGAATCTTATCACCTGTATGTTTACTGATGCCCTGGACTTCCAGCTGGATGCAGTTAAGACAGACTTCAGATGCTTATCAATTTACCCTTCCCCTCATTCCTCTTCTAATAACTCAACGCCCATGTTCAGCTTGAAGAAGTTAATGAAGAGTCAGCGCCCCAATTCCCTGGACTTGGGGACTGAGGTGGTTAATATTAGGCCGTCTAAATCTGTATAATTGTTACTAAGCTGATACAAATTCAAAGATTTCATTGGTATAATTTCTTCTATTGAAAATTTGTGGGTACAAGGCTTATACCTTTTACTTCTCCAACAGGAGAAGTTGTGTGTTGCCTTAAAGAGTGTTGCTTTTATATCAACAGTTTAGATATTAAGTCTCTTGTCTCTCGGGTTCATGCTGTTCAACAAACTGATGGCTTTGGTATGGCAACAGATAACAAATGAAACCCATACAGGTCCAATATTACAGGCTGGAAGTAGGGGACTCTGAAACCTCTGTCATCAAGACTGATGAGGATTAACCCCTAACTTGCGTGCTAAGCCGGTTAGCCAATGACGGGTAAGAGAGCATATCGAGACCCTTGCCCCTAAAATAAGGGAGGCCTCACCATCTTAAGTGAGGCTGGGGTCCTTTGTTCCAACCTAGGACAGGCACGGTTTCCGTAAGTTTTCCCAGCCTTCCCTTTTGAAAAAAATTTAAAAAGGGGGACCTGTTGGGAGCTGACTTTAGTAGAAAGCGGCTAGATCAACTTTGCAGCCATCTGGAACCATATACCCTGATGAAAGACTTGGTTGTCAAAAGCCTATAACAGCCGAAGCACACTCTGATAAATATTGTTTATCCTACATAGCTGGTTTTGCTGTTTAGTGACCTCAGCTGTATGGTGCACGTGGTAAAGTGTTTTCACCTGTGTTCTCCTACTTGTGTATATAAATACCTCAGAATTCCCTTCAATAAGAGAGACTTGAGAAAATAGAAGAGACTGAATCACACCCTGTCTTGTCTCCATTCTTCGAGTCTCTTGCCCCAAGAGCCACACTCTCTCTTGACCAGAGCACTTAGCCCCAAAAGTGTTGTGGAGTAAGTGTTGAGGCAGAATGTGGGCCTCAACACTTTTTGTTATTGGAATTCTGTTCCTGCTTGAAGGACAAAAGAGAAGCTGACACAAATACAAAATTATGTCAGGCCCTGGGCTCCAATCTGCCTATCTCATGAAGAACATTCCTTAACAACATTGGAATTAAAGTTGAGCTGTTACTCTTGTCACTCCCATCCTCAATCCAGAGCAAGAACGTGAACCTTTATGACCAGGAACATGTACCTGCTGCTACCTAGTCAGAGCTTCTGCTCGACAGTGACTGTGACTGTTAGTTTCTGTTTATAATAATAAAGTATGGACGGATGCCAGATGACTCTTTCCCTCTTGTAGTCTCCAATGTGGGAAAAATGGATAATAAAATATCAACACCTTCTACAGTGATGGTCATGTTGTTTTATCCTGGATCCTCAGCAAAACAGGCACCCAGGACAAGGAATTGTGTAAGTCAGTAGAGGCAAGGCCACCTTGAGGGTGACTTAACTAGCTGATCACCACCATGGGCACAGAGGTTCCATGCCTGGGATTCCTGTCAGGATAAGAAGAGAGAAGATTTCATCAGCTGTCCCCCAGCCTACCTTGATCAAGCACAGCTCCTTGAGGAATTGACTCTCCCTGTTTCAGGTCTACATGCATGATGTGTATGAGTTTTGAAGAAGGCTCTTGCAGGGGGCTTATGTAAATGTGACAGCCCAGAGTAGAGAGCAATGCAGGTAAGAAATAGTATACTTACCACAGGATACGGAGAAGGGCCATGATACACATTCATACAGATTTGCCAATAGGTAGCCAGCATGTTTCTGACCACTTCCTACCAATAACTAAACCTCTGGATCAGTTTAAAAAGCAAGCTATGATAAGATTCTCTGAAGGAAGGGAATTTGCAGGTGTAGAAAGTGCTGTCATTATCATTATTCTCACTAGGACCCTTTGCCACTATTCCAAACCAAGAAGAGGTTCCTTTCAACTGGAAGTGTTTTACAAAAGAAGCACTGTCTCCTAGCAGACTCACATGTCCTGGTACTTATCACAGGGTCTGGATGTGAGAGTTCCTGGGAAACACATGATTACAAGCATTTGTGAAGATGGCAGGTTTCTGAAAGTTGTACCCTGTCTGGAAAAGCCATCAAGAGATCAAACACAGGTAATCTAGGAGCTAAGGACTCTTGCAGCTTGGTGGGACAAACAAGCAGCTAGGAATGCATTTAGCTGACTGGTCACCCCATGAGGAGACCATGCTCAAGCCAGCATCAAGGGAGCTTGACCAAGGGAACTGCCAGATTGAATGAGGGAAGGACTTGGGAGGGGCTGCCTCCTGCATGTACACTACTCAAGTTTGTATGAGCTCAGCCAGAGTAGGACACCATCCATATCTGCAGAGCTCACCCTAAGACTCCCACAGCAGCTCTATGGAAATCAGCTGGCTGTGTGGTATGTAGAAGGCTCCAATGGCCAGGTGTCAACAGCAATGGTTTAGGCCCTTTTCTATTAGAAACCTGAGGACCAGGAGAAAAGCCCAAAGAGAGAAAAATCAAATGCTACACTGAAAACCACTTTCACAACTGAGATGCTATGAAAGGGGTATAAAACTCTAGAGAGATGGATAACTTTTAGAAGATTTTATCATAAAAAGAAGGCAATCTGGCTAAATAGGCAGGGCAGATAGGGAGAAACTGGTCACAGAGCTTCGTTAACCTAGGCAGACAGCTGGTCAAGTCATTCTGACGTCGGTCTCATTGTATGTTGTCCATAAACAGGCCAGGTAGCATGATGTGTCAAATGATGCTGTAGAGCACAGAAATCTGGTTCCTTCTCCATAATGCTCTTAATACTAGGAAGGAAAAGAGAAAGTTGAGTTCAGGGAGGGAAAGATGATGTTTTCCATCCCTCAGTTCTACAGCAGATCTCTGCTCAGGAAGGTTCAGTAATTTTTATCTGTCATGTACTCCCCACTATTGATTTCCTCAAACCTTGTGTTGCTGTGTTCCTGTGTGCTTGTGTTCCTGTGTGCTATCATATGCATGTGTTTACATCACCAACCCTGTGTACTTGAGCATAAGGTATTAACTTTCCCATGACTAAGCTTTCTTAATGCACAAGTGGATGTCAAAGCCCCAGATATACAGCATTCTTTGAGAATACAGGAGCTGGACTGTATTATTGCATTCTTAGCCATGTAACCCTCCTTGGTTCATCCACCAGACTAAGAAAGATTCAATGCAAAGAGATACCCTGCCTTTGGGGAAACCATCCTGCTGTCTGGCTCACAGAGTTGCCATGAGCAAGGCTATAAAATACTTTCCAAATAGCAACATGGACTCCACCATCTACACATGCATAACTACAATGTCTTTTTATAAAAATAGTTTTTAAGATTTAGTTATTTTTTATTGGATATTTTATTTACATTTCAGATGCTATCCCCTTTCCCCATTTCCCCTCCCTAGAAAACCCCTATCCCATGCCCCCTTTTCCTTTTATACAATTTTTTAAATGTTAATCAAAGGTTTTATAAGTTTGGTAATACTCAATCAGAAGTGTAACTCAATACCCAACCTAGATATATCAACTATCTTTGACTGGCGGAGACACGTGAACATCTGCCTCCATGCCCCTCCCCTCTCTCTTCCTCTCTCTCATCACCTAGCTTCAGCTCTCCTCCTTCTTCTCCTCTCCTTATTCCTTCTCTTCCTCTCAGTACTCCTTCTCCCTTAGCTCCTCCTACATATCACCCTTCCTGTTAAAATAAAGCTTTTCTCTCAAAATACAATTAGAGCTTAATTATGCCTATTTGTACAAGTGAGGTACAAGATAGTCCTAATACCCAGTCCATCATTTTGTTGACTAACCAGAACTTCGGTCATCTCTCCTAACTAAAACACTTAGTTTTGAACCTGGCTTTTTTTTCTTGACTTTAGCGTGAATGTCAAGCTGAAAACCACCCACTCAGATCTTTTATCTCAAAATAACTAGCCAGGATTGGCTATGAGACTATAGGTCTTCAACCCCGTCAGAAATCCAGAATGACTGAGTTAACTGAAATTATGGGAAGCACTAAGCATAGCTTCTAAATCTTAGCCAATTTATAGAAACTGCTGAACACCTGGACAGTCCCTATACTACAGAGTGTTAGAGCATCAAATCTTCAGCCTTCTGGCCCAGAATCATCTGACA
Organism: Arvicanthis niloticus; assembly: GCF_011762505.2. Taxonomy (NCBI): domain Eukaryota; kingdom Metazoa; phylum Chordata; class Mammalia; order Rodentia; family Muridae; genus Arvicanthis; species Arvicanthis niloticus. The sequence goes on along the minus strand of NC_047678.1, from coordinate 7,365,299 downwards.
GACATTTGTGATGCAGAATTATTAAGGGCTGATTACTCTGTCAAGGCAGCTATAATCAGTCGACTATTCTGCAAGTGTGTCCTTTTCTGGACAATAATTTGTCTGTAGATGGAAAGAGGCAATTCTTGCCTAGTGGCTGTCTCCCCACAGCTGGAGTAACTCCAAAGATGCTCAATTTCTTCTTAGAATCCAAGACAGGAAGCTGTCAGGAGCAGACAGGTCTCTAATCAAAGTGAACATTAATATAAAAATGTTTGTAACGTCAATTCTATGGACTTCTGACGTCTTGAAAACCAACTAGCTTTGTAAGGTAATCTGGACTGTTGTCTGTTAACTCCTCTCAGCTATTTCTAAAGAAAATATAGAAAACACCCTAACAATAAACTGTTTAACTAGCAGAGCTTTATCTAGGAAGGCTACATCTAATTTGTTTCATATATGACATATAGCCACAAGTGTTTACATTTTGTTGGGCATTTGCAACATCCAACTTAGCATATTTATCATAGCATTTTCCTCTCAAATTGTATATGAACAGCCAAGCAACTGTGCCATTCAATGAATTCGTGATGTATCGATGCCTAAGTTGCTAGTTAGGAGTAATAATACATAAGATAAGCTCTTTCATGTGTTAATTTGATATATACACAAGAAAGCTCTCTGACATTTTGAAAATTACACACATTTTGTAAGTTTATTGTGACAGGGACGCTGGCCTTGAAATCCTCCTGCCTCACCCTCCAGGTTGCAGGGAATACAGGTATGTGCCATCATGTGTGCCAGGAAAGTATGTTTTATCATCAACTTTGTGCACCTTGCTGTGCCCAGACTAGCCTGTCTGAAGAATGAGTCTTGAGGGTTGAAAAGGATACCTAAAACAATCCCGTACAATCAAATATCTTCCAGAGGTATCACCGTCTCTGATTCCAAGCTGTACTATAGAGCAATAGAGATAAAAAGAATCCTGGATACTTTGTAAAGAAACAGACAGCTTGATCAAAAGAATTAAATCAAAGTCCCTGACATAAACCCACACACCATTTGACATTTAACTTTTGACAAAGAAGCCAAAACCATACAATGGAAAAAAGGACAACATATTCAACAAGTGTTGGTGGTCTAGCTGAATGTCTGCATGTAGAAGAATGCAAACAGATCCATTTTTATTGCCTGGCACAAAACTCAAGTCCAGGTAGATCAAAGACCTCAACATAAACTCAGATACACTAAATCTAATAGAAGACAGTGGAGAATACATTGGAGAATGAAGGAATAGCTTTGGATACATTGGTAGAGGAGACGATTTTCTGAACACAACACCAATGGCTCAGGCACTACAATCAACATTTCATAAAGGGGACCTCACGAAACTGAGAAGCTTCACAATAGAAAAAAAGTCTCCACCAACTCTACATCTGAGAGTGGTAAAATATCCAAAATATATGGAACTCGGGAAGTTAGACACCAACTAAATAACCCAGTTAAAAATAGAGTACAGGGCTAAACAGAACTCTTAACAGAGGATATTGGATGGCCAAGAAACACTTAAAGAAATGATCCATTCCCTTCATCATCAGGAAAATGCAAATCCAAACAACTCTGAGATTCCACCTTATATGTATCAGAATGGCTAAGATCCAAAACTCAAGGGACAGCACATGCTGACAATGATGTGGAGCAAGGGGACACTCCTGCATTGCTAGTGGGAATGCAAACCCATAACCACTCTGATAATAAATTGGGTAGGTTTTTTTTCCAGGAAATTAGGAATAGTTCTACCTTAATATCTAACTGTATCACTCCTGGGCATATACCCAAAAGATGCTCCACCATCGCATAAGGACACTTGCTGAATTGTATCCACAGCAGCTTTATTTATTTCAGTTAGAAACTGAAAACAACCCAGATGCCCTTCAACCAAAAATCAAAAATGAAAATGTGGTTCATTAACATAAGAGAATACTACTCAGTTATTAAAAACAAGAACATCTTAAAATTTGCAGGCAAATGGCTGGACCTAGAAAATATCATGCTCAGTCAGGTAACCCAGACTCAAAAGGACATGCATGACATATACTCACTTATACGTGGATACTATTCATAAAGTACAGCATACCCACACTATAATCCACAGACCCAAAGAAGCCAAGTAACAAGGTGGGCCCAAGATAGGGTACTGCAATCTCACTCAGAAGGGGAAATAACATTGTGATTGGAAGTGGATGGATGGAGGGAACAGGGTGAGAAAGGGGGCAGAGAGAGTGAACAGAAATTGAAGGTAGATGGGATGGCATGTTGTGGTGTGTGCATCTCTAGGAGGTGCCAGAGACCTGGGATGGGGAGACTCCAGGAAGTCTATGAGGGTGACTTTAGCTGAGACTCCTAGCATTGGGTCATACAGAGGCTGAAGAGGCCATCTCTAGCTAGGCAGGACTCCTAGTGGAGAGATAAGAACACCAACTTACCCACAATTCCTTTGACCTAAAATTTGTCCCATCATCAAAATGTTCAGGGATAAAGATGTCACAGAGACAGAGGGAATGACCAACCAATGACTGGCTCAACGTGAGAAGCAACCCATAGGCAAGAGCTAATCCCTGATGCTCTTACTGATACTCTGCTATACTCGCAGACAGGAGCCTAACATAACTGTCCTCTGAGGAGATCCACCCAGCAGCTGACTGAAACAGATCCAGAGACTCACAGTCAAACATTAGACTCAGCTCAGGGTCTTGTGGAAGAGTTGGGGGAAGGATTGACAGATGTGGAGGGGATATGGACTCTACATGGAGACCAACAAAGTCAACTAACCTGGAACCTTAGGGGTTCCCAGTGCCTGAACCACCAATCAAAGAGCATACAAGTGCTGGAGCTACCACCCTGCACAGATGTGCAGCTTGGTCTTCATACAGATGCACCAACTGGAGTGCTGGCTTACCCTGACTCTGCTGTCTGCCTGTGGAGCCTGCTCTCCTAACTGGGCTGTCCTGTCTGGCCTCAGTGGAAGAATATATACCCAGTCCTGCAGTGACTTGAGGTAGCAGAATGGGTTGGTTCCTGTTGAGGGACCTCCCCATTCCCAAAGGAAAAGGGGAGTGGGGAGTTGGGCAAGGGGCCATGTGAGCCAGGGAGCGGGGACTAGGAGCAGCTGGGGCTGAGGTTGACATATAAAGTGAATAAATAAATTAGTCGAAAAAATACAGGAAAGAAAATGCCCTGTGGGTGGATCTTATGGAATCATTTTCTCAATTGAGATTCCCACCTTTCAGATAAATCTACATCACCTTACAAGTTGACGGAATAAACCAACTCACCTAGGCATTTCTACAGTTAAGTTTGAAATGACAGAACAACCTGGCAAGTACAGTATCAGGGGGAATAGGAGTCTAACGAGGCGATAACAGAGATTCAAGAGCAAAGCAAGGTCCTAGATCTTACCAGAGGTCTTTACAGGAGACAAAGCAACTGTCCCTGGATTCATACACCTGGTAGAAGCTTTGTACCCTGTTTGTTCTGGCCATTGGTTAACATCTCTCCTCTTCGGGCTACTGAAGACCCCCCCCCCCCGCTCCCACCCACCCCCCAATTCATAACAAGGACATGGGGCCTGTGAACAGAGAAGAAATAAAGGGTTATTTCAAAAGACATGGAACTCTGTAGTAGCTTGAACAGCCTTTCTTAGGCCTGTTGTAGGTGAGAATATCCACTTCCCCCCAAAACTGTGCTATGTTCAAGGTCTGCTTCCTGTCTCTTCCAACTCTCAGTGCCTCCAGTACCTCATACCTACCGAAAGCCCTGGCAAGGTAGAGGTGTGGTTTCTAATGGGATGGCACCACAGATCTTGGGGATCTTGGTACCTTGCAGTAGAAAGAGCTCCTGGACAATCACCTTTCTCGATCCATCAAGTCTCTTCAGCCCTGTACTGAGTGTTATTGAATCTGGCCTGGCAAGGTTTCTCCGCTCTCACCTTTCAGCCTCACCTCCCCACTCTTTACTCCTGATGCCATTTATATATTCTTTGACACAATTAGCCCCACTCCACCAACATATAGTCCTTCCTTATGGTGCTTCATGACTTGACTTATGTATTTGCCGTCCACCCTCATGACCTTAGTCTTGGCTATTTTAATGTCAACTTGACACAAGCTACAGTCATCTGAGAGGAGGGCGCCTCCGTGGAGAAATTGCCTCTACAAAGACCAGGCTGGAGGCAAGCTTACAGGACATTTTCTTAATTAGTGATTGATGTGAGATGCCTCAGCCTATTGTGTGTGGGGCCAGCTATAGTCTGCAGATCCTGCATTCTATAAGAATGTGGGCTTTGTAAGGCATTAAGAAGCAAGGCAGTAAGCAGGAATCTTCTTTGGCCTCTGCATCAATGTTGCTCCCAGGTTCCTTCACTGTTTGAGTTTCTCAATTGGCTTCTCTCAATGTTCTGTGATTCAGGATATGTAAGCCAAATAAACCCTATCCTTCCCAAGTTTTGTATGGTGTTTCATCATAGCAATAGTAAGTCTAAGTAAGAAACCGTCCATGGGGACTTTACGTGTTCTGATGGTTCCCTTGGATGCCAGATTCCTTTCCCACCTTGGGATTTGTACCTCACACTATTGTTTTATCTTGCTAACATTGTCCTTCCAAACCTCAACCCCCTCCCCATATGCCCTGCCCTGTATCCATCCACCCTTCTTTTCTCAACATCTCCTGACAACTCTACAAGGTTTTGATACAGCAATTCTTTATCCTGGTGAACTAGAGGCTTAGAATGTCTATCTCTGTTTCTCCGTGCACTCCCCCTTACCACCTCCAGTGCTTTTTAAGTTCCTGAAGCATCTGGGTGTGCTGTACTCACAGGGGAAATATGGAAGGGAAGGGTTTTAATTAAAGGTGCCTCTTATTTCTCCTCTTCTTCCTTCTGATGGGTGTACTTTCCTCATCAGACTCGGAAGACATTGGTCGCCGTACAAATAGTGTGTTGACCGCTAGGAACAGAGTACAAAGAGGTTCAAAATAGGAAATGAGTGTGGCACAAAGCTTTGGGACCCTGTTGGGTATTTCTTACAAGCAGCAAGTTGACCATGTCAGGTGAGTGACTTCCAACACATATCCTACGTTTCTTATATCAACATTGTCTGGGAAAAATTGTATTGGCTGTTGTTCTGTCGGATGCAACTTTTGGATGTTCTCTTTAGGTCTCTCTTATATCAGAAACAAAGCTTAGCTTGCTCACTGGGCTGTGCTCAGCATCCCTGTCCCCATTCTGTTCAGCTCCCCTGCTTTCCTCAGTGGGGCAATAATAACCTTTCACCACTGTTCCACAAAGGAAGGCATGAACCAGATGACTTGGCAAGATTCAGCTATGTCTTATTGGGCATGTCCCTAAGCAATGTCCCATTGTATACACTTCCCATTTGGATTTTGGCTGTCCCATGAACTTTGTGCGGGCCTCAAGTGAGGCTGAGTTTCAAGGGAAGGGGACAACTGAATAAACTTAGGCACAAAACGGGAATGAATCCAGGGGACCACATATTAGATGGTTAGGTCACATTAGGTGGGCAGTGCAACCAAATTAGCAGAATCAGCGTTTTATGGATTACTAGGCACAAAGTGCAGAGTCACTATGCTGCTCAGGAAATAGGGAAGAGGCTGGGAAAGGCTGTGGGTAAGAGTCAGAATCAGGGTCAGACAATCTGGCCAATGAGCTGGGCACCTGCGTCTCTGTGGACACCTGATAAGAAAAAGGAATCCTTGAGTTTATACAAGGCAGAATCAATGTATTAAACGTAGAATAAAAGACAGGCAGGCAGGCAGACAGACAGACAGACTGACTGACTTCACAATAAAGGAAGCTCTGACCCCACTACAGGGCTTTCACAGAAGACTTTGGGGAATGTAGTCTCCTTTCATTCATGCTCTGGACAAGAGGAGACAGCTGAGAAATATACTAAGCATGAAGTACACAAACGTTTCAGAGTGTCCAGAGAAAAGACCTGGCATACGGGAGGACAACACAAGGAGATCTATCTGATGAGACATGGCAGGGAAGTGAGGTTCAGACACAGGTAGGAGGATAAAGCCAGAAAGGACATTGAAAAGAAAATACAAGTGTCCATGCCTTTTAAATCCTGGGAACATATGTGACCACTCTGAATTAGAAATATCTGAAAAGCAGGTCATAGCTGGACCCAAGTTCTAGATCCATTGTCAAGTACTAGGTCAGAGGTTCTAATACAGGTGTCAACGTGTTCTTTGACCCATTCACACTACAGGTCAGTCTACAGGCTGGTAATGAGCTCACATATATCCCTCCCTCTATCCTTTTCCCTACTGACACCTTCCCCACATGACAGTATAGACTGAGAATGCAGTTACCTACCAGGAGAAAGAGTGCTTGGTCTTTTTCTCATTTCCCAGCGCTGTACTTCATAAGCATCTACAAGAAAATAAACAGAGTGGCTGGCTCACTCACTTCTGCCTATAGAAGATACAGCCATACTAGTTCACAACATATCAGCCTCAGCTTTCCACTGGTTCTTTGACTCCTCATGTTACAGAAGATGCTGCAGTGAGACCAGCCTACTCACTCTGCCATCCACCCATAGAGTGCCCTTTATAGAGAGACTTAACAGGCAAGAGAGGACCATGGAGGTGCTGTGATAAATCCTGCAGGACCAGCTGGAAGAGGATTTCTTTCTTCTGCATTATTGGGCCCACACTTCATGGCCTTTGTACTCAGGGACATCTCAGTGACTACAGAGAGTTATACTCAACTGAGAGTTCTATCCCAAATCAGCAATCCGAAGTGAACACCAGATGTCAAACAAGCAATGAGCAAGGAGATCTACTGATTACAATCAGAGGCTTGGAGCTTTTTCAATGAGAGAGGCAGGGAGAAGGCTTTGCTTTTTAAGTTTATTTCAGCTGTATTGCCTGGAAATGCCTGTGTACTACATGCATGCAGTGCCAATCAAGACCAGAGGAGAGCATCAGATGCCTTAAAACTGGAGTTACAGATGGATTTGAGCAGCGATATGGGTGCTGAAATTAGAATCTCTGTCCTCTGGTAGAGCAGTCAGTGCTCTTGATTAAAAAGCCATTCCCCCAAATCCTCTGGCTCATCTTTAATTTCCAGTGTGTGTGTGTGTGTGTGTGTGTGTGTGTGTGTGTGTGTGTGTGTGTGTGTGCTTTGCTTCTATTCCTCTTTACCATTATGGCTGGAAGGAGAATCAAACAAATCTCCTACATCTCACTGATGCCTTTCCCACTGCTTCAGCCTGGTGAGCAGAATGTACAACCCCACTGCTTCTTGAGCCCTGTCCTGTTGATCTCCACAGGACATTGTTACTTACCAGGAAAATTCTCTTTACTATCCAGTTGTTCTTGTTGTTCTTCAACATCCGAGTCTCCCACCTGGGCTATATATGCAAGAAAATCAGAGTGGGGTGTATCACATGAAGCCACACTGGTTTTCATGAAATTAACCCTAGTTCTTCTTGGCATTTTCCAGGGAGCCTCTATGGCAGAATCATTTTCTCTCATTTAACCTTCAGCCCTTCTTCCCAAAAGGAACTTGGAGTGAGGTTTCTCAGAAATGAAACACTAAGATATTTCCTGAACAGGGGAGGGACTTCAGATACTTACAACTCTCTACCATGGTGGAAACCATCTGCAACTATAAAAAAGAAAGCATTGTCAGGATTGGCCCCTATTGTATATGTCACTATGGTCTGCCTTTCTCTGGATGATTTAGGAACAATAGACACAAGCCCTATGGTGCTGCAAGTGACACAGGTAAAGATGGAAAGAGTCTTTCCCACGGTGGACTTTCCAGCCCATTTACATTGCAGGCACACAATCCTTAATAGAGCAGGGAAAGTCATTTTTGAGGAAACTGCCTCTATGGTCCAATTTTAATGATTATGGTAATATCAGTAACACCAGAGAGCTGGAGACTCACTAGTAAAATAGACAAACAAACCTCTGAATTCCACAAAGGAAAAAAATTTTCAAAGAGTAACACAAATGGAATACAATCAGACCTTAATTTCTATAGCAGACAAAGAAAGTGTTCTTACAGTTTGTCTAGAGTCGGGAACATGAATGGCATGTGGGAAATCTAGGATAAAACAGAGTAACTGTCAGGTTGTTAATAACTAGCGATTAGAAAAGACTCAGGGAACATTCTCAATGTGCAAAGGATTATATGGAGATAGCTTGGACTGCTATGAGTCCATTCTCCAGTGTAGAAGGATATTCAAGAAACGGGGGAAACCAGAATAAAATGATACCTACAATCCTTGCTCTTTAACTAAAACCACTTCAAACAATACAAGAGAAATCCAGCTGATCCACACTTCCTGTTATTTTTATGTATAAGTTTTCAGAGCTGATTAGTTGGTTTTTTAAAACCAAACAGGAGACTCAGACACACACACTTGCACATGAACATACACACACACTTGCACATGAACATACACACACACAGACACACACAGACACACACACACACTGTGTTCATCAGACATGAGTTTGAGAGAGAACAAGGTAGGCGACATGGCAATGGCCAGAAAATGAGAAAAGAAAATTGATATGATTTAATTTAAAAAAATAAAAAGTTTTAAAGCTCAGTGTGTATACTGGTTAACACTAGATATGTGTTACCAACAGGTGTTTTTCAGAACTGCACAGGACTGTTCAACTAAATCTTTTCTTGGTGATTGGCAAGCAAGTTTGGAAAATCTTATTTCTCACAGAGCTATTATCAAGTGTACTATAGTACTTCAGTAACTTTGTTTTTATGTTCCAGGCCAGCTTCTAAGACATGAGTCCAAAACCTACTGATGTAGTAGTCTCCTTAGGGTCCTTCATAATTGCTTTTAACTCCAAATGACTGTGTGAAATGACCAGACACAGCAGGGAGTCTTTGGACTTTCCCGTGAGTGCCTTCAAGCATATGTGGCAACATCTTAGTTTACCTTATGTAATTAACTGGACAACAGACACACCTCATCATGGATGGGCCGCATCTCTGAACCGCATGCTGCACTCAGAGCCCAGCGCCTTCAGATTTTCTTAAATGAATTTAAGACTCAACCAAGAAGTGAGAGCACTGCATGGCATGAATGGATTCATGTTTTCACTTTCTTTCTGCATACAATTTTGAGAGCCAGGGATTCTTAGGTTGTTTTCTGAAGAAAGGATGATAACAATATCCAGGCCCAAATGCCACGGAAACCAATGGGATAATAAACTAAAAACTTCAATTAAGTGTGTATGGGAGTATGAAGTATATCTCCCATAACCCATAACACCACACGGAATCATATCCACTCAAAATCACAAGACACTGAAGCACACAAACTCCAGGATTCCATGTGCACACGGCCTCACAGAAACCTATGCAGAAACTTGACTGTAAAAGTAGATCTAGAAAAATCTATAAATACAAAAAACAAAAAATAAAAAACATGTTGACTTGCTCCCAGAAACAACAAGGTGGTTGGACCATCAAAGAGAAGCCAGTAAGAGATGCCAAACCTATCTTAGCATTTACATTTTTCCTCAGCAAGGAGTTAAACAATACTTACAGCTTTGGTATTCTTCCCAGGACCCCTGAAATTACAGAAACAAAGACATATTGATTGAGGGCAACTCCACCTGACTTGTGGGCACATATCTTTATTTCTCTTCCTTGGAAATGAAAAGGCATGGTACTCCCAACATTAATAGTTGGCAGAGCAGAGATAAGATATATCTGTGACAAGCCCACGATCTTTGCGTGAATGATGGATCTTTAACTCCTGTTCAGTCATCCACGACAAGGTAGTTAAGCAAGAGGGATGGATGCTAGTATCCATCCTATACCTGACTGTGCCATTCATAAAAGCTCTTTTCCCATAAGGTTTTCATTGGTAAGGGACTGTTCTACCATCCCATAAAACAGAGCATAGTATGTATAACACATGCTATTATGTTTTGAGAGCCAAACATAAATGAAATAGGAAATTCAGACAGTAATATTTCTATTTCGGCCAAAGAAAAATCATCTTACCTCATCATGAGGTTCAAACTCTCCTTTTTTAAAAAATAGCTGTTTAATGTCTGGAACATTTTGCATTCCTAGGAAGATAGAGTGACTGTTAATCACTGGTGCTGTGGCCCATGGCTTCCTTAGAGAGCACTGCTTAACTTACACAACAAGATGGCTATGCTTTAAAGGCTAGATTGAGTGGCTACTGGAACATCCTCAGTGAAAGCACTGAGTCAATGAGGAGCAAGGAAGAAAAGGAAAATGAAACACCTGCACTATGCCGATAGCAATAGATGACAAGACACTCTTCCAATGTTTCAAGTCTCTTACTCATATCAATCACTTGAAGATCAGAGAGTTGATCTTCTAAGACCAAAAAAACAATATGAGTTTAAACTTATGCTAGGTGGAATCTAGTACAAACTCTCGAGGATAATAACTTGAGGATCAGATAATCCAGGGTACCCAATGGAATATGGTTTTTAAAGTAACAGTGGTGAACATGAGAAGATAAAGCCTATGAAAAGTCTCTCCTCTGCTGTACACCTGGGTACCACAGGATGCTGGAAACCAAGTGAGGCTTACAGCAACCCAGAAGGTTATTCAAGTACAATGAACTATGTGGCATTTTACCCTCCAGTGGTGTCATGCTCCACTCCCAGTTCAGTGTATGGACTACAAAGGGGCAGTCATGTATCAGGGAAAGAACAACCTTAGAAGTTGTTGTGTTGGAGCAGGACCAAGGTGGGATTACTGTATAGCTTTTCTCTGGAGCAGACATTATTTTTAGAGTGGACCAATAGATCTACATAATTTCTGTCCTTGGAATAGAAAAAAATTTTCCCAACTAATCTGTTGCTGACAGCATGGTCATATTGTGGTTTTCTGGTGGTTTCCTCAGTGGTAAACATTCCATGAGTGGTAAACCTCACAATGAATATTGTGGAGATGATCTACACACTTCACACATTCTTTGAAAATCTAAACCCTACACTTGTGGAGGACAATGTACAAACACACACACACACACACACACACACACACACACACAGAGAGAGAGAGAGAGAGAGAGAGAGAGAGAGAGACACAGAGAGAGAGAGAAAGTTCTGAGTACAAACAAGACATGAAGCTTTATGTCTTTCCCATTGACATTGAAGCTTTGTACCCATAGCAACATACAGCTTAGAATTCTATACCTCTGATGTATTGAAGCTACCTTTCAACGGAGCCACTGAGTCCTAGTACCAAGTCTCGGTTCCATGTCTGTCCTGGACAGTTACAACTCATTCTAATCATTAACTTACTACTACACAGAAAACCCTGGAAACGCTCCATGACAGAAACTAATGACTCTAAGCAATTCATTCAGAAAGTCACTGAAGAAAGTAGAGATATAAAACAATAGTCAACTTTAAAGTAGACAAAACCATTCATTTTATAGCAATGTCTGGTTAACAAAAAACATAAGAAATAAAATGAAAAAAAAAAACCCATGAGGTGTGAAAAACCATCAGAAATGAAAACATGAAATATGGCCATATGCAGAAATGTGCTAATAAAACTCCAGTTTTTTAAATGGTAGCTTTAAAAGTGTAGTCATAACATGTATCCTATTTTAGTGTGAAACATAACATTTGTGTGTTTAATTGGCAGAACCTGTAAAGTCTAGGAACGTGGAAAGGGAGAATTAATTGGTAGAAAGATATTCAAGGGGGCAGGTGATATGAAGGAATAGTGGAGAGGGAGGTCTGAGTTGGGAGAGGGATGGCCAGACAGGACAAAAGAGGGTTAGCACCAAGGACCTGTTAAAGGGCTAAATCAAAACCTGTACGTTTAAATATATACACGAATGTTCATACAAAAGAGGATACTTGGAGCTATACAGGGAATTATCACAGAAGCCATGCGTGCCATATAAGCATCCAAGTGCTAGAAGCTGGAGAGATGGCTCAGAGGTTAAGAACAATTGTTGCTTTTGCAGGGAAGCTGGTTTTGATTCCCAGAGTCTAGATGGTGGCTCATCAACTTTAGTTCCAGAGGATCTGACTGTCCTCTGACCTCTGGGTACACCAGGCACTCACAAGGTGAATACACATAAACATATGTAGGCAAAAGGTTTATACACAAAAGAAAAATAAGGCTAAACTATTTTAAGGCCCAGTGTCTGTGAGTACATGTGTATGTGGGCATGTAAGTATGCTTATTCACTTGTGGGATATCCGCGCCTTTGTGTGAGTGCCTGCCTGTGCCCATTTTCATGGCGGCCACAAGAGAGTATCCACTATTCTGCTGTATTGTATCACTTCTCTGATTTCTTTCCTTCAGCAGTGTTTCTCACTGAAGCTAAAGTTAGGCCAGCAGACATCAAGTCAGAGCTGTCCTCCTGTCCCTACCACAGATAGCGCTATGTTTATAAGCACACACATATATGTCTGGTCTTTCTATGTGTTTCCTATGGATTCAGACTCAGGTGCCATTGCTTGCATATCAAGTGTTCTTCTGTCAAGACATTATCTGCATATACCATGATGATGTCATGTATTTCTAATGGAAAGCACTACATATGCTGGGTATGTGAAAATACAAAAATATTTTGATTTTTAATATTCTGCATATATTTTATGAAATTATAAACTCAATCATTATTCATGTCTTTCTGTTAGTTTAGCTAGTCCATTCTCTGGGTGCCCTTGAAACGGGTCTAAACATTGACCTGTGGTTATAACGTGATACCACTTTGGCCTTCTCTCTAACTCTATAGATGCCCAGCATTCCCAAGCTAAGGGGCAAAATAAACCTTTCATCCCTAGATTGTTTTTCTCAAAGTCTTTTGTTAAAGGGGGTGGAAAAATAATTTAGGTGCCATTTCCGTGGACAGCTACTACTTATTCTTATGCCCCTGAAAGAGGAAAATCAGAGAAGCCTTCCATTTTCCTTGTCCTTACAGATTTCTTTCCCACTCTCTCATACTCTCAAAGCACAGGGTGTAACATGAGCACTTCTGGGACTCTCTCCCACTGAACCTGACCAAGAAGGTTTTTATATAATTCACCTGTACTCTGAAGATTCTTCAGATCTAATCCAAATGTATCACCCACATGTAGGAGTAAGTAGTACAGAGAGTGGCTCACCTAGTCCTGCCTAAATCACGTGAAGCCACACTGGATCATCCAACATGTGCCTTGCCTTTCCTCTAGTTCATGTTATCCAATGAGAGCCAAAGTGGCTTTTAGGTACATCTGTACTTTTTAGGGTTGTATTTCTACTGGTGAGATACACATTAGCATTTTTCACTTATTAAAAAGAGGCTAAGTCTGTTTACAGTTTTACATAGGGGACACAGGATAATCAACTACTACAGGTAACTGAAGCAAATCCTCAGTATTTACAGTACCTTGTTCCCCTGCTGCTGCTGTTTCTTTGGAAGTACTTGGAGGACCTGGAGGTTCCGCCCAAGCCTGGGAAGGACGTGGGTCCTTCTTATAAAATCTTTTTAACAGCGAGGAAACTGAGAATACATTCACAACAGGGAGAGTTATGTTAGCTTTATGGCAGCAAAACAGAAAATTCATCATGGTTGTGCATTTGTTAATATGATCTCCTTCCCTGTTTCCAGGTAGTCATCAGACTCAACTGTGCTTCGGGAAGGTCACCACATTTTGTGATTAAGCACTCCACAGACACCTTAGGTAATATCTACATTTATGTGACTATGATAATAAAAAGAACAGCAGAACTTGAACGTGTTATATGGGCATGGTACCAGTTGGGAGACACATCCTTCTGAGAAACACATGAACACAATGTTGTTCATACAATTCCTCTGTTCTCCATGCTGTCTCTCAAACAATATAAGTTTCAGAAAGACTTCCCATGAGACTTTCAGGTTTAAAAGACGACTCTCCATGGTAAACCATAAGGAAAGGCTCATGTAGAGCAGAAATGCTCTTTGTTTGTTAAATACTAGATGTCTGTCAGAAATGATGTTTGTTAAGTACCAGAGGAACTCAGCTAGACTCTGTAACTGAATTCACAGTGAATATTCCACTAGATCTAGGATGGGGAATGTGATTGTTGTTGACTTTTCATTTTTTATTTAATCATGGTACTTAACAGTCATGGAGAACATGTGGTATTGCCTCAGATGAACTGGGAAATATAGAATATTGTATGACCTCTTATCTTTCACCTTTGGGTACCATACTAGTTATAGTCTTTTCATTGTGTTCAAATTCTGACAGAAGCAGTCAGAGAGAGAAAGAGAGAGAGAGAGAGAGAGAGAGAGAGAGAGAGAGAGAGAGAGAGAGAGAGAGAGAGAGAGTTGGTTTCTGTATTTCAATCCCTGACTCAAAATTGTAGTTTTATCCAAAAGTAGAGGGCCTGGCTTAGTACAAATATGTGGCATTCCTTCTGCATCTTCAACTTGTCCCGTGTCTCCCAGTGAAGGATTTGCACCACTAGGGGTTATAGATTCCTGTGTATTTCTTACAAATACTTAGACTCCACATCATTTGAAGTCAAGTTGTCACATTAGCTGGTATGGCAAAAACAAAATTTCTTATATTGGCCAAACCTTGATGTCTTCAACATGACCAGGGAAGAAACATGGTCTGGCATTTGGATGATATGTATGCATGTGGCTTTTTAGATGACAAACATCCTCAGCCACTGTATGGACATCCTAGATAAAGTGGAGCTGCAAGGCCAGTGTGGAACACTGATGGTACACAAAGTATATACAATCCCTGCTCTATTCTGCCTCATTCAAGACCCATATCTAAAAATTCCTCTTCCAGGGGGCATTTGCCATAAGCCCACTCCCTACATGTGCTTTTTTTTAAATTTTCAGAAATATCTATAATCCAAGATTAGGCCTGAAATACCTATTTATAGTGACTTTGAATTTAAGATTCTCTTCACTCCACTTCAGGAGAACCATGGTTACACAAGTGTGCCCCCATGGGTGCATATCAGAGACAGTGGTATCAAAACTAGGACCTGTCACGTGCTAGGAACACACTAAACCAACTGGACTATACATTCTGCCCATATTAGCTCTCTGTGACAAATCCTTTTCATGTCAAAGGCCTGACTCTGAAGGCATTTTAACACATCCAGCATCCCAGCCAAACTCTTTCTATGGACCTCATAGCTGCCTATATTGTTCCACTGAGCACTCAGACTCAGCAGGCAGTATGAAGACTGACCACTAGTGATAGAAGGAATATTGGAATCAAGTTTGAGCTCACCTTCAAAGATGCATATATAGCAAAAAGAGTGATCCAGCACTGCTCAATAACCAAGCCCCAACTGGAGTTCTTAGTAGACATTGCCCATATATTGCCCATAACATGGTTCTTAAGGCTCTTGTTAATGTTGTCTGATTGGTTAAGCCTTTTCACCAGTTCTAACTGTAATGAGCCATTGTAAGTCTCTATTGTAAGTCCAGTTATCAAACACACTCAATCTATTTCTTAAATGTAGTTATCTTCCTATCTTTGAACTCTCTGATCTGATCAAGCATGTGGACTTTTCCATCTACCATCCTTGTGAATGTCTTTTGGGACATAAAGAGCATTACTCAGGTGTCTGCCAACTCTTGGTGCTCATCAGTGCATGGGATCTCACTAGGTTGAGTTATTGCAGAGAGATGCTAGGAAGCTGGACACTCTCACGGGGATTGCTGAACCCTTAATGTGGTAAAAAGTATTTCTTGAGCTCTATTGCTACAGAGGCTGATGACCTAGCTCTACACTTTGGGTTATGATTCCCCCCAGCAACTGCACAAAGAAATAAATCTGTTGCACATCTGTCTGGGGAGGGTAAAACACATTTTTGTAGATAAAATGTGTATCTTCCATTTTGAATTGACAAATTTGTCACTGGGAAGTCGATTGTGTAATAGGAGATAACTCAGATTCCCACTTATATAACTTCCCTATTTTTATCGTCTGAAAAATAAACTATTACTTCTTTACACTGTTTCCTTCATGGTATTTTGGAGCAATAACTGCAAACATTATTTAAATAGGGAACAATTAAAACATAGCACTAGTCACTGAACCTGAAACCCTAAAGGTTTGGTAGTATCACAGGCTGAAAGAAGTAAATATTCTGGGGATAACTGGGTACAAAGGACACAATGGCACTAAAGCACAAGCAGCCCGGGCACTGTGAGCACTGTGCACCTGTAAGAGGAAAAGCGCACAAACATCCCCTCCCCCCATACTTAATGATATCTTTCTCCCACATTCTTACCTCCAAACACAGGTGGAACCTGACTACTTCCGGGGTCTTTGCCACTTCATTAAGATGAGGAATTTTGTTACCTGGTTTGACTTTAACCCTCAGTCATGAGTCATTGGATGTTTACCAAGTCATTCTTGAGAAAACTCTGCTATATTCAATTGACATCACCCGTGTAGGAGAGACAGTATTAGAGGGCAGTTCACCCAATTCCTGTCTATACCAGGGGAAACCCTACCAACTCATGGAAGATGAGCCTCAGCTTTACACAGGTTCATGCTATTGAAGGAGAGACCAAACATTACATGCATTTGAAAATTCTGTAGTTGTATTTCAGTTAAAGACCTAGATATATCAGCATTGTCTACATAGGAAAATAGCCTTAAACTTTTCTGTAGATTGATATATGCGACAAACTGTCAACCACTAGAGACAATTAAACAAAATTCCCACAGTACCTTCCCCTTCATATACAATTCTTTGAACTGAAGTAACATTACGGAGTTCTGGTTCCGACTCATCCTCACTGTACATAGCTTGCATAGCTTCAAGTTTCTTTAATATCATAGAATCTGGGGATGCATTAAAAAGAGGAAGTTGTGTCAGCTTCTTGGCAGAAAATGAGAGGAAATGAACAATTGCTGCATGTTTGTACATTTGATCTGACTGCTTGTTCCAGGTACAGTCATCAGTGTGAGACTGGTGTGTCAGGAAGATCACTGCATGTAGTGAACAATCAGTTAGGCATTGAATGGACATCACAGGAATCACAGATAAAGCCTAAATATAGATGCATATGAAAACACAAAAGAAAGAGTCACATGACTGAGCATGCTGTGTGAGTGTGCTGCTTGATTGGCATCATGCTAACCCTTCTTAGAGCCACATGGACACAGCAACAGCCACTCAATGCCTTCAATGACCAACTCTTCACTGGGACATGAAGGCTTTCCTCTTAGTTGGTTGAGAAGGACTTCCCATGAGACTCTCTAGGCTGGAATGGATCTCTTTAGTGTATACTGTAGGAAAAAACACAGGTACTGCTGGAGAGCCCCGTGATGTCTGTGACATGCCAGAAGAACTCAGCTACCTAGGAGTAAATGTACCCAGAGCCAGGAATGTTTTTACTCCAGAACATTGTAGAAGACTTGTTTACTCTTCATTCTTTCCTCAACCCTTATACACTACATCTCATGACAATGTATGGTGTTGCCTTCATGGGATGTAGGGAGGTAAGAAGCTGTGAAAACTTCTGACTTTTTACCCAAGGTTACAGTGTTAGCTGCATTCATGCATCAGTGGCCATCTTCCCTGACAGAAACAACTGAAAGTACTCTACCTTTCAACCCCAAAGAAGCTGTGGGATTCCTGGATTAGTAAATAGGGCCTTCCTCAACCATCCTCATACTGTCACCTGCCTTTTAGTAATTGAGTCTGATCATTAGGGAACAAAGTTGGGAGGGTACCAATGCTTACAGATGTCCCAGTAATGACTCAGTCTCCAAGTCACACCAATCCAGTTCTCACATGAAGGTGTGAAAA
The DNA here is from genome assembly GCF_011762505.2 of Arvicanthis niloticus. Classification (NCBI taxonomy): domain Eukaryota; kingdom Metazoa; phylum Chordata; class Mammalia; order Rodentia; family Muridae; genus Arvicanthis; species Arvicanthis niloticus. The sequence continues at coordinate 7,347,481 of NC_047678.1, read as the reverse complement.
AGGGAAGTTCTTTTTTATCTGGCCACACCTAGATACAATCTGAACTAGAGGAACCTGAAAAAGTAGCTTGGTGTCATTATAGGTGATAATATGTCCCCCAAAACTGTGTGGCTAGCCTGAACTAAGTCTAGCTAAGAGAATAGCAGAGTCTCCACCAGTTTGTGTGCATGCAAGACGCTGTTTACTCATTCCTCATGAAAATTCTGTTTCCAGCTGGGCAGTGGTGGCACATGCCTTTAATACCAGCACTTCGGAGGCAGAGGGAGGTGGATTTCTGAATTCGAGGCCAGCCTGGTCTACAGAGTGAGTTCCAGGACAGCCAGGGCTACACAGAGAAATCCTGTCTCGAAAAACCAAAAACAAACAAACAAACAAACAAAAAAAACCAAAAAACAAAAAACAAAACAAAAAAAAACCAAAAAACAAAAACAAAAGTTCTGTTTCCACAAAGTCCTCCATACACAGACTCAACAGGGGCAACTGACAAAGCTCCACTCTCCCTCTTGTTCCTTTCTATGGTGCAGAAACAATGTCTCTATACCAGGGTGGTCTGAATGCCACTATGATAGATGACCTGGAACTTAGAATTTTCCTATCTGTAACTCTGAAGGACTGGTTTATAAAGTTGTACCACCACAGCACATTTTATGCATAATAGATGATCAAACCCCTGTTTTAGAAAGGATAGACCTATAACTGAACAATGGGTTCCAACTGAGCCACAGGCTCCCTCTAAAACTAGCTTTTCTGAAACAAAGCCCTCTGTAGCAAGCTTATGTAATGTAGACCATGTAACAATATAACATGTAAACTATGTAACCTGTAAACAAGCTCACACAGACACCATGTTCACAATAAGATGCCTTGGTACTCCTAACTGCTGCCTATATAGATCCACCAAGTGCTCACCCTCAGGGGCAGTATGAATTTTGTCCACCAGTGAAAGAAGTCCTGCTATCGCTCAGAGTCTAGCTCATACTGCAAAGCCTGATGCCAGCAGCTAAAGAGACCACTCAGAGGGTAATATCCCCTGATGCTCCTGTAGAGGACACAGGACTCTTTCTGTTTCTAACACACACAAGTCAGCTAGAGACACAACTGTCTGTAATTTCAGTTCCGAGGAACCCAACAGCCAGTTTGAGGCTACAAATGAAACACAGATGCAAATGCAACACATATATTAAAACAGGTGAACACTCACATACCTAAAATAAAAATACATCTAGCTTTAAAAATCAATTTCCAAAAATCTGAGTCAGTATGTATATCTAGCCACGTGGTGGCTGGAGGTCCTAGAGGACATTGTCCATAAGGTGAATGGCTCTTTGTGTTCACGCTAATGTTATGTACATACAAAGTATTTTTGTTATTTCTTTTTATGTTATATATGTATATACAGTACTTTTATTTTTGTTCTATTAAGTATCTAGAATTCACAGGAGAGCATTTTTAATTTTTCACCCTTTCATTGAAAATAGATTCTTTTCTCATAAAATATATCCTAATTGTGCTTTCTATTGTCTCTGCTACCCCCAGTTCCTTGCTACCACGCTTCCCTCTGGATCCACTCCCTTTGTGACTCTCATTAGAAAAAAATAATAACAGGCTTCTAAGAGATAAAAACTAAATGTGACAAAATAAACCAAAATAGAATAAAATATATATGTACTTATTTTTGAAAACATCAATTTCTTTATTTGATATAATATTCACATCGAATCTCATGTTTGTTTCTCACTGTGAATCCTCCTATATATCAACATACCTCTTCTTGTCCTCTTCCAAATAATGGCTACTGTTTTCATTACTGTTGTTACATCCGTGTGTGTGTGTGTGTGTGTGTGTGTGTGTGTGTGTTCCTACTTACATAACTGGAGCATGCTCAGCCTGTACAATGTTATTATTGTGTTTTGTATGTATATATTTTCAGAGCTGAGCATGTGGTATTGCATAAACAATTTTTGTGCTCTATCCTGAGGAGAATATTTTCCCACTTTACCAGTGTTTGTGAAATGAGCCATGTATGATAAAAGCCTGTGAGAAAATCACCCAGCCCAACTTCTCATGCAGTGTCAGGCTCTTATCCTCAGAATCTGTGATCTGACTAAAAGCATCTGGGCTTTTCTACCTCTCATGCTTGTGGATGTCTGCAGGCAGATGAAGAGCAATGCCCTGAGCTTTTGCTCACTATGGTAGTCATGCCAGTGTCTGGGATCTCTGTATTTTTGACCTACTGAAAGATGATTCTGGAAAGATGGAATATGGGCATTACTAAGTCCTTGCTCCACAAAGTGTCTCTTGATCTGCATGAAGAGCCTCATCACTTACCACTGTGCTCTGGTTTAGTCTTCAGTAGAGTACCACCATAAAGAAACGAATACACCATATGGGATGAAGTCTGAACTCTTATTTTGTAGGTAAAATGTGTATCCTATTATGGTAATTCAATAGCTTCTCATTGGAGATTGGAGTGGGTAGTCTGGATGCCTATCTTGAACAAAACCAGGTTTAGACACAACCTGGTATACACCATTCCAAACTAAGTACTGGGTTCATAGCTGGATCCTGTGAGTATACACAAATGAGCTCAGCCTATTTTTTTTTAACTTAGGAAACTATTATTTTAAAAGACAAAATCCAAATTCTTCCCAAGAGGTAGTTTAGATTATTGTGTTGCATTCAAATATAAGTATACGCAACATTTACACAGCTTGTTTCTACAATGTGTCTTAAGAAAATTGGCAATACATACAAAGTCTGCGCTTTCTTTCTTCCACCTGAAATTTAAAGGAGAGAAAATAGTATGAAGTGCAGGTCACATTAGTTTCTGTTTGCATGGGTCTTTGAAAACTATGTCAACATGTTTTTTAATGCCAATCAACATAGGCAAGTATCTACAAGTGAAAGATTATGTATTAGCACATTCTGTGATGGTAGCCCAGAAGACTGGGGTTTCTCAGTTGTGCCACTTCCCACTTTTCCCATTTTAAAGGCCGCATTAACTATCACTATCTGTTTGTCCTCTGCCAACTGTTCTGTATGTCACTCTGCAACATGCTTGAGCATCTTTAGAACTGGCTTGTGGAATTAATCCCTTCTGCAATATTGTCTCAATTATTTATACTAAAGCTAACGTGGTAAGTTTTAACACTTCGCATCCACACTGGACATATGAAGCTTCCTCCATACTGACTTTACTGGAACATACTGCACATAAGTCAAGGGAACCTGACATGCTTGTCAACTTCTAAATGAAATCTCTAAATTTTTGCCAAATGAGGAACCTTTTTCTCCAGAACAAAAGGTCCTATCACAAAGACTTTAATACTTGACACTGGGTTCCTTCCGGTCTGGGCCCAGAAACTGAGCAGATCCAAGAAGGCAGCTCTGCCCCCAATCACACAGAACCCAGAGGAAGCAGGGCTCCAAGGAACTCTAACCCTGGCAGTATCTTAGGTAAGCAGACAACAACCTTCACCCCAAACAGAGAGTAACTGGGACCCACAAAGACCCAGGAAGTCACTCCCGGCACAGAGCACTGGTTCCTTCCAGTAAGGGCCAGAGCACTGAGCAGATCTTGGGTGGCAGCTCTGCTTCCAACCTCTAAGAACCCATAGGAAGTGGGGGTCTCTAACTCAGGCAGTATCTTAGGTAAGCAGACAGCAAGGCCTGCCCCAAATAGGGAGTAACTGGGACCCACAAGGACCCAGAAAGTCATTCCTGGCCTGGAGCACTGGTTCCCTTTGGTCTGGGCCAGAGCACTGAGCAGATCTTGGGCTCCAGCTCTGCTCCCAATCTCTAAGAACCCAGAGGAAAGGGGCTCCCAGAGCTCTAACCTGGGCAGCATCCTGTCTGTGCTTGAGCACTGAGCAGATTTTGGGTCCCAGTGCTTACCCCACACAGTTACACCCACCCCACACAGTTCTGATACAACCAAGATAATAGGAAAGACAGGCTCCAATCAGGGACAGGGCAGGTAGCACTAAGGAGATACAGATGGCAAAAGGCAAGCGCAAGAACATAAGCATCAGTACCATAGTAATCAGTAATCAGAGAACTTGGCATCATTAGAACCTAGTTCTTCCGCACTAGAAAGTCCTGAATTCCCCATATCACCAGGAAAGCAAGATTCAGATTTAAAATCACTTCTAATGATGATGATAGAGGACTTTAAGAAGGACATAAATAACACTCTCAAAGAATTTGAGGAGAACACAGGTAAACAGGTAGAAGCCCTTAAAGAGGAAACAAAAAAAAATCCCTTAAAGAATTACAAGAGAACACAACCAAACAGGTGAAGGAATTGGACAAAACCATCCAGGACATAAAAATGGAAGTAGAAACAATCAAGAAATCACAAAGAGAGACTACGCTGGAGATAGAAAACCTAGGAAAGAAATCAGGAGTCATAGACACAAGCATCACCAACAGAATACAAGAGATAGAAGAGAGACTCTCAGGTGCAGAAGATACCATAGAAACTATCAGCACAACTGTCAAAGAATATGCAAAACGTAAAAAGTTATTAACACAAAATATCCAGGTAATCCAGGATACAGTGAGGAGACCAAACCTAAGGATAATAGGTGTAGATGAGAGTGAAGATTCCCAACTTAAAGGGCCAATAAATATCTTCAACAAAATTATAGAAGAAAACTTCCCTAATCTAAAGAACGAGATGCCCATAAACATACAAAAAGCCTATAGAATGCCAACTAGACTAGACCAGAAATGAAATACCTCCCCCATCACATAATAATCAAAACACTGAGTGTACAAAACAAAGAAAGAATATTAAATGCAGTAAGGGAGAAAGGTCAAGTAACATATAAAGGCAGAACTATCAGAATTACACCAGACTTCTCACCAGATACTATGAAAGCTAGAAGATGCTGCACAGATATCATACAGACCCTTAGAGAACACAAATGCCAACCCAGGCTACTATACCCAGCAACACTCTCAATTACCATAGATGGAGAAATCAAGATATTCCATGACAAAACCAAATGTACAAAATATCTTTCTACAAACCCAGAATTACAAAGGATAATAGCAGGAAAGCTCCAATACAAGGAGGGAAATTATACCTTAGAAAGAGCAAGAAAGTAACCCTCTTCCAACAAATCCAAAAGAAGATAGCCACATAAAGATAGCGTCACCTCTAATAAAAAAAATAACAGGAGACAACAATCGCTGTTCCTTAATATCTCTTAACATCAATGGACTCAGTTCCCCAATTAAAAGACATAGGCTAATGGACTGGATACATAAACGGGACCCAGCATTTTGCTGCATACAGGAAACCCACCTTATGCAAAGACAGACTCTACCTTAGAGTAAAAGGCTGGAAAACAATTTTTCAAGCAAATGCTCCTAAGAAACAAGCTGGAGTAGCCATTCTAAAATCTCCAGCCCAAGAACACAAAGGCGGGGACTCATGGCTCCATCTGTATAGGTAGTTGAAGTTGGCCTTGCCAGGCATCATTGGAAGTGGACAGCCTTGGTACCTGAAAGTTTGGATTCCCTAGTGTTGGGGAATTGCAAGAGCAGGGAGGCGGGAATGAGAGGATGGTGGGAGCAGACCCTCATAGTAATTGGAGTGTTTGGAATGGGGTAAGGGTTAGGAATCAGTGGAAGTGGAGGGCCTAGGTGCCCAGGAGTTTGGATTCCCTGATGTTGGGAAATTTGAGAGCAAGAAGGCAAAAATGGGAGGATGGTGGGAACACACCCTCATAAAAACTCCCAGAATTATATGGATTAGACATGACAGAGGCAGGCCACCAGAAGACTAGATTCCAGAATTCAAACAAACAATTATCTTGATACTAAAATTTCTTTTGATAATTGTATATTGCAGAATACATAGCCTTGGTGTATCTACTCATCAGGCATGCTGAGCAGACCTGCTCGAACCTCTGATGTCCTGGAATTCCAGCTGGATGCAGTGAAGACACAGTGTCAGAGGCTTATCAATTTACTCTTCCCCCAACCCCTCTTCTAATATCTCAACACCCATAATCAGCTTGAAGAAGTTAATGAAGAGTTGGCACCCCTATTCCCTGGGCTTGGGGACTGAGGTGGTTAATATTGGGCTGTCTTTCTAGGGAAAAGTAGTGGTTTTGGTGGAACAGGAGGCTTAGCTAGAATTTATTGCATAGCTATAACCTACTGATAGAAATGTGTATAGTTGTTATTAATATGAAGTTATAATCTCTTAAATGGTACAAAATTTACTTTGATTTCAAATTTAAGGTTTTCATTGGTACAAGCTGCTTATTAATATAAAAGTGAAATGAATATTGTTACTATCATAGGCATTGCGCCTGAACAACACATTTAGGAATACAAGGCTTAGACCCAGTCCTTCTTTAACTTTTTTAACTTATTTGAGATGGTTAGACTGTGAGTGAAGGGCCTATAGCAAATTCATGGCTTGGAGTTTATTGTTAGAGTGTTTTCTATATTTTCTTTAGAAATAGCTAAGAGGAGTTAACAGACAACACTCCAGATTGCCTTACATAAATAGTTGGTTTTCAAAACATCAGAAATCCACAGAATTGACGTTACAAACATTTCTGTATTAATGTTCATTTTGATTAGAGACCTGTCTGCTCCTGACAGCTTCCTGTCTTGGATTCTAAGAAGAAATTGAGCATCTTTGGAGTTATTCCAATTGTGGTGAGTCAACCACTAGGCAAGAATTGCCTCTTTCCATCTATAGAAAAATCACTGTCCAGAAAAGGACACACTTGCAGAATAGTCGACTGACTATATCTTCCAAGAAAGAGTAATCAGCCCTTAATAATTCTGCATCACTAGGTCTGTCAGATAGAAGATCCTGGGCCAGAAGGCTGAAGATTTGATGCTCCAACATTCTGTAGTATAGAGACTGTCCAGGTGTTCAGCGGTCTCTATAAATTGGCTATGTTTTAGAAGGTATGCTTTGTGCTTCCCATAATTTCAGTTAACTCAGTCATTCTGGATTTCTGATGGGGTTGAAAAATTATACTCTCATAGCTAGTCCTTGCTATTTAATTTGAGAGAAAAGATTTGAGAGGATGGTTTTCAGCTGACATTCATTCTAAAGCCAAGAAAAAAAAAAAGCCAGGTTCAGAACTAAGTGTTTTATTTAGGAGAGATGACAGAGGTTCTGGTTAGTCAACAAAATGATGGACTGGGTATTAGGTCTATCTTGCACCTAACTGACATAAATTGGTATAGTTATACTCTAACTGTATTTTGAGAGAAAAGATTTATTGTAACAGGAAGGGTGATATGTAGGAGGAGCTAAGGTGGGAGGAGTAAGGAGAGGAGAAGGAGAGGAGGAGCTAGGTGATGAGAGAGAAAGAGAGAGGGGTGGCAGACATGGAGGCAGATGTTCACATGTCTCCGCCAGTCAAAGATAGTTGATATATCTAGATTGGGTATTAGGTTACACTTCTGATTGGTATTGAGCATTACCAAATTTATAAAGACATTGGTTAACATTAAAAAATTGTATAAAATGAAAAAGAAGAAGGGGGTATGGGATAGGAGTTTTCTAGGGAGGGGAAATGGGGAAAGGGGGTGGCATCTGAAATGTAAATAAAATATCCAATAAAAAATAAAATAAAATAAAATAAAACAAAAAAAGTACTCAACACTGGGTGCTTTGGGGCTCTATTCTATTAGACTAGGCTACTACAATTATACTTTCCCTTGATTGAGCTAAGTCTCTTAAGGCCTAAGATAATCCTGCTCAACATGGTTGGTAAAATGGGATTTTGATGGAAAAATAAGATCACTAAAGTAACATTTTTATCTTTAAAAAGGCCTTCTTACCGACTCCATAGTGTCTGGTGTGCCTTTTTGGTCATCTAGAGGAAGTGGGTTGTGAGTATGCTCCGGTACATCTACTGGGACAGAAATTGACAGTCAGCTCATGGTACTGTTTACCACTTATGTAGCATCTTAGCTTGGTGTAGATAAAAGTACAAGGACTTAGCACATGTGACTAGACCTAATGAAGGAGATGGCTGGGCTGCTGCTGAACTGCTTTTCCTTGAAGGTAAATAAAAGCAAAGAGAGGCATGGAGAGATATGAGTAACAGTATTGCTGCATTTCCAGACAGTGGGAACCCAATGCAGCATAAAATAATCTGTCTCTGATTAGTAAGATGAAATACAAGTCTTCACATGTATTCCATTTGGAGGGACCACTGTGCCTCAGTTTGCATGTGGAGGTCAGAGGACATACTGTGGGATTCCAAACTTGGACATGTACAAGATAACCCCTACATGTCAAAATGCTCAGGGAACATTGTGGAAGATGAGTGGAAAGATTATAAGAGATGGAGGGACAGGACATATGCTGCTGGATAGTGTCTTCTAGACATGAACTGGATGGTAAACACATGAAATCTCAATACAGTTGGCCAACAGGACCTGCATCATGGCAGCATCTACTGACCTACCACCTTAGATCAAGAGCTATAGCCAATCAATGACTAGAAAGACACACACACACACACACACACACACACACACACACACACACACTGAGAGAGAGAGAGAGAGAGAGAGAGAGAGAGAGAGAGAGACAGAGAGAGAGAGAGAGAGAGAGAGAGAGAGAGAGAGAGAATATCAGTTTTATCTAGGAGCATACCATCCTCAGACCTTGATTTCAAATTAGCAGCACTAAACATGTAGACTCAAGAGCAACATTAAAGGCACACAAGTGTTTATGTAACAACAATAGGTATAGAAGAGGACATATTTGAAGGGAGAACATGGGATATGTTGGACTGAGGGGAAGGGGGAATAAATAAAGTAGTCACATTAAATTCTCTAACAATCAGAAGGCTAAATTAAAACAATCCTGCTTTCTCCCTTTTCCTCCTTCCCTCCTTCAATCAAGGTCTCTTGCAGATGCTGGAACCAGACTAGAAGCCAGCGAAAAGCAGAACCTTCCTTTTTCTGGCTCTGACTGTGCTGGGGTTACAAGTCTGCACAGAAATGCCCCACTGTTTTTTTTTTTTTTTTTAATGTGTCCTGGAGATTCGAACTAAGGTACTAGTGTGCACAGCAGGTGTTCTTATGCACTGAACCATCTGCACATCCTGTCATTTACTCTGCACAACTATTTAAAAGTGGAGGTTTATATTCAAACAAATTATCCCTCAAAAGCGAAGAATGATACAATCTTAAAATGTGTGACTAAAAAGAGGTAAATTGTAATCATTTGTCATGTGTAGTGCACATTTTATAGAAGTACATTGTAAAATTGATAATCTATATGTCTTCCGTGAGTTTATAAACATAGTTTAAAGGTCTTTATATCATTTCTTCTTTGCAATGTATATATATATCTGCAAGGTCCCCACACCTTTTTTTGGACAAGTTGTAATATGATCCTGCCACAGATACCCAATTATATAACTTCCCTATTTTTATGGTCTGAAAAATAAACTATTACTTCTTTACACTGTTTCCTTCATGGTATTTTGTAGCAATAACTACAAACATTATTCAGATAGGGAACAATTAAAACATAGCACTAGTCACTGAACCTGAAACCCTAAAGGTTTGGTAGTATCACAGGCTGAAAGAAGTAAATATTCTGGGGATAACTGGGTACAAAGGACACAATGGCACTAAAGCACAAGCAGCCCAGGCACTGTGAGCACTGTGCACCTGTAAGAGGAAAAGTGCACAAACATCCCCTCCCCCCATACTTAATGATATCTTTCTCCCACATTCTTACCTTCAAACACAGGTGGAACCTGACTACTTCCGGGGTCTTTGCCACTTCATTAAGATGAGGAATTTTGTTACCTGGTTTGACTTTAACCCTCAGTCATGAGTCATTGGATGTTTACCAAGTCATTCTTGAGAAAACTCTGCTATATTCAATTGACATCACCCGTGTAGGAGAGACAGTATTAGAGGGCAGTTCACCCAATTCCTGTCTATACCAGGGGAAACCCTACCAACTCATGGAAGATGAGCCTCAGCTTTACACAGGTTCATGCTATTGAAGGAGAGACCAAACATTACATGCATTTGAAAATTCTGTAGTTGTATTTCGGTTAAAGACCTAGATATATCAGCATTGTCTACATAGGAAAATAGCCTTAAACTTTTCTGTAGATTGATATATGCGACAAACTGTCAACCACTAGAGACAATTAAACAAAATTCCCACAGTACCTTTCTTACTGTGTACAGTAGTTTCAGCTGAAGTATCCTTATGGACTTCAGGTCCCATCGCATTCTGAGTGTCCATAGCTTGCTTCTCTTTAATTGTCTTTATTAGTAAACTTACTGGGAATGCATTAAAAAGAGGAAGTTGTGTCAGCTTCTTGGCAGAAAATGAGAGGAAATGAACAATTGCTGCATGTTTGTACATTTGATCTGACTGCTTGTTCCAGGTACAATCATCAGTGTGAGACTGGTGTGTCAGGAAGATCACTGCATGTAGTGAACAATCAGTTAGGCATTGAATGGACATCACAGGAATCACAGATAAAGCCTAAATATAGATGCATATGAAAACACAAAAGAAAGAGTCACATGACTGAGCATGCTGTGTGAGTGTGCTGCTTGATTGGCATCATGCTAACCCTTCTTAGAGCCACATGGACACAGCAACAGCCACTCAATGCCTTCAATGACCAACTCTTCACTGGGACATGAAGGCTTTCCTCTTAGTTGGTTGAGAAGGACTTCCCATGAGACTCTCTAGGCTGGAATGGATCTCTTTAGTGTATACTGTAGGAAAAAACACAGGTACTGCTGGAGAGCCCCGTGATGTCTGTGACATGCCAGAAGAACTCAGCTACCTAGGAGTAAATGTACCCAGAGCCAGGAATGTTTTTACTCCAGAACATTGTAGAAGACTTGTTTACTCTTCATTCTTTCCTCAACCCTTATACACTACATCTCATGACAATGTATGGTGTTGCCTTCATGGGATGTAGGGAGGTAAGAAGCTGTGAAAACTTCTGACTTTTTACCCAAGGTTACAGTGTTAGCTGCATTCATGCATCAGTGGCCATCTTCCCTGACAGAAACAACTGAAAGTACTCTACCTTTCAACCCCAAAGAAGCTGTGGGATTCCTGGATTAGTAAATAGGGCCTTCCTCAACCATCCTCATACTGTCACCTGCCTTTTAGTAATTGAGTCTGATCATTAGGGAACAAAGTTGGGAGGGTACCAATGCTTACAGATGTCCCAGTAATGACTCAGTCTCCAAGTCACACCAATCCAGTTCTCACATGAAGGTGTGAAAAAGGGAAGTTCTTTTTTATCTGGCCACACCTAGATACAATCTGAACTAGAGGAACCTGAAAAAGTAGCTTGGTGTCATTATAGGTGATAATATGTCCCCCAAAACTGTGTGGCTAGCCTGAACTAAGTCTAGCTAAGAGAATAGCAGAGTCTCCACCAGTTTGTGTGCATGCAAGACGCTGTTTACTCATTCCTCATAAAAATTCTGTTTCCAGATGGGCAGTGGTGGCACATGCCTTTAATCCCAGCACTTGGGATGCAGAGGGAGGTAGATTTCTGTGTTCGAGGCCAGCCTGGTCTACAGAGTGAGTTCCAGGACAGCCAGGGCTACACAGAGAAATCCTGTCTCGAAAAACCAAAAAAAAAAAAAACCAAAAAACAAAAAACAACAACAACAAAAAAACCAAACACAAAAACAAAAAACAACCCAAAAGCTCTGTTTCCACAAAGTCCTCCATACACAGACTCAACAGGGGCAACTGACAAAGCTCCACTCTCCCTCTTGTTCCTTTCTATGGTGCAGAAACAATGTCTCTATACCAGGGTGGTCTGAATGCCACTATGATAGATGACCTGGAACTTAGAATTTTCCTATCTGTAACTCTGAAGGACTGGTTTATAAAGTTGTACCACCACAGCACATTTTATGCATAATAGATGATCAAACCCATGTTTTAGAAAGGATAGGCCTATAACTGAACAATGGGTTCCAACTGAGCCACAGGCTCCCTCTAAAACTAGCTTTTCTGAAACAAAGCCCTCTGTAGCAAGCTTATGTAATGTAGACCATGTAACTATATAACATGTAAACTATGTAACCTGTAAACAAGCTCACACAGACACCATGTTCACAATAAGATGCCTTCGTACTCCTAACTGCTGCCTATATAGATCCACCAAGTGCTCACCCTCAGGGGCAGTATGAATTTTGTCCACCAGTGAAAGAAGTCCTGCTATCGCTCAGAGTCTAGCTCATACTGCAAAGCCTGATGCCAGCAGCTAAAGAGACCACTCAGAGGGTAATATCCCCTGATGCTCCTGTAGAGGACACAGGACTCTTTCTGTTTCTAACACACACAAGTCAGCTAGAGACACAACTGTCTGTAATTTCAGTTCCGAGGAACCCAACAGCCAGTTTGAGGCTACAAATGAAACATAGATGCAAATGCTGCACATATATTAAAACAGGTGAACACTCACATACCTAAAATAAAAATACATCTAGCTTTAAAAATCAATTTCTAAAAATCTGAGTCTGTATGTATATCTAGCCACGTGGTGGCTGGAGGTCCTAGAGGACATTGTCCATAAGGTGAATGGCTCTTAGTGTTCACACTAATGTTATCTACATACAAAGTCTTTTTGTTATTTTTTTATGTTATATATGTATATACAGTACTTTTATTTTTGTTCTATTAAGTATCTAGAATTCACAGGAGAGCATTTTTAATTTTTTACCCTTTCATTGAAAATAGATTCTTTTCTCATAAAATATATCCTAATTGTGTTTTCTTTTCTCTTTGCTCCCCCCAGTTCCTTGCTACCACGCTTCCCTCTGGATCCACTCCCTTTGTGACTCTCATTAGAAAAAAATAATAACAGGCTTCTAAGAGATAAAAACTAAATGTGACAAAATAAACCAAAATGGAGCAAAAAATATATGTACTTATTTTTTTTAAAACACTATTTTTAATATAATATTCACATCAAATCCCATGTTTGTTTCTCACTGTGAATCTTCCTATATATCAATATACCTCTCCTTGTCCTCTTCCAAATAATGGCTACTGTTTTCATTACTGTTGTTACATCCGTGTGTGTGTGTGTGCATTCCTACTTACATAACTGGAGCATGCTCAGCCTGTACAATGTTATTATTGTGTTTTGTATGTATATGTTTTCAGAGCTGAGCATGTGGTATTGCATAAACAATTGGTGTGCTCTATCCTGAGGAGAATATTTTCCCACTTTACCAGTGTTTGTGAAATGAGCCATGTATGATAAAAGCCTGTGAGAAAATCACCCAGCCCAACTTCTCATGCAGTGTCGGGCTCCTATTCTCAGAATCTATGATCTGACTAGGAGCATCTGGGCTTTTCTACCTCTCATGCTTGTGGATGTCTGCAGGCAGATGAAGAGCAATGCCCTGAGCTTTTGCTCACTATGGTAGTCATGCCAGTGTCTGGGCTCTCTGTATTTTTGACGTACTGAAAGATGATTCTGGAAAGATGGAATATGGGCATTACTAAGTCCTTGCTCCACAAAGTGTCTCTTGATCTGCATGAAGAGCCTCATCACTTACCACTGCGCTCTGGTTTAGTCTTCAGAAGAATACCACCATAAAGAAACAAAAACACCATATGAAATGAAGTCTGAACTCTTATTTTGTAGGTAAAATGTGTATCTTATTATGGTAATTCAATAGCTTCTCATTGGAGATTGGAGTGGGTAGTCTGGATGCCTATCTTGAACAAAACCAGGTTTAGACACAACCTGGTATACACCATTCCAAACTAAGTACTGGGTTCATAGCTGGATCCTGTGAGTATACACAAATGAGCTCAGCCTATTTTTTTTTTTAACTTAGGAAACTATTATTTTAAAAGACAAAATCCAAATTCTTCCCAAGAGGTAGTTTAGATTATTGTGTTGCATTCAAATATAAGTATACCCAACATTTACACAACTTGTTTCTACAATGTGTCTTAAGAGACTTGGCAATACATACTGAGTCTGCGCCTTCTTACTTCCACCTGAAATTTAAAGGAGAGAAAACAGTATGCAGTACAGGTCACATTAGTTTCTGTTTGCATGGGTCTTTGAAAACTATGTCAACATTTTTTAATGCCAATCAACATAGGCAAGTATCTACAAGTGAAAGATTATGTATTAGTATATTCTGTGATGGTAGCACAGAAGACTGGGGTTTCTCAGTTGTGCCACTTCCCATTTTTTCTATTTTGAAAGCCACTTTAACTACCACTATCTGTTTGTCCTTGCAGAGTGTTCTGTATGTCACTCTGCAACATGCTTGAGCATCTTTAGAACTGGGTTGTGGAATTAATCCCTTCTGCAATATTGTCTCAATTATTTATACTAAAGCTAACTTGGTAAGTTTTAACACTTCGCATCCACACTGAACATATGAAGCTTCCTCCATTCTGACTTTAGTGGAACATACTGCACATAAGTCAAGGGAACCTGACATGCTTGTCAACTTCTAAATGAAATTTATAAACTTTTAGCAAAAGAGGAACCTATTTCTTTAGAACAAAAGGTCCTATCACACAGACTATAATACTTGACACTGGGTGCTTTGGTGCTCCATTCTATTAGACGAGGCTAGTACAATTACATGTTCCCTCGATTAAGCTAAGTCTCTTAAGGCCTAAGATAACCTTGCTCAACATGGTTGTTAAAATGCAATTTTGATGGAAAAATAAGATCACTAAAGTAACATTTCTACCTTAAGAAAGGCCTTCTTACCGACTCCATAGTGTCTGGTGTGCGTTTTTGGTCATCTGGTGTAAGTTGGTTGTCAGTATTTTCTGGTAGATCTAGTGGGACAGAAAGTGACAGTCAGCTCATGGTACTGCTTACAACTTATGCAGCATCCTTGCTTGGTGTGGGTAAAAGTCTGTCAACTTAGCAAATGTATGGGACTAGACTTAATGAGTAAGTTGCTTAGGTTGCTGCTAGCCTGTCTTCCTTTGAAGGCAAATTAAAGAAAGACCTGGAGAGATATGAGGAACAAAAATGCTACATTTCAAGACAGGGAGAACCCAAAGTAATGTAATAATCCATCTTTGATTGTGTATTATGAAATTAAGTTTTCACATGTATTTTCTTTGGTGAGAGTTTTATGTTTCAGAGAACAACTTGTAGGATCTATTTCTCCCCGTTTGTCATATATGTTCTGGAGATTTCAGTTTCAGGTTAATTCATGGCCTTGGTAGAGTCATCCATTTCCATGGGAAGGGCAACTCCTTGTCCTTAGTGTGACCTAGGATACTCATATTTCCCTGGGCAATCTGCCCATCTATTCAGATCATGTAGATCCAGAGACAGGAGGAGTCTATAGTCTTGGGTTTTCTTGTGTTTGCTCTCATCTAAGACCCTTACCCCATCTCACTTCTCAGTTTCAGATCCAAGTAGGAGCCAGATTCATTTGCTTTTTGGACTAGTTGGAAACGGGACTGTTGCCACATGTCTCTGTATCTGTGAATTCCTCAAGACCCAGGTAGAAGCTGGATTTGTGATTTCTCTTGGTAAATCTGACTCCATTCCTCCTGTTCCTGCTGCCTACCCCCAGACCCAGGCCAGGGATAGCAGTCATATATGCACTTCAACTTACTGAAGCTAACTCAGAACCTTCACCCAAGTGTATAAAAATAGAAAAACTAAAATTACCTCTATTGTAAAGATGATGTTTTATGTAAGTATAGATCTCCAAAACCCCAACAGAAATAAGCAATAACTTCAGTAAAGTGCTAGAATAGATATTCAACTTTAAAAATCAGAAAGTTTTGTATAAACCAATACAAAGCAAGCTGAGAAAGAGATCAAGGAAACTTTTGTGTTCATTAAGGCCTCCAAAATTAATTCTTTAGAAGTAAATTTTTAAAGGGAAGTGAAAGATCTCTACAGTGAAAGCTTTATATCTCTGAAGGAAACACTAGAAAATGGAAACCTCATTATGCATTAGATTGGTAGAATGAACAATGATCATCTGACCAAAGAAGTTTCAATAGTCAATGAAATAAAAATCAAAATTCATGTAACATTTCACAATTTTTTTTGTATTTACAAAAGTTCTAAAATTCATGTGAAAGCACAAAAGATTCAAAGTGGCCAAAGCAATCCTGTGCAAGGGACAATGTTGGCGGGAGTAACATCCCAGATATTATGCTATATTGCAATTTTAGTAATAAAGATAGCATAGAAATGGCACAAAATAGATATGTGTATCAATAAAACAGAAAACTCGTGCACACAATTAAAGCTTTTCATACTTGACCATTATCCCAAATAAACACAAGACAGCATCTTCAACTAATGGTGAGGGGAAGGCTGGGAAAGAGGGAAAGCACATGTTCGGTAGTAAAATTAGAGCTTTGTCTATCACCTTGCCCCAAATCGACTCTAAATGGATCAAAGGCCTAAAAGTGAAACCTTAGAAGCCATACAAACACAGAGGCAGCACCCAAAGGCTTTCTGAATAGGACTTCATTTACTCAGTAATTAAGGCCAAAATGGATAGATATAACTCATAAAACAACAAAAAAGAGCTGAATAACGACAACAAAAATCAACTCTGAAGATGAAAATAGAAGAGACAGAATCTTTGCCAGCTGTATCTCTGCTATACCATTCATATCCAGAATATACAAAGAACTAGAAAAAGAAAGTGCTAAGTATACGAATGACCTGATCAAAAGAAGTGACAAGGATGATAAGGCCATGAAATCTCAACCATGTAGTTCCTTAAACAGGACCAGCATCAAGACAACCTCTATTGATATGCCACTGTATAACAAGAGCTGCAGGTAATCAATGGTTGTGTACAGAGAATCCGTTTTTTCTACGAGTGGGCCCCCTCATAGATTATCTAATTCCAAATTAACAGCACTAAACATATATACATAAGAGCAACATGAAATGGAATTATGTTTATGTAACAATAGTTATAATAGAAGAGGTAATATATTTGACGGGAGAACATAGGATGAGTTGGACTGGGGAAAAGGAGGCATAGAATGATGTAAATAAAGCTGACCCAGCAAACTCAGGAGCAGCGAGTTCCACTCTGTCCCTTTTGTACTTTATTCCCTGGACTATAGCTTTGACTGCATCTCTGGAGGCCTGCAGCCACTTGGGACAACCAGGTGAGATCCTCATGCCTGAATCAAGACACTGAATCAAGATCACTGAGTTTCCCAGCAAGCCCAGCAGCCATAAGGTTTGCCCCATCCCCTCTGTGCTCCATCTACCTATCCATTTCCCTACCTGCAATGCCAGAGGCCTGTAGCCATAAGGAACCATGAGCTCTGCCTGTATCCCTGGAGGCCTGCTGCCACTCAAACAACAAGAGGCTTGAAGCCATCAGGGATGACCAGCTCTGTCAGCATCTCAGGAGGCCTATTGCCATCTGGGTCAACCAGCTCTATCTGCAATCACAGAGGCCTATTGCCATCAGGGACTATTACACCTGATAAAACAAGGCATAACAAGATACCTAAAGGTCAGCATAAAAACATAATAATAATAATAATAATAATAATAATAATAATAATAATAAAAACAAGGGTAACATGGCACCACTAAAACCCAGTAATCTTACAATAGCAAGCTATGAATATCCTAACACACGTGAAGCACAAGAAAATGTCCTTAAATCTAATCTAATGAAGATGGTAGAGGACTTTAAAGAGGAAACAAATAAATCCTTTTAAGAAATACACAAAAATACAATCAAACACAGAGTCCTTTAAAGAGGGAAGAAATAAAGAAATCCAGGAAAATGCAATCAAACAGGAAATTAATAAAACTGGTCAAGAACTGAAAATGGAAATGAAAGCAAGAAGGAAAACACAACTTAGGCAATCTTGGAACAGGAACTATGGATACAAGTATCACCAACAGAATACAAGAATTGGAAGAGAGAATCTCAGGCTTAGAAGACATGATAGAAGAAATTGATACACTGGTCAAAGAAAATGCTAAACCTACAAAGATTGTGATATGAAACACCCAAGAAATCTGGGACACTATTAAAAAAAAACCAAACCTAAGGATAACAGGAATAGAAAAAGAAGAAGATTCCCAGCTCAAAGTCCCAGAAAATATCTTTAACAAAATCATACATACTTCCCTAACCTAAAGAATGAGATGGCTATAAATGTACAAAGAGCTTGCAGAATTGTGGATAGCTTTGGGGCTGCTTTGAAGAAATGTGACATTGGCCAAGGACAAGAAATTGGGCTTCAGCCAAGAGTCTGACATTGGGCTATGACAAGGAAGTAATTTCAGGCAGGAATCTAAATCTTAAGATAGAACAAAGAAGTAGGGTTCCCCAATGAATATGACTTTGGGCTAGGACAGAGAAGTAGGCTCAGATATTTTGGTCATCCTGAGAAGCCCTTAGAAACAGTGATCATGGAGGTGATCACAGGACTTTGGATATTGCCCTGCTTGTTCTTTGACTATTTGTGTTTATTGTCTTGCTTGTTCCTTGACTATTTGCATCTTTTGTATTGTTAGTTCCTCAACCCAGGACTGACCTTAATACTTGTATGTAATTAAAGTGGTATAAAAGCAGATTGGGAAAAAATAAACCTGCCTTCAGTCTCAGAACTGGCTGGGGTCATGCCTTTCACCTCTGCCTACCAGGAAATGAAATGGGCCAAATGATCTATTAAGATTCCACCATCTTTCTGGGCATGTAGGCTCCTAGAAGTTTTCTGTTCTGTCCTCTTCTCTTTCAGTGGTCTCCTGACTCTGATGAGATTATCAAGGGAGAGAAAAATTATTGGAAACAAAGACTAGGCACATAGAAACTCAACATGGGGACTCCTTGAGCAATGTTTCATTATTACCAGGTGGAAAGAGTATCCACACTTTGATACATTTCTAAGTACAGGTCTAGAGACAACATGGCACCCAGAGGAAGTGGCTAAAGAAAGGAGATGGATGACTATGGGGCAGATGCTAGAGACACTTTGCTCAGAAACAAGAGCTCTCATGTTTCTAGTGAGGAGACACAAAACATTAACACTAGAGAGACTGCCTATAAAGGGGACCATGCCTAGTTGTACAATGATGGAATGCAGGAAAATCAGACACACTTCTGAAGACAAAGGCCTTGAACCTAGTGAAGAGGGAAGACACTGGAAAGAAACACACTCCTCAGGTTATAAATTCATTTCCCTTCAAAGTCAAGCAGGCCAGATGATCACAGGAGAAAATGACAATTGTGGCCAACACAGAGGACAGATGCAGCCTATGGCAAGATGGCTTCCAGAAGAGCTGAACCTCATTGCTCATGGGATATGGACAGTTCTTTATGGAAATTCCCTAACTACCCTTTGCATCTTAGAGCCTGAACCAAATATTTCTTAAAAAGAGGCAATGCTGGGGCCAGAGATCAGTTCCATCCTCACTTGATAGATCAGAGGCTGTGATATGTTGATTACCTCAGTCATCCTGAATGGCAGTCCAGGTTGAGGAGCATTGGCTGCAAATGAGCTACATTTAACACCAAGCCTGTACTTAACAGGGCATTGCAGATATGGTACTTCTGTCAGAGTAAACAGCCATTTGGTAACCTAACAACTCTACTATGTTGGTCCCACATGAAGCAAAGTTTAGCAGTGAACAGAAGATCATGTACGGGCTGCTACAACTCCTGAAAGATGACAGGAAGGGACTCTGTTTCTTCAGCATCATTGGGCCTACACTGCTAGATTATTATCTACAGGATCCTGTGAGCACAGGAGAAAAACATTGTCCCTCATCAGACAGGCTGCCTCTATCCAGGTTAGTACACAAACTGAAAGGCAAAACTTCATGGACATTGTCATGGCTAATCTCAGCTGTCAGATAGATGATGCTCAGACACTGGACATGCAAGTATTAGATGATAGCATTTAGTTTAGCTGAGGGGGGAAGCTAAATAAACTCTGCTGACATTGTTGCTTAGGAAAAGATCAAGACTATGTGAAAAAGAAGAAAGTGAGCTGAAAACAGACATTTGTTCTTCTGTTTTGTTTGCTTGTTTGTTTGTTTTGAACTAGATTGTAGTTTGACTTCGTCACAAATTTCTGTCTGGTGGATAGCTTTACCCTGTTTATGGTCTGTAAAGCTTAAATTTCATTGAAAATCAAACCATTCCTTTTTTTTAAGGTTGTTTTATTTACAATATTTTTCCATAACTGGGGAAATAGGTGAGGCAGACATTAATGTGTAGCTACTGTGAGCAAAAACTTGGACTTCAGGTAGTGGCACCGCCTGAAAAGAGCAAGTGTCCTGGGAAAGACATTCTTCAAATGACAATGCACGCTTACAGACTTTCAAACCTGCCATTTTCCTAACCTTTACTGATATCTTTCCCATGGTCTCACTCTCCAAGTCCAGTGTGTAACATGACCATTCCTAGGACCCTAGCCATTCAGATAAAGACCAGGAATTCTGGTACTTAAAATTTTAAATTTTAAGATTTTATATCTATAAATACACATATATGTATATATGTACTTGAATTTTACCCTCAGTCATGAGACATTCAAGAATTACTACATCAAGGAACTGTGAGAGAAAGTATGAGAGAATGGTTCACACATTCCTGTCTATATTAGGGGACGCTTCAGTGACTCACAGAAGATAAGCCTCTGCCTTACACTGGTTCATGCCATTGAATAGAGTGCAAGGTAACATTAAATGCATTTTAATTTTAAATTTTAAGATTTTATATCTATAAATACACATATATGTATATATGTGATGCATATATAAATGAACATTATTTGTGTATATATTCATGTGTAAATACAATATTAATTTATCTATAGGTTTACATGTGAAAGAAAATAAGTTTTAGCTACTATATATATTTGGACAAAATAATAAAATTTCCACAGTACCTTTGGTGTTCTTTTCAGTTGTTTTTGTCGAAGGACCCTCAGAGGCTGAAGGTGTTTTTGTGTCCTGAGGGGTTACGGTTTTCTTCCGACAAATTCCTCTTAATATGGAAAAGACTGAGAATGCAGTTATAACAGGGAGTCATGTCAGCTTATTGGCAGAAAACTCAAGAAAACTAAGAGCTACTGAGAATTTGGTTTGACTGTTGTTCCAGGTACAGTCATCAGAGTGAGACTGGTGTGTCAGGAAGATCACTGCATGTAGTGAACAATCAGTTAGGCAATGAATGGACATCACAAGAATCACAGATAAAGCCTAAATATAGATGCATATGAAAAGACAAAAGAAAGAGCCACATGACTGAGCATGCTGTGTGAGTGTGCTGCCCGATGGGCATCACGCTAACCCTTCTTAGAGCCACGTGGACACAGCTACAGCCATTACAATGCTTTCACCCACCAACTCTTCACGAGGACACAAAGACTTTCTTCTTAGTTGGTTAAGGTAATACTTAAGAGAAAAACAAACAACCGAATACAAGTTCTTTCCAGCAGGTGAGTTAGAGCACAGAGGTATTATAGTCAAAAGGATATCCAGTGTTTACGCAATTCCTTTCTAAAATGTAGCTTAAGAGATCCTATAATACATACTGTGTCTACGTTTTTTCCTCTCCTCCTGAAATTTAAAGGAAACAGTATGAGGCATAGGCCATGCTGAGTTCTGCTTGCATGGGTCTTTGGAATGCATGTCAACATGGTATGATGCCAGTGGAAATGGATAAGAGTCCTATATATGAGTATGTTCTATGAAGGTGCAACGCAACAACTGGGGCTCTATAGTTTGGGCAACTTCTCACTTTTGTTGGCTTGAAGGCCAGATTATATAACACTGTTTAGTCTCTTCTGAGTAGCTCCTAAGCCACACTGCAACATGGTTAAGCATTTTATAACCTGATTGTGACATTAATCTTTTCTACACCAGGGCCTCAATTATTTACACCAATACTCATGTCTTACCACTCAACACCCACACACTGGAAACTTCCCTTACAGTGGTCTCTGTGGAGCATACACAGACTTCATTAAAATTACAGGAACCAGAAGTGGTTGTCAACTTCTGAGTTAAACTGTACATTTTTCTAAAGAGGAACTTTTTTCTTCAGGAGAAATGGTTTCCTCATACAAACTGTGCTAAAAGACACTGCAAGCTTCTGTGTTCGGTTGTACAATGTTCAGGAACAAGCTGGTCCGATTCCATTTCCTGTTTTTTCTAAGTAAGCCCTTTAATGCCCATGATGCACTTGTCTTCTGTTAATCAAATGATATATCCACTACAATGTAAGGGGATAATGTAACCTTTCTATAGTAGAGAAAGGAAAAGCCACCTTACCTTCGCCATCCCCACTGGTGGCTCTCCCTGTTCCCCTGCTGAAGGTGCAGCATCAGCATTTTCAGGTAGCACTGAAAGGAGAGGAAGTGACTGTCAATGCACGGTTGTTTTTAATTACCCTAAGAATCTTTGCTTGATGTGCAAAGATGTCTATGATGCTGGTGTGTGTGACTCAATCTAATCATTAAGCATGGTTTGCTTGCTGCTTATTCCAGAACTATGGATTACATTGTTGGAAACAAAGTGTTGCAAATCAATGTGGAAGAAGAATCTTATTGTATAAAGAATAAATAAATCTTTCAAAATGTGCATTGCACTTATTCAGTTGAAGGAAACCATGGATGTGCCTCTGTGCATGTGGAGTTTAGAGGTGCTCCTTGGGTCTGGTTTTCTCCTTCCACCATGTGAGTTCTGAGGATTAGCTACAGGTAGGTCATCAGGCTTTGCTGAAGATGCCATTCTGTATGCACTAATCCAACCCATCTTCTTCTACTACAATAATCTTTATGATTAAGCATCAGAATAATGTCACTTCCTGTTTTGAAGCAGGGAACAATGGCTGCTTGTGGCTTCTTGTGGCACATCCACAATCTACATATGCTGATTCGGCATTTATCATTAAATATGTATCCTTTCATCTATGCTAATGTAGTCATTTTACTTTGGAAATTTTATTAGGATGAGTATCTCTGAAAAATATTTTGCCTATGTTATGTGTTCAGTACTCTCTAAAAGTTACCATATCCTGTATTTTTTATACTGTGCTGAGTATGTTAGTATTTTATAGGGATTTGAGGCACATGGAGAACATGTATGGGTTACAGCTCTATAGGATGTAGTGTAATCTAAGGGCTTGCTTACTTTCAGATATTGGTGCTCAGGAGGGTCTGGGGAAATTCTGAACAAATACTCAAGCAATGGCACATAATAACACAACTCTGTAAGCTATGTCTAAACAAGTAAAGGAAGGAAGCATGCTATCACTTTCTTAAATTCACGCTATCAGAATGTAGCTAAAGTATAACACAAAAGAACAAATCATACATTCCAAAATCTTACATTCAATATTGAGTTAGCAGAACAAGCTGGGAGACAATAAATTTGAGTATAGCTGACAACAATGATATAATCAACTATCAAGTACCAACATGTATGGAATTACCACACAGAAAAGAGCAAAATGAACTTCCTGTCTCAAAATCAGAGGTAGAACTGAACAGGATTCAGAATAAGAAAA
This sequence comes from Arvicanthis niloticus, assembly GCF_011762505.2. Lineage (NCBI taxonomy): Eukaryota > Metazoa > Chordata > Mammalia > Rodentia > Muridae > Arvicanthis > Arvicanthis niloticus. The sequence continues at coordinate 7,323,946 of NC_047678.1, read as the reverse complement.
TATATCCTTATCTTTGGAGGGTGTGTTTTGAGACAGGGTTTCTCTGTGTCCCATTGGCACTCTGTCTTGCAACTCACTCTATAGACCCAGCTTGCCTCCAACTCCAAGATCCAGCCCTGCCTCCTGAGTGCTGGGATGCAAGGTGTGCACCATCACTGCTCAGCTTGAAAACATATCTTCAATGGGCATAGTGTACTCACTCCATCGCACAGTGTGATGCGTCTTCATAAGGACATGTGCATATAAGATTACAGTGTGTGTGTACTGTGCCCACACCACCCGCCTCCTCTCTCATCCTGCCTCTGATTTGTCCTCCTTACTGACCAATAAAACCTTTAGTTTGTTCACATCATATACACATGCAATTTTATTTTTCATAAAACCTAGACATTCAAATGAAAAAAAAGCATCCTGTCCTTGTCTTTATCAATATTAGACATTTAATGTGACAATTATATTCACTTACATCTATTTTCTGCAAATGACATAATCCCATGTTCCTCAGTGGTTTACATGGTGTCTTAATTTAAGGTGTCCATTGCTGTGACCAAACACTATGATCATAAACAACTTGTGGAGGGAAGAGTTTATCTCAGGATAACACTCTCTCTTTACACCCCGTTCCTGGGGTAAGTCGGGGTAGGAAGTAAACAGAGCAAGAACCTGGACTCAGGAGCAGATGCAAAGGCTGTGAAGGAGTGCTGTTTGCTGGCTTGTTCACCATAGCTCACTTAGTCTGCTTCTTATAGCACCCAGTACCACCAACATAGGTGTGGCACTGCCCACAGTGAGCTGGGTCCTCACATATTAATTATCAATGAAGAAAATGCGCCAAGGCTTGTCTACAGGTTAATCTGGTGAAATTGTTTTCTGACTGAAAGTCTCCTCTTCCCAAATGTCTGCTTTGTGACAAGAGAAACAAACAAACAAACAAACAAAACTGTCCATAACACCTAGCTTTAGGAGAGAAGGGGATTCTCCACACCCCATTTTAATTTTTGAAATTATAATTTAGTTACATTTTTCTCTTCACTTTTGGAGATGGATATTTAAATTAACCAAAATACAAGTAACCTGAAAACTCAAGATGCTAAGAATGCAACCTTTCATGAAGTAAACATTTCACACAGAATGTTTGACATCTTAAAAATCTTTTCTGTGAATACTTCTACTAATACTAAGCTTTTTGTTGTCTGGCAACGTTATCAAGTGAACAGTTAAATCATAACTGAAATGCTACATATATTAAAAGCAGGGAAATATATGAGAAAGCCACAAGAGATCACAACTTCTGGGATTAGAATCCCAAGGACGTTTGAAATACTTGGTCTTATTACAACAGTAATGAAAGTTGGTTATGAGATTGTTGCGGTTGTATACAATGAGTTTAACATAAATTTGTCGTGTGTGTGTGTGTGTGTGTGTGTGCATGTGTGTGTGCATGTGCATGTATCTGTGTCTGTAGGTGCCTGTCAAGGGGAACATGAAGACATGAAGGTTAAAAGAGGGCATGGAATAACATGACCTATCAGTCTCCTTTCTCTAAAGCAGGTTCTCTCATAGAATCTGGAGCTAGGCTGACAGCCATCAAACACTAAAATGTCTCTGCCTATTGAGTGTAGGATATTATGTGTGGGAGGGGATTTAAACTCAGGTCTCCTGATTTCCCACCAAGTGTTCTTCCCCACAGAGCCATTAACTACCCTGAAGTTAATACTATAAAGCTATTTGAGAGGGTGTATTAATTTTGTGTGCAAATCTTTCAAATGAAATCACTATATTTGGCTTCTAAGTATGTGAATGATAGTTTAATATTTTGATGATATTATGTACAAGTTTTGTGGAAATAAACTGTAAGAGACAAATTACAATTTATGTATGCATATTTATCTTAAGTTTATTATATTCCTAAGCCATGCAGTACACATGTACAGGTGACACAAATTTTAAAAGAAAATTCAAATATAAGACATATAAATGGGGATTTTTTCCCACAAGGTCAATATGAAGGACATGTATTTTAATTTGTCTTCATTGATAGCAGGCTAGAAGGACAGCTATATCTCAGTGGGATTTCTGTCCTCCCATGCAAAACAGGGGCTCTGTACCTGAGATGCTGCTTTGACCACAGACAGAGACAGAGTGAAACACTGAGTTAAGTGCAGGACCAGATACTGCTCTAAATTGTGTCAAAGTACTGGTGATTTCAATAGGGACAGATGTGACAGGCACCTGTCAGTCATTCCTTCTTCTTATCCTTGTGGTTTGGAACAACTTTTTCTGGGTTTGTTTTTCTTCTAATGTGTATAGTCCTGTTCTGTTTATGAGAATTCTGGATGACCATGAGTTCATCTCTGTCTTGGCTGTTCACAATAGCCATGCCATAGCTAGTCACGAGGAGCCCCTTAGCTTTGTCCACCAGACAAAGGATAAACTACTAAGATTCGAATGTCTTCATTTCTGGGTATATTGTCCCTAAGAAGGGTTTATACTCTATTCTATTAATGCTCTCATCTGCCCAGTGAGGTTGGTGAGAAAGAGATAATACAGAAAGAAAAGGGCTCTCTGGAATGAGCGTGGGGGCATGCAGGACGGTAAGCTATATTCTATGGACAGTGTATTCTCATATGCAGTATCAGGAACAAGGTAATTGGTGGGAAGAAACCTCCAGGATTCTATGAATAGTCTAGTACAGATTGTCCAGCCAATATGGCACTTGAAAAACCATGCAGAAACATCTGTAGAAGGATAAAGGCAAGAAACTGTAAGGAGGGATATGAGGAGTATGAGGTTAGAGGGTGGGTCATGGGGCTCTGTAGGACATACTACACACAAGCAGGAGGCTCTGGGTGTGCAGTGAGTAACACTAATACTATCACAGTGGAGCCAAACACAGCTAAACAATGAGAAGATGCAGGAGAAGCTGACATACTTGTGATGAGTAAAGGCCTTGAGCATAATGAAGAAGCTCCAGGGAAGATACTTGCTGGAAGCACATTTCTGAGATTATGAACACATTCTCCTAAATAGGCAAGTCAGGGAAAGCTGTAACAAGTGAAAGATACAAATAGTGACAGCACTGAGGACAGACACAGCCCTATGCCCAGAGAGGTGCTAAGACAACTGATGTCCACTCACCTAGGATTCGTTAGTCCTAGGAATAGGTGTAATTTACTAGAACTCCCAAGTCCAAGTTCTGAATGTTGGAGGCCAAACCAAGAAATTCCTGAGAGGGGCCAAGGGTGCACTAAAGTTCAGATCCCACTTCAATCACTAACTAGGTCAGAGGCTCCAAGATGCAGATCAGAACACTAGGCCTGCATGTCAGTCTGAGGTGAGGAACACAAACTACATGAAGTCATCTCTTAGGGTTTTACTGCTGTGAATAGACACCATGACCAATGCAAGTCTTATAAAGGACAACATTTAACTGGGGCTGGCCTACAGCTTCAGAGGTTCAGTCCATTATCATTAAGATGGGAACATGGCAGCATCCAGGCAGGCATGGTGCAAGAGGATCAGGGAATTCTATATCTTTATCTGAAGGCTGCTTCCAGGCTGCTAGGATGAGGGTCTTAAAGCCCACACCCACAGTGACACACCTACTCCAACAGGGCCACACTCTCTGATAGTGCCACTCCCTGGGCCAAGCATATACAAACCATCACAAGTCATATATGGAGCCCTTGCTCCAAAGACATTGAAACTATAGTGTTTTGACAGAATGAGAGTCATCCTGGCCTTTTAGGCACTCCACATGAAGAGGTGCTTCACAGGGAAAAGCAGAAGTGCTCTTACAGACCTGAAGAACCAGGGAGAGGACCTGCTTCTCCTGCAGCATTGGGCCTGCACTATAAGATATTTACCTACAGGTTCTTGTGAGGAAAGAAAGTTGTTTCCTACCAGATAAACTCTCTCTGATACAGGTTAATACTCAAAAGTGAAACTAACACTTTGTTGGCTCCATCATGCCTAATCTCAGCTGTCAACTAATGAGATCTGAATCCTCCAGGCATAAACCCCTGGGGTTTATTTTGCTTTGATTAAGTCATGTTGGCAAGACCTGTTTCCTGTAGGTACAATCATTCACTTGGATGGGATCCTGGGCCATATAAGAGGAAGAAAACTCAATGGAGGACATTCACTCATTGTTCTTTGCTTCTAGGTTTTGGCTGCAATGTCACTCTCCCTTAAGTTTCTGCCTCTGTCTACTGCTTCCCAATTATGAGCTCCAAACTCAATTTCCATGGCAAAGTCAACATTCCCTTGCTAAAGATGTGTCTTAACTAGGGTTTCTATTGCTGTGAAAAGATACCACAACCATGGCAACTCTTACAAAACAAAACATTTCACTGGGGCTGGCTTACACAGTGTCAGAAGTTTAGTTCATTATCATCATGGCAGGCAAAATGGCAGCATGCAGGCAGACATGGTGCTGGAGACGGAGCTGAGAGTTCTATGTCAGGATTGGCAGGCAGCAAGCAGGAAGTGAGTGACACACTAGGTCTAGGTTGAGCATCTGAGACCTCAAGGCCCGCCTCTACATTGATGCAGTTCCTCAGCAAGGCCACACTTACTCCAAGGCCACACCTCCCTATGAGCCAGGTATTCAATTGCAGGAGTCTATGGAACCACTCCTATTCAAGCCACTGCGGAATGTTTTTTTGTTTTGTTTGTCAGAGTATTTTGTCACTGCTTCTGGAAAAGTAGGCCCAACAAAATTTCCAAGAAGAGGTATAACAACAGTCACACACTTGGGTGTTGGGAGTGGCAGAGGAAGGATGGCCTAAGTGTTTTGGGAAACATAGACTCTAAATAACAGAGCCAGAAACAAAGCACACTCAACCTTGCCACTGTTAACTATTATACATTGGAAAGATAAAATGCACAGAAACTTCAAATGTTTCTGTGTTCTTAATATTCTTTCCCACACTCTTGGTCTCCCAAGCACAAGTTATAAGATGACTCCTTCTAGGGCCGTCTCTCAATGGATCTGACTAGGTATACCTTTATTTCATTCAAATTTCATCCTCATTCTTGAGACTTTCCACATCTGCATCATGCATGTCTGGAACACAGTGGATGACATGTGGCTCAGTTATTCATGGCTACTGCAGGTGAAGCCTGGAGTAGTCAGTCATATAAGACAAGTCTCAGCTTTCCTCTGGTTTGCCATTAGCTAATGAAAAGCAAAGATGATGGCTAGCTGCATCTTTAAGTTCTGTGGTTGTGCTTCTACTCAGCTAAATGAATTAATGTTATTCACATATTAAAAACTACAGCAAAACTTCTGCATAGAGTTACATAATTGGACAGAATTAGTTAATTCCCACAGTACCTTCCGTTGTTATCTGGGCTGTTTCTGTGAAGGCAACAGGGAGGACTTGACGTCTCTTCACAACGAGGGGGGCCACAGTTTTTTTTCGAGAAAATTTCTTTAAAATTGAAGAAACTGGGAATGCATTCACAGGGAGAGTTATGTCAGCAACATGGCAAACAAACAGAAGAAACTGATAATAGTTAAGTTCTTGTAGAGTTGATCATATTTCTTTTTGGGAAGTCACTGTAATTAGAATGGTGCTGCAGGAATATCAGAGTTTAGTGTGCATTAATTCTACATGACATTATGATGTAGATAAAGTCTACTGTGATCCACATGATGTTATAGGTAACGTCTAAATTCATTCAGGTGTGACAACAAAGAGGCACAACATGATTATGTAATGTTGCTATGGTGCCTGATAGGCAGCATTTAAATCCCATTCAGAGCATTATGACCCAGAGACATTCCTGCAATCCCTCTGCAATCCCATCATTGTGCCAGGAACTAGAAATTTCATAATGACCCACAGAAACCTTTTCGGTGTTAAAGATAAATATATAGGGTTAAGTCATAACTAAAGGCACATGACTATGCACGTGCTCTGGGGTGTTTGTGAAATGTGAGGACACACCCACTAGACAGGAAGGACCAAATCCTGAGCAGGAATTGACTCTGATGTAGGACAGTGCCCAGTGGTTGTTTGCTTTGTATTTTTTCCCTATCCAGAATATTTTACAGCTTATGTAGAATACATTATATCACTTTAAGTGAGCTTGGAAGATAAGAAGTTTATCACTTAAAGCTTATATTATATCACTTTAAGTGAGTTTGGAAGGTAAGAAGTCTAGTGTTTTAATCCCTGGGTGCTGTGTTAGTTATATCCATGATGTCCTGGCCAAATTCCCTGACAGAAATAACCAAAGAAATAAATGTTCTTCCTTTGATCTCTGACTCAATATATAAATTTCCAAGTTGTAGAAGGACCCTGAATCAGTAAATAGAGCCTTTCTCCAGTGCCTTCACCCTGTCAGTTCCTCTCAGCCAGTGATTCTCATCACCAAGTGTGTTCACTGGTGAGGCAACTTATGCTTGCGTGTCTTCTGTGATGACTCAGGCTCTAAGTCATTCTAAATCAAGTTGTCACGTGAAGGTTGGACAAAAAAGAAAGTTCAAACTTGTATAAACCCTCAACATGAATTGAAGTGAGACAGTCTACGTGGCTACACAAGGAACGAGTGTCCATTGGGTCTGCTTGTTGTTTCCTCATCAAAATTTTTAAATGAGATATTTTCTTAATTTTTTTGAGAACCCCATAAAGTGTTATGCTGGTCCTTTTCATTCCTGCCCATCACCCCAACTCCTCCTGCCTCCATTCTTCTCTCTCCATTCCTTACCAACTTCAGATCCTTTTCATTTTATCTTAATAACCCACTAAGTTCAATTGGTGCTAATCATATATTCATGGGCATGTGTCTATCCTGGAATTTGTTCAAGCTACCTACGGCAAGATCAGGTTCTACAAACTCTCCTTCTATCAACAGATTTTTTGGGGGCCATAATTTTTATTTTTATTTATTTATTTATTTATTTATTCATGATTGTTACTATTATGTATTCATATTGATGATGATGATGATGATGATGATGATGATGATGATGATGATGATGATGATGATAACAAAGCCTTTAGTTTAGGCTGGCTTAAGATTTATTATCAAAAAATGGAAGATTTTCCTGCCCTGGAGGCATTGCCTGCTATGGCACATGTTTGTCAGTAGGTGGCAGACAAGAGAGAAATTATGTCTATACATAATTATGTCTTGACCACCAAACATTTGAATGATTAGTAGTCTAACATTCACTGAAAACAGTGAGCCTGAGATGAACATCAGTCTAGTGCCCAGCACCACTGCTCAGGCCCAGACAGGCTCTGAGAACAGAGAGCAAGCTAGACACTAGAAGAACTACATGTGGGACTGTAGGCCTGGGCAGGAGTGAGCTGAGACAGATGACCTTTACATGGGGCCACTCCGAAGTAAGCCTGTGATGACCACCAGACCAGAACCATGACGCCTGGACAAGGAGCTAGTCTGAGATAACAACCAGACAGGTACTGGGAAGGCATGGAGGGGTGGAGCAGACTGTGCCCAAGACCAACCCATAATCCACGAATGAGACATACAGTCCAGAGACCACTCCTGAGATGACCCCAGACTCTCAAAGACACCAGTCACCACTAAAAGGAGAAAGTTAGCAGTGAAGAATAGAAGAGAAAGACAAACAGAAGGATGTGGGCACAATGAAGAGAGGCAGAACTGGAGACTCAAGGGTAGTGAGGAACAGCTGATGTGAGCAGCTTGTTTAGGCAAATATCCCTGCTGTGGGCCCCTGCCCTGGGACATGTTGATGGCTGAAAACTGTGTAGAAGTGGCCCACCACTCACTTAGGCAGCAAGGGAGAGCTGGTCCTGGGGGCATGAGAGCAGGAAAACTGCCCCTCCCCCTAGTCAGCTGCAGTACTTGGGAGAGCAGAGCCTGCACACTCCAAGAGCTGGGAGTGAGCCAGTCCTGAGGACAGGAGAACTGGAGTGCTAGCTCTACTCATCTCACATAAGGTGATATGATGAGGGAGAGATGTCCTCCCTTCTTCTCTCCTCTTAACCACCTATGCGCAGTGGCCCTGGGGCCATGAAAACAGAAGAGCTATCTCTGCCCCCCATTTGTTGCAGCACTCAGGAGAGCAGACCCTGTATCTTGCCTGCATAGCAGAGTAGAGCTGGTCCTGAACGAGCGTTTTTGCAGGTAAGCCAGTGCTGAAGGTGTGAATGCTGGAGAGCCAGCACTGCTTCTTGTCTACTGGGCTGTGGTGTAGAAAGGGAAAGATGCCACCCTCCCCTCCCTGCTCCTCTACCATCTATAGCATATGGGAAAGCTGCCCCTCCCCGGGTCATGAGAGTGGGAGAACTGACCATGTCCCTCTCTAACTGCAACACTTGGGAGAGGGGGCTGGGCACTTGCCTGGGCAGCAGGATAGAGATGGCCCTGGTTGCAGGGGTTGATGGTGAGCTGGCCCCGAGTGTGTGACTGTGGGAGAGTTGGTAGGTTGACCAGCTTACATACCTCTCAGGCCCAGATCCAGGGCTTTGAATTGGCCCAACCCAATATCTACCCCATTGATGAACTGCTGAAGTGCATGAAAGGGCTGGTCCTATCAAAAACAACATCAAGAACTCCATGACACAGGGCAACAACAGGACATTGGTCCTGTAGATACAGAACTTAAGGATCTCCATGACACAGAGCAACATCAGGGTATCCCAGAAGAGTCCCAGTGATGTTCCAGTATTGGAACCTCAGAGTATCAGAAGCCAGGAGCCATTCCAATTCCAACCAGATCAATGAGCCAGTAAGAATAACATTTGTAAGCAAAGAAGTATAGACAAAAGGGTCTATACTGTGGGACACACTACAGCTCCCACAATATTTGTCTTTGTTTGGGGGCTCTTGCAAGGGTGGAGGGAAGGTACAAGGGGAGGGGGAGATGAGTGGGATTGGGGTGCGTAATATGAAATTCACAAACAACCAATAACTATTTTTTTTAAGGTGATCTTGAACTTAGACTTTTCTGCATCCAACACTCTAACCCAAGGAATGCAGGTTGTGCAATCATGGGTGCATTATATGGAGTACTTGGGATGAAACCCAGGGTTTGGGACATTATCAGTAGGAACTAAGCAAACGAAGCTTCATGGTATAACCCATAATAGCTTCACTGAACACATAACCTCACTGGTGAAAGCCATGCAGACACACAAATGTGGACAAGATGATATCTGGTGACACTCTTTTCTGATGACTATGTAAATCCACTAAGAGGGAAAAAATAGAAAAGACAACATGGAATTTAAACACCCATGATAAAAAGTATCCTTGAGGTCCAGGGTCTAGCTGTCCTTCAAACGTATATTGCTGGATGCTTATACAGGACCTGCACAGAGTCAAGGAAGACAACACTGTGGCTTGAAGGGAAGAAGTTCAGAAACCCTTTTCACACCTAAGAAGTTATTGGTACTTTAGGGTTTTTGTCTGAGAGAGGGGCAGTTTTAATTAAAGGTATTGCCCCTAGAAGGTCAACCCAAGTATCAGTGGATGCCCCTACACATGTTTAGCAGAAATTGTACTAGAAAGGTTTTTTAAGGATATGAATTTGGGAAAAATTGAAAAGAGAGAGTGAATATGTGAACAGAGTTATAAGAGATAAATATGACAAAGCACTTTGCACAAACTTACCAAAATTAATATAACTATATTAACAGTAAAATACAAAATAAAAATGAAATGTATTGCTGGAATAATAATCCAGCACAGATCAAACAAATGATGACTGCAGTTTTAGTGGACACTGTCCCTAAATTGTGAGGCTTTTTGTTCCCATTCTGGCATTATCTAGTCAGCTAAAGATTTTCTCCAGATCTTACTGGAGTGAGTCATGGCTGTGAGAAACCCAGCTGGGACATATCCACCCCCACTTTCCCATGTACTGAATTTAATTTTCAGGCTCCGTGGCCTGAAAAGTAGCATGTGCTTCTCTACCTTTCAGGGCTGTTAATGTCTGCTGCCTGCTGCATGACACACTACCATGGACTTCTGACCTCTGCAGCAGCCAGGGTAGTGTTTGAGATCCCTATCAATTTGCCTTATGGCAGGCAGATACCAGAAGATGGAACTTTCCTATAGAGATTACTGTGGCCTTGATGGGGTAAGAAGTGTCTCTTGAGATGTACACCTAAGATGTCTCATATTTATCTCTGAACTCTGCTTCATTCATCTATGAAGGAATACAACCATATAGCCTGACCATGTATGGCCCTGATGAAGTTTGAACACATTTTTGTAGATGAATTGTATTATGATTTCTTAATTTATAAACTTTCTACTAGAAAGTGGTTTGGTTAATTAGGATCTTTTTCTTGGGCAAAAAGATTTAGACAACACCTTGGTGACAAAAACCTCTGTTAACTAAAAGATCACATTGAACACAGTGGCCACAGACACATGGCCATGATTTGTGAGTTGGAATGTCACTTTCTTTAAAAAAACACAACAACAACAAAAAACAAAAACAGCATCAGTAAGCAGCTTAGATCACAGTTGTCCATCACACAAAAGACAAAGCAGTACACAATTCTTATCTAAAACGTGTCTTAGTGATTCTATAATACTTACGACATTTGCGCCTTTTAGACTGATTCTGCAACTAAAAAAAAAGAAAAATTTTTAAAGCTTAGATCATGCTGAGTAATGTCTGCTAAGGGCTTTGGTCTTTCCATTGACATATTCTAGTTGCAATCAAGATAGAAAAGAGCAGTCAACTGGAGACTATGTTAATGGGTCCATTATGTAGTGATGTGACAGAAGATCTGAAGCTCTGTACTTCATGAAAAAGACCTTTCACATGTTTTCATGTTTCAAAAGCAGATCAGGCAAACTTGTCTGGCCTCTATGGAGGATTCCCTAACTTACATCGCATACCACCTGTGGAAACTTGTATTTTTCACTAAGTAGTTTTCTGTTTCAGTGGTCTATGTAGAAATAATTTGAATGTATGCCCTGATGTTTGATGTGTTGAAAGAAAGTGCCATGTGTGCAGTATGTGCATACTGAATCCTAAGCTGGTGAGATCTTTAAAACATGAGAAGCATTAAATATGATATAACTGATGAGTGCCATGATTCCATTGTGACACCCACTGAACCATAAGGGGACCATTGAAGTAAGTTTTCTAGACGAGAGAAAGGAAAGGCCTTCTTACCTTGGCCACCTTCAGGTGTGCTTTTCCCTTATCCAGTGTATTGTCAGCACATTCAGGTAACACTAAGGGGACAAGAAGTGACTGTCAGCTCACAGTACTGCCTATTGTTTAAAGTGGGTTTTATTTGATGTGGGTAAAAGTGTGTGAAATTAGTTAATGTTACTAAACCTGATGAACAAGATGGTTGTGCTGCTGCTGGACTGTGTTCTCATAAGGCAAACTAAACAGAGGGAAGACCCAAAGTCAAGCAAGGATCTATCTGTCCATGTGGTAAACATCTGATTCAGATGTCATACTAAGATTCATAGTGTATCTATGAGAGATTCTGTTCACTTCTCTCCCAGTGATCTTGCCAGTCTCATGAGCTTTGTGAGGGAGAGACATTTGGTGAATACAGAAAGACCTAGTATACTCAGGGCTGAGGATGGGGACATGGCTGGGGTTAGGCCACACTGTGTGGACAATGTATTCTAGTACACAGCATCAACAATAAGGTAACAGGTGGAAGGGACAACATGGGAATTAACAAAATGGAGAAAGAGGCAAGAGAAGGATAGGGGCAAGACGAAATAAGAGGGAAGACTGAAAGGGGAGGGGGCTGGAAGTGGAACCCTGTGTCTCAGGCATATGTGTTTCACAATCCAGTCTACACTGTGCACTAGCCTATAAGCATCACCTAAAATTGGTACCAAACCCATTTGCATAATGAGAGAATCTAGGAGAAACAGATATCCTTCTGAGGGGTTTAGGCCTAGATTCTGGATATTTAGGATATCTGTTTGATATCCTTCTGAGGGGTTTAGGCTATGGGGCCTACTGAAGAAGCTGTAGTGAACCCATTTTGAGGAAAAGACTTCTTCAGTTATACCCACATGTACTCATAAGAGGTGAGCTAGGTCAGACCTAGAGTGCCAAGAGTGAGAAATTCAAGGAGTGACAGCACACAAGGCAGACACGTTCTGTGTTCAGATAGGTGCCTGGAGAGCTGAAACCCAGGAGTCAATGTCCTTTATCTGGGGGAACATAGGCAATAATTTAAGGGAACTCTTGAATCCAGCCTGTGTATCTTGGAAGATGAACCTAGAATACCTCAAAAGGCACCAAAGATGGGCCAGAATACAGACATTTTCTTACCTGTTAAGCCACGGGGTCCAAGATAGATGGGAGCCTCTAACCTCCCTTGACTCAAGCACTTAGTATGCTAGTCAAATTAAGGAGCATAGGCTGCTACAAGCTAAAGACATACATAAGGCCTTTACTTATCATGACAAGGCTAGTGTTGCAGTGAGGTCAGACTAGAGAATCCTGCTAAAGAATGAGAGACAGCACTGATCAACATCTAGGTGGAGACCATAGTTCTTACTTGACCATGTGCCTAACTTGTGTTGCCCTTGTTGCCCATGCTAATATTGTCTACCCCCCTTAAGCCTTTCTTTAGATCTTATTAGAATGAACCATGGGAAACCCAATTGGGACACATCCACCCTACATTTCTGTTCCTGTGTACTGTGTTTCATTTTTAGGTCCTATCACCTGAAAATAAGTATTTGTGCTTCTATCCCTTTTAAAACTGACTGTCTGCTGCCTGGTAAACAACACTACTACCCGCTCTACCCATTCTATCAGTCAGGATAGTATTTGAGATCCTTTTAGATCAGCTGGGGATGGGAGCAGTCTCTAGGAGGTGCCAGAGACCTGGGATAAGGGGCGGTCACAGAGGTTTCTAAGGGGGCAACAGTGCTGAGATTCCTAGCAGTGGAGGATATGAATCCTGAACTGTCCACTTCCTGTAGCAAGGCAGGACTCACACTGGAAGGATAAAGACATCAACCCATCCAAAAGCCTTTTGACTACAAGATGTGCAGGGACAAAATCAGAGCAGAGATTGAGGGAATGGTTGAGACTCATCCTACGAGCAAGAACCAATCCCGGACACTCTCAATGATACTCTGTTATGCTTGCAGACAGGAGTCTAGCATAACTGTCCTCTAAGAGGTTCCACCCAGCAGCCAATGAAAACAAACATAGAGACTCACACCCAAACATTAGATGGAGCTCAAGGAATCTTATGGAAGAGTTGGAAGAAAGATTGCGGGACCCAAACGGACAGAGACTCTACAGGAAGACTGTCAGAATCAAATAACCTGGACTCTTGGGAACTCCCAGAGACTGAATCACCAAACACATAGTGAGCATGGGCTGGACCAAGGCCGCCTGCACAGATGTAGCAGTGGTACATCTGTGCAGCTTGGCCTGCATGCAGGTCCCCCAAAAAACTGGAGCAGGGGCTGGTCTTGAGCCTGCTGCCTACCTGTCGTCTGTCAGTGGATCCTGCTCTCTAAATGAACAGCCTTGTCTGTCCGCAGTGAGAGAGGATGTGACTAGTCCTGCAGTGACTCGATGTACAGGTTGGGGGGGGTGAGTGTAGTGTGGGGAAGGTGGTTGTTTGAGAACCCAGAGTGGGGACTTCACCTTTTGAGGTGAAGGGGAATGAGGAAGGATTTGGGGGGTACTGGGAGGAGACGAAGGGCTGATAGTGGGTTATAAAGTAAATAGGTAATTTTTAAAAAGATATATAAATACAAATTGTAGAGATATAAGAAAATGATTTAAGGTATATGAAAAATGGGAAATGTTTCAGCCTTCTTTCCTCCCTCTATGTTACTGTTATACTAAGATTTCAAAAGTTCCACATTTTAACACCGACTAAAAGAATTCTCATAAGCTGATAGAACATTGACTGCTTACTATTCAGTCACAAGCTCAATTTTGAGGTTTCTTTGGCTGTCTTCTAGCTATAACTTAAAGATGTTCATACTTTTTAACCTAAACCTATAGTTTTTGTTGCATGAATCTACTCCAGTTGTTTTACAGAAACCTGCTAACTCCCTTTTCTACACTATGAATTGGAATACAATAGTGATGCTAACATGTCTAAACTTCTATCTTCCTTTGTAAATTAAAAAATAAAATAAAATTCACATAAGCTTCATGGAATCAAAGAAGTTATAAAACTTGAATCCACCTGTCACAAGTCAAGTGAACTCCAAATAAGTACAGCCTAAATTTCTGCACCTATCCATTCCTGAGAATGGGAGTTTCGCCTGGTCTTGGGATTCCTCCCCTTCCCTAATTGCTGGGAAATTTGAACTTCTTTCCCTAGTCTATATTTGTCTCAGCAGATCCCCACTTGTCTGGCAGATACCATCCAGGAAGCACCTGCAAATTACAAATGGCTATGCTCTGTATTTGTACAGTTCAAATAAAACAGCCCAGCCAATGTGATTGATCACTGTCTCTTCAGCTGGATCAGCTAATCAGACACTTCTGAAAAATGCCCCATTACCCAGCTTTTGACTCCTTTCACCCTTACTGGTCCCTGACAACTGATACCCCAGCTTCAGCTAGAAGTAGTTATAGAAGAGAGTACATTGCCCCTGCCCAGGCGGAAATGCTAAGTCCAAAGTGAATTCTCTTTGGGAGAAACTTGTTGTTATGCCAACCATTTGGGAGTAGTCCAGAACACTTTAGGAAAAGATAAAAGAAAACTGGATAGGGAAGAATAAGAGAGACAGGCCAATACCTGCTTCCAGAGTGTAGTCAATCAATTCTCTTGACTAATCACCACGTTCACTGCCTTTGCAGGTCCTCTGGCCCTTTTCTGTCCCCTGTTCCTGATAGGGTCATGAACTCTCAATGCTTTACTTAAATTTATTCATTCAAGAATTAACTAAATTATGCTCATGGTTTCAACAACCCAATATAATCCCCTATACTGAGAAACAGATAATCAAAGATTTTAATATGGTACAAAGACAAAGGGCAATATTGAGAACAAGTAAAAGGGACTTGTCCAAAGTACTGCCATTTTGTTTCAGAGCATAATGAATGTACCTAACCACAGCTCCTGCTGTTTATCCTTTACTCCACAGAACTTAGTAACTGTTCCTAACCGCAGCTCCTGTTATAAAGCTTTTGCTCCGCAAAATACAATGGCTGTTTCTAGCTACAAAATAACAAAGGAATTTCATTGGTTGGACTGTAAAATGGACATTCTGTAGCAGTTCACATAGATCAACCACATAAGGAGAGCCCTTATCCCTAAATCCTTATTAGTAGAAAAATGTAACAATAACTTGGCATACGTGCTCTTGGTTGGCAAGCTTAAATTCTCTGAGATTCTGGCTTGGGGGTTACAGTTTAGCTCCCAAGTGTATTCTGTGTCCCTAATCAATCAATAGCAGCTTGATTACAATAAATATTTGTCATCTTCATTGACTTGGTTTTTGAGTTGTGTTGGATTTAAGCAGACCCTATAATAAAATGAGGAACAAAATTTGCTTTCTAGGAAATGATAAACTAAACCAACCTGAGAGAATTTGTTATATGATGTAACAATGAAATAAATCTTTCAAAAACTTTTTTTTGTTTCTTATATTCAGGAGGCTCAGTAACTGGCTGTATATCCAGCAGAGGTGAACCTTAGGTACTCAGTTCTTTCAGGAAACCATGTAGGTTCTAGGTTCAAATTCCTGTCTTCAGTCTTTACAGCAAGTACCTTACTATTGAGCCATCTCACTGGTCCCACAAAATAAATCTTATGATAAAAATCAGAGATCACAGTCAGTCCCTGAGATGATTTTGAGCACAGGATAATCACTATTTTCTCTTCAGCCTCTGCTGGACACCAGTATCTTTTATCTTTGTTCATAGAGTAAAGGTCTAATCCAGATGGCCTACTGAGACTGCCTTTCTAGGCATGCTTTCCCTGAGAACGGTTCTTTTGTGTTCTCTTCCAGTGATCTTCTCAGTCTCGTGAGTTTTGTGAGGAAGAAAGATTTAGTGACTACAGAAAGACCTAGTATACTCCAGGCCAAGACTGAGGACCTAGGCCATGGCTAGGAGTTAGGCCACACTGTGTGGACAATGTATTCTAGTTTGCAGCATCAACAATAATGTAACAGTTGAAAGGGTTCACAGACACTTCCATGATTGGCAGACATAAGGTTCACAGTCAACATGCAACCAGGAAGAATGAGAAGTGGTGGAGAAGGATGGGGTAAGAGGTCAGAAGAGGGAAGACTAAAAAGGTGGGACAAATAGTTGAATCCTGTGTCTCTGGCTCAGGGCTCAGAAGCAGATAGACAATGTGCATTAAACCTACAGACACAGCCTATAAGAGGGGTCACAAGCAAATGCAGAATGAGAGAATCCAAGTAAAGCAAACATACTTCTGAGAAGAGCAGGCTGTAAACCTATGAAAGAAGTTATAGTGAAGCCACTTAGAGGACAGAGATTTTCTTAGACTAAAATCTCATGACCCTAAAACATGAGGCAGGTCAGACCATGTCAAGACTGAAAGACTCCAGTAGTGACAGTGCAGAGGAGAGGAATATCCTATGGTAAGATGGGTACCTGTAGAACTGATACCCCAAGAGTCAGTATCTTTTATTCTGAGGAACACTGGCAATATTAGGAGAATGCTTAAACTCAGCCTCTGTATCATGGAGGCTAAACCAAGAATGCCTCTTAAAGCCCCAAGAGTGGGCCAGTTGTATACATTTTCTTACCCATTAAGTCAAAGGGTCCAAGATGAATGTCCTCCTTCCATTTCCTTGTTTCTACTGTTCTCTCCCTCTCCCTCAAGCCTCCCAAGCACAGGGTGTAACACACTACTCCAGGGACCCTCTCCCAAGAGTCAGACCAGAACCGCTGTGATCTAATTCCATTTCTGTCTTCATTCTCAACAGTTTTGATAATCACACGGTCACTCTTGAGATGGTTGACATCCAATCCATCCACATTACAGGTGTCTGGGACTAGGTAACAGAGAGGGTGGCTCACCTGTTCCCGCCTGCAGCAGGTGAAGTGACAGTGATGCAGACAAGACAGAGTTCACTTTTCCTCTCTTTCTCATTACTCAGTGAGAACAAACAGTGAGTCTTATATCTAGTTTTAAATTCTGTGGTTGAATTTCAACTAATGAAGTACACAAATTAACATCATCTACAACAGAAAATATTTCTAATCTGGTCATCTTTGTTTCCTTGTATTATACATTATGATCTACAAAAACTGGGTATAATTTAATAAAATTATTCTATTTCCTCAGTACCTGTTGCTTCAGCTTGTGGATTGTCCCTGGAAGTACAAGCTCTGACTTGATGTTCATCAGCATGCAGGGGAGCAGCAATATTCCTGTGATGGCTCTGTCTCAAGACATGTGTTGCTTGGAATGCATTAACGACAGAGACAAGTCATGTCAGCTTCGTGGCAAAAACAAACAAACAAACAACAGACAAGCAAAAACCAAACAACAAAACCCAAAGAAAACCAGTAATGGTTCTATGTTTATTCCATTCCATCTCATGAACATTCCTCAGGAACCATCATCAGAGGTCCAATGGTGCTTTTGAAAGATCCCCAAGTGCACTGTGCACAGCAGCGTGTGCTGCACTGATGGTGTAGGAAAGCATAACTTCACGTCAGTGTGACAATGTACAGAGAAGAGCACCAGGACTCTGTTATGTTGGTGTTGTACCTGGTCAACAGAATCCATATGTCTCTTAGAGCCACATTAAAAACTGAAATGTAGCCGGGTAGTGGTGGCTCATGCCTTTAATCCCAGCACTTGAGAGGCAGAGATAGGCGGATCTGTGAGTTCGAGGCCAGCCTGGTCTACAGAGTGAGTTCCAGCACAGCCAAGGCTATACAGAGAAACCCTGTCTCTAAAAACCAAAAAAAAAAAAAAAAAAAAACAAAAAACAAAAAAAAACCAAAACCCTGAAATGTATGCACTCTCACTTCTGAGTGGTGTTCACTACAATGCTATACACTCACTTGATCATATGGATATACAATTACACACAAACACACAGCTAGCTCTTAAGGAAAGGACATAGAATTGCTTTGTGATGTCTATTAAATGACAGAAGAATCACCTACATATGAATGAATCTAGGAAGCATGAGGTTTCAGTTGGTTACACATGGAAATAGAAAATGTATGCATTTTTGCTGTTTACCTAAGAAGCTGTAGGAGGCTCCTAGCTTAGTAGAAATATGTGGTCTTCCTCTAAGAACTTCAGCCTGACTGGTGCTTCTCAGGGAGTGATTGGCTGATCAGAAGACCACACTGATATATGTTCTAGAAATGCTCAGTTTCAAAGTTACTCAAAACCAAGGTGTCACATTATGGTTGGGCTGAATAGAAACTTTCTCTCAACTAGCCAATTGTGGACATGTCCTCATCATGAACTGACAAGAACAGCAGCCTGGTGCAGTGGTAATATAATAAGCAGGGTATGTTCACATCACTTGTAGGTGGCAACCTCCCTGACTCTCTGAATGGCCTTTCTTAGCTCCTGCTTAGATATGGGTACTGACTCCAGGGCAGTGAGACTGTACCATACCTGGTCCTACCTCCCTTACCAACCCTACCTTCTCTCTCTATTTTGAATTTTTTCTGGTAAGGTCTCTATCCTATTTTAGCATGTAATTTACTCTACAGAAAAGAATGACCTTGAACTTATGTTTCTCCTTCCTCCACTTCTCAAGGATAAGTATTAATAGGATTGAGCCATCCTGGGCACATTTTATGCAGAACTAGGATACTAACTCTGGGTCCTGGACTCGCTAAACATGTACTGAGCCAACTGGGCTGAAGCTCCTGTCCATAGTTTCACACTAGTTTCCCTTAATCAAACCACAGTATAGCAAAGTGCTAACACTGTAGATGATCTATACAGAAAATACTTGAAATAATGATATTGAGCCATGTGGTTCACTGCTGAAAATATCTACTCAGTATCCACACTTTAAATATGGAGACTGACCACTACTGAGAGGAAAGCCTCCTGGAGCACAGAATGTACCTCACTTTTCTGTGTGTATTCCAAGGATGTGGTAGTGGACTCCTTTTATAACACTACACTGTAGTCAGAGGCAGATAGAACTATGTGAGTTCCAGGCCATATAGATAGGTAGATGGACAGACAGACAGACAGACAGACGGTTTCAGAAAGTCATGGATACACAGCAAACCCTGGTCTAAAAAAAGAGGAACAAAAACAAAACAAACTAAAACCAAAACAAAATCGTATATTTTTTTTTAAAAATTAGTACATATTAGTATGTAAGTGGTAATTAGAGTTCTTAGTAAGTACTTTCCCTTAGTTGTTTTGTTTTTTGTGTTCATGCTAATATTGACAACCCCTTAAAGCTCTTCACCAGGTTTTACTAGAAGGAACCAACCAAGTCTAGTTCCAAGGCTAGCCTGAACCCAGTTCCTACACATCTAACCTATTTCAATATAGAGGTCAGCACAGGATCAGTGGTCTGCACCAAAACATGGGCTTTTATTTCATCCTTGTTAATGTCTGTAGGCAGGTGAATAACACTGCCCAGGCCTTCTGAGCACTGTGGCAGCTGTGACAGGGTTTGGGATTCCTGAAGCTTTGAGTTAGTGCAGGCAGATGTTGGAAAACTGGAATCTGTTTCCTGGGTTTTGTATGCACTTGATGGGGTTAAATGTAGATGGTGCACTGCACATTTAAATACCTCCATCGCTTACTCCGAATTGTAGTTTATTGATCTGTCTAGAGAAATACAAATCAACCCACTACATGTGGCTGTGGCGAACTTTAAACACACAAGCCAATCTCTATCCTGATTTTTTCTAAACCTTTTCACTGGAAATTGGGTTGAATACCTTGAATATCTGTATAAATAAGATAGGTTTAGATGCAGCCTAGTACATAAAACATCAAACTAAAGAGGGCACAGCTGGATGCAGCAGCTGTAGGCACATGGCTACCATTTCTCCCTTGAGGCATCACTTTTTTTAGAACAACCATTCAATTTTCAATCAATACATGTGTATTTGCTCACTGTGGTGCAACCAGACAAAAGACAACCAGTATTAACACAAGTCATATTTAACACATGTCTTCAGCGACTGCAGAATACATACCGTGCTGATCTTTTTGAGGCTCCACCTGCAACATACAGGAAAGAAAACACTTAAGAGACTCAGATTGTGCTAAATTCTGTTTGTACAGCTCTTTTGTTCATGCCTTGGCAGGACATAATTACACCAAAGATTGTAGAGATAATCTAGTCTCTTACTAATCTACTGACTCTTACTGACTAATGGAGAATCAGGTGAAATGTTCTGTATGAGTATATTATGTGATGCTGACACTGAATACCTCAAGATGTCTACTTGGTAACAAAAACTAGTATTTTTCCCACATTTGCTGACTAAATACCACATCAGGCAACCCTACGTGTTGGCTTCTACTGAAGGTTAGCCGAGTTATATCACAGTATGGTGAAGCTAACATCTATTATAAAGGGGTTACACTAACCCCTTTTATGAAGCACTCTAATAATTTGCATGCATCCTCATGTCTTAAGTTCTTGGCACCTGAACATTCCATGCTAGGACATGTGATGCTTCTGCCACATCCATCTTTGGGGAACATAGTCAAATTCAACCTAACCCACAGGCTCTAGAAGCCATAAAAGGAGAGTACATTTAAGTCTATATGGATGATATGCCTGTCACCTTCTGAGTGAAATTTATATACTGTAAAGCACAACACGATTGTCCAGAAGACAACCTGCCCCAACTCAAGGTCACTACCTGACATAGCAAGTGTGAATGTTCTATTAAATCACCAATCTGATATGATTCCATTTCCTTCTCTTCCTAAATAAACTATTGAATGCTCATGCTATACCAAATTGACTTTACCTTTTCAATTTGATAGTCATAAAAACAAGAGAGAATCATTCAAGGACCTTTTCTCTTACATAAAGAAAAGGGGCTTCTTACCTTTCTCAAGGACTTTGGGGACCCTTCTTCAACACTTGAGGAAGGTGTGGAAGTTTTGTTTCGAGGTACAACTAGAGGGACAGAAAGTAAATGTCAGCTCATGGCACTATTTATTACACAAGCATCTTTGACATGGATAAAAGTGTACTGAGTCAGTATATGTGATTAGACTTAGCCTACAACTGGGCTGTCTTTGCTGATGGTAAGCACAGGCAAAGATTAGAAAACTAAACAGCTTATTTTTCTTTTTCTTTTGCTCTCTAGAGAATGAGAATATAAAGCAACAAGAGTCTATGTTTCAATACATGACTACTAAATGTATGTTCATCATATCTTCATCATATCTCACAAGCATATTTCAACCTCCATCAGTTGATACATCCTGATTCTGCATTCATCATAAAGAACATAGAATTCTAGCTTTTTAACACATACATGTTAGTCTAAGGTACATAGTGTAACTGCATTGGTCCATTCCATAATTCGACATTCCACAATGTATTCACTCCTGGAAAACAATATTAAGTACCCGGTGCCTTGTTTCTCCTTCTGGTCTTTCTTTACTACCCTATGCTCTTCTGTACTCATGTGTCTTGTGGCATCCACATTAAACAGAGCAGTGATGGGGAAGAGTATCTGGATCCTGCTGGCCATTCAAGTTCTTTAACTCAGCTCTATGTAAGAGTTGCTCCAAGTGTAATGCAGCCTCTACAAACTGGGTAGATATTCCGAGTACTTATGTGTCACTCTCACAGGGTGTGTGGGTTACAAGGTAGCTGCACTTTTGAGGGTCACGTTTGTATTTCCATCAGATATCAGTCAAAGATCTTCCCATTTGTAGTTGGCTTTAGGCCAGGTGTGAGGAAGAAGCTCCCAACCCTAAGTATCTGTGAGCTGACAAGAAGTGCTGGTACTTCATTATAATGACTAGGATGAAGTATGACACTGATGTAGCAATATCTATCCTGGGATAAAGTGACCATGGACTCTATGCCATAAAGTAGATAATGCCGAGAACTTCTACAGACTTTGGACTTCCTGACATGTACACTGGAAACCTATCTTGGTTAATTAACTTTTCACAAATATGAAAATATCTACATTTAGGCTTTGGCCAATTCATCAAGACAGCTATAGTTCTTTGAAATGGTGTCTGGATAAATAAACCACATGGTACATGAAAACTAGAGAAAGAATTGAGATATCTATTCAGCACCATGTTTCTACATGTACAGAAGTACAATGACCTCTGCATACTGTTCTTTTAGTTCACCCTATTTGAACACTTTATACCCATTGATTACTGTAAATAGTTACTGACACTTTACTTAGTTTACCAGTCTGTAATTCACATGATTCTCTACTCACTTTGTTGAAATAGTTATCACTTATTCAGAACAAAATAATGAATATATTGGATGATACCTAACTCCTAAGACATTTGGGTCACAATATTAGCTAATTATGATATCTACAATTCAAGACAACCATAAATTATTTCAATTATTCAATAAGGACTATGTACACAATATAAAATTTCACATATAAGAAAAATCAATATTTTAGGGGATAAAGTATACCTGGTAAGTAAATGACAGGGCATGTTTGTTAAAAATGAAAATAGGCATACATTATAGTGAGATTTATCATAAATTATCACCACTACTGTGAAGCCGTGCCAATTTTCTGAGATTAATATCTTTAATACAGAGAACCTAAGTTATTTCTTGGTATGCTTATGAAATACTGTTACAGTATTTAAATATAGGGATGTCTATGAAGCACAATCTTGACGAAGGAAATACAAACATACATAGACACATGTATACATACAAACACACATTAAATTCTAAACATAAAATACTTCACAGAGACCAAAATATAATTTATAATAAAACATAATTCTAATAATACAGTAGCTGTACGTATTTAAACAAGATATTTTGAGAAATATTAGCCAGTCTAGTTGTGGAAATAGCACTAAATGGATAGTAACATACCTCGGGTCTCACAACAATTTCCCATTGTAAAAAATAAAATCCAATACTTTTGTCGCTGTGTAGTGTATAGTCGTGTACTCCGAGCAAAGTCTCAAAGTATACTGGCATTCAGCAGCCAGGCCTGAGTATAACTAAGTACAGGTCAGCCATAAGTCACAGAACTTGCATAGTGAGCTCATAATCCATACCATGACGTCCAGCATCTGCCACTTAGGCAAGTCTGTTCATACAAGTTCAGGACTACAGTGTGGGTTATTATAGATGTCAGTGTTCTTTATCTAAGAAGGATCAATTACAAAGTTAATATCTGTCTTTTCTGTTTATATTATTCTGAAGAACCCTGTCTAAATGCCTTCTTAACAGAGCTCTCTCTCTCTCTCTCTCTCTCTCTCTCTCTCTCTCTCTCTCTCTCTCTCTCTCTCTCTGTGTGTGTGTGTGTGTGTGTGTGTGTGTGTGTGTGTCTGCCTTACATCAAAATGTGAACTCTCAGCTACTGCTCCCGTGCCATTTTTGCCTGTCTGCTGCCTTGCTCTCTGCCATGATGGCCATGGATTCTAACTCTCTGAAACTTTATCCTCTAAGTTAAATACTTTCTTTTACAAGTTGACTTGGACTTGGTATCTTGGTGTTTTATCACAAAAATAGAAAAGTAACTAAGACAGCCCCTAACCTGTCACGTTTGTCTGCCTGTCCTCAATATTTCAATTAAAGACATAATTGTTGTAGTAAAAATTAATTGGCAGTTTCTACCCCACCTTACATCATTCAGTTCCCAAAGAAAAGACACAAAACTTTTCTATTTATAATAAAGCCTTAAAAGCACTAGAGCTGGGAAGATATCAATCCTCTATGCTATTTTGTCTACTTCCCTGTCAATAACCCTCAGATACAACTTGCCATGTTTCTAGCAGGCTACTCCTTTCCAAACGGCTGGCCCTCATGGCCATGTTCTCACTATCCATCTACCCCTGGCATCTCCTTCCTTCCTCTTCTTTCTTGCCTGGTGTTCTCTGCCTCAGACCCCAAGCCCAGCAACTGAAACCTGGCCTACCTCTCTTCTGCCCAGCTACAAGCTGTCAACATATTTACCAATAGTTTTAAATTAAGGAGCAAAGTTACATAGCATCACTTGGTATATGTGATGATTTCCTCATTACCAAGGAAGCCCTCATTGAGGGCAGCCAGATCTTGGGGACCA
This sequence comes from Arvicanthis niloticus, assembly GCF_011762505.2. NCBI lineage: Eukaryota > Metazoa > Chordata > Mammalia > Rodentia > Muridae > Arvicanthis > Arvicanthis niloticus. The sequence goes on along the minus strand of NC_047678.1, from coordinate 7,299,777 downwards.
GTATTTACCATTACAATAAACGGCAACAGACCAAACCTCAACACACTAGTAATAATAAAGGCAGAAAAGAAAAAAATTTTTTAGTTAGTTTGTTTGTTTGTTTATTTATTTATTTATTTTAGCTTTAGCCCCACTGGACCACTTTTCATGAAGGTTGCCCTGACTTCTCTTCTGCATTCCCACTGAACAACACAAGATGGCACCCTATGAAAACCTGTTATCTTGGATGTGGTGATACAGTGGGAAGAGGAACTAAGGTCTGTTGACTCCTCTACCAAGATTATCCCAAAAATCCTATGAGGTTTAGTTTGAAACAACGTCAAGAAATATCTATAGCTGGGCAGTGCTGGTCAAGTTATTTCTTCCTTCTGAACCTCAGTCTCTCCTGAAAAGTGATATGATAGGTTGTAAGTCTCTTTCCAGAAAATTAGTCCTCGTCCTGGTGTGTCCATGGGTCCTAACTTGTTGCTTTTCCCTGCATGCGATTCTTGGCACCCACTGTCTAAGCTGTTCAGTACCAAAGGGAGGAACACAAGTATCTCTTCATAGTATTTCACACATACCAGGATGGCTATGGAAGTAGATGCTTTATGCACTTGGAACCATTGCCTGGAGCCCTTACACTTCCTCCTTCCTCTATAGTTTCCAAGTGTGGCAGAGTAGAAGAGTCACAATGAAATGATAGCATTTACCACTCATCATTAATTCTTCACATCTGAACTAAGATCTGCAAGGGAAACTCAGTTCCAAGGATGGAAACTTGCCTTCAGTAGGAGGCTCGGTCAGGTGTTTAGGACGTGTGCTTTATGTCCAACCCCTGCTCCTTAAAAAAATATGCCATAGCTAAAGTGGCATAAAAAATGGGGTGTGGAAAGAAAGGGTTCTGGAAACCCCCCAAAATGTTTTAATGGTGGGGACATATAGCTGTTAAATCTACCTAAATCTAGGGCTGGTGCCTGAGGTAACAAAGGAAGGGAGTTTCCTTTGGAAGTTACCCTTCAGTAGATAAATGTCTCCCAAGTGTACCAGAAAGCAAAGGCTTTATGAGTAACCATACTACCGAGAGCAAAAGTATTCTAAATAAAACAACTTATTTCCTTTCCTTTGGCTATCAGATCACTAAAATAATGGTTACCCCAAAATTGGAATTTCCTCTGGAATGCCATAGCAGGAAAAAAACAAATGGCCGAGGCCCCTATTCTAACTGGAGGGGAATGCTACTTTTTGAGACTTAACTCTCCATCTCATTTTTTCAAGCACTAACTTGGATGAAGGCTTCATCACTCTTGGCCAGCTACATCTTCCTTAGCAGAATTTTAGTAATAGCTGGATATAAAGCCTTCAGACTGTGAATTTAAAGGAAATAGGAGCACATGGAGTTCATAGTACTGAAAATCCTTGGGACAAGTATAAGAATGTGGTGAAGCTACAGGAGATTACAACTCAAGTGGAAATTACTTCTTTTTTTTTTTTTAATATGAGGTGAATTCTAAACTATCTTGCTAATGAAGATGTCTCAGTAGTGAGGTTTAAAAAGAAAGGGTTTGGTATCTTATGTTATATTTTGAGCATGACATTTATAAGGGAATTCTAAGGGAAGTCCTACCCAGTCCATACAGAATTGCAATTCCAGTTGCAGTTCAGTAGAAGAGAGCAGGGGGTCAAATGGAGAAAACACCCACAGCTTACTTACTTAAAACCTGGCACATTGTGTCTCTCATCTTGATGTTCCACAGTGAGCAGTGTTTGGTTTTTGCAAGGTTGTTCCATCTTTGAAGATTGTTCTCAGTAGAGCCAAAGCTCATTCCTCCAATGCACTGAATTTGAATCTGTTATATTTGATTTGATGTGGGTCCTCAGCAATGACAAAAGAATTTACTGGAAGGACTCTGAGATCAGTTTCGTCACCTAAATATGTGATGGAACACTGAACCTAAGGCCAGTAGACCTCTAGAAGTCTTCCAGCAATCTCTTTTCCTTTCTGCAGTTGAACTTTATTTAATTTTGAATACTTATTTATTATTTTTGTTTTATGCATATGAATGGTTTGCCTGCATATATGTATGTGTACTGTGTGTGTGTGTCTTATGCCTGTGAAGGCCAAAAAAGGGGCGGGGGCAGATCCCCTGGAACTGAGTTTAAGGATTTCTATATGGCACCACATAGATACTGGGAACCAAACTAGGACCTTCTGCAAGAATAGCAAATGCTCTTAACCACTGTGTTCTCTTCCCAGTCCTGGACGTTATTCACTTTTACCAGCTTGACAGATTGAGAAACACGGCACTAACAGCTCTTGATCATTAGTGTGGTACTTATATGATGGAGAGGATTGATTTTTTTCTGCTTTATTTCTTATTATCTGTCATGTTGAGACAATAGAGAAAAAAATGTTATTTGACTCATGATTCTAATAGCTAGAATGTCTACATAGTATTGCGCTGCCTGATATCCTTGGAAGAGTGTTCTGACTAATACATTCACAGAAGATCAGAAAGGGTACCAGGCATGTGGAAAAGGTGTACACGTACAGGACAGGTATGTCCACTTCTAACTACACAGTTCAACAGGCATTAACTTACTCCTGCCAGGTCATGCCCACTCTTTGTCTATAGTATTACCCCATTTCTGAGGTGGAACCTGTCGTGATGTAATCATTTTCTATAGGCTCTCAATACTACCACACTGGAGACCAAGCTTCCATCCCATAAATCCAAGAAATAACTCATATACAAATATAGAAGGGAGATTCTCACGGAGACATATTCTCCATATATGGCCTGGTTAAGTATAAACATGATATTGTGGCGTTTTGTGGCATAACTGGTATTTCCAAGATACAACAGGTAGGAGGGTAGCTTATGCTACTGTCAACTTCAACAGACATTAACTGAGAACTTACCTAGAGTTTAGCAGCCTTGATCCGTAAGCCAGAAGGTGGATCAAGTTTGGATATGCCGTGTGTTGTTAAAATGTAGAGCCCAAGAATTCGGAAGTGTCAGCAGAGTACACAATACTCCTGGTGTCAATCCTCCAGTAGGTTAACACTTAAGAGGCTCTGAAAGTACAAATGCCAGACCTCTGTCTGCTATGGTTGCTCTCTATGTTCCCAATGTGTTTGAGCCACAAGCTTCAGCTAAAAGCTATCCCAAGAGGTACAATCTGGGGGTCTTTAAGGAAGATGAGAGAATCTGGGCAGTCCATAATGCAGTTAAGTGCTGCCAGCTAAAGTACCCTGGTGCGCACACACACACACACACACACACACACACACACATAAACACACTCGCAAAAGGAAAACTCCCACTGGAAAGGCAGCTCATGCAAACATCAGAAACTTTTCCAGTACAGACTCAGTAACAACACAAAATAAGGGGAATGAAATATACACCTAAATACTAATGACAAAAGAAAATAAATGAGTATAGCGCCAATGTCCAATAGCTCTGAGCTATAATCAATACACCAAACACACAAATTCATAGAAGGAAAAAAAGAGCTGAGATAAACATTATGAAGTCAAAGAGAACTTATTAAAGAAAATTATAGCAGGATATTTCCTAAATATTAGACATTAAAATAGACATTCAAAAAAAGAGCCTTCTAGGTTACCAAATGACATGGCCAGAGTAGTTATCTGTGTATGTACTTACATGTGTATGTACTTATAAGACCAGAGACATATTATAGTCAATATGTCAAAAATACAGAGCAAAAGAGAAATATTGAAGTCTTTAAGAATAAAAAACAATTCATTACAAATGTAGAAACATCTAAACAATATTGGCAACATTCAAAGGCAGGGAATCATGACATGATGTATTTCAAGCCCTGAAAGTAAATTGACAAATGGGCCCTCCTAAAATTGCAAAGCTTCTGTAAAGCAAAGGACACTGTTAATAGGACAAAAGGACAACCAACAGATTGGGGAAAGATCTTTATCAATCCTACATCTGACAGAGGGCTAATATCCAATATATACAAAGAACTCAAGACATTAGACTCCAGACAACTAAATAACCCTATTAAAAGATGGAGTACAGAGCTAAACAAAGAATTCTCAACTGAGGAAACTCCAATGGCCAAGAAGCACCTAAAAAAAATGTTCAGCATCCTCAGTCATCAGGGAAATGCAAATCAATACAACCTTGAGATTCTACCTCACACCAGTCAGAATGGCTAAGGTCAAAATCTCAGGTAATGGCAGATGCTGGTGAGAATGTGGAGAAAGAGAAACACTCCTCCATTGCAAGCTGGTACAACCACTCTGGAAATCAGTTTGGCCATTCCTCAGAAAATTGGACATAGCATTACCTGAGGACCCCACTGGGTATATACCCAGAAGATGCTTCAACATATGACGAGGACACATGCTCCACTATGCTCATAATAGCCTTATTTATAATAGCCAGAAGCTGGAAAGAACCCAGATGTCCTTCAACAGAGGAAAAGATACAGAAAATGTGGTCCATTTACACAATGGAGCATTACTCAGCTATTAAAAAGAATGAATTCATGAAATTCTTAGGCAAATGGTTGGAAGTAGAAAATATCATCCTGAGTGAGGTAAAAGAACACACATGGTGTGCATTCACTGATAAGTGGATATTAGCCCCAAAGCCTGCAATACCCAAGATACAACTAATTTAATTTCCACTAAAATAATGGCTTGTTTGGACTTGTCTCTTGTTCAGGTCAATGATGGGGATGGGTCAGTGGTTAAGTGTACTTACTGCTTTCAGGACCCAAGTTCAGTACCCAGCTCTCTCACAGCAGCCTAACTCTAGCTCAGATCCGGCGCCGCCTTCTGGCCCCAAAGAGTAATTGCACTCATACACATACCACCCTCAATCCCTATCCTATAAAAACATTCCTCCTTCAAGGCACAATGAACACATTAACTCATCACATTTTCTTACTGAAAACACAATTTACAAAAGTACCTGTTTACAATTAGAAGCCCACTGGAGAGATGGCTCAGAGGTTAAGGGCACTGATTGCTCTTCCACAGGTCCTGACTTCAATTCCCAGCAACCTCATGGTGACTCATAACCATCTGTAATAGGATCTGATGCCCTCTTGTGGTGTGTCTGAAAACAGCAACTGTGTATTAGTATACATTCAATGAGAAGCCCTCTGCTCAGAAACTGTAATTACTTATTAGCATCCAGCCTTATGTTGTATCCCATTTTTTCATCCCACTAATACCAAGTTCCCAATTTAATCACAAATATATCTGAAACCATGCTATGCTTTATTCATGCAGAGTCCCTTAAGCCTAACTGTATGTTCCCTAAAGTTGAACTGGTTTAGACTCAATCTGCTTAATCCTCTGATAGAAAGGAATCTCTTGCTGGCTGGTGCCACCTGACTGTGAACTGTAGTTGGGAGGCAGGATTGTTAGAAATTCCTAAGGCCAGCTTGGTCTATGTACAGTGAGGCCCTCTTCAAAATAAATTCTTCATTTCTGTTTTCTGTCTATAAGGTTGCTTTTCGTTTTCTTTGGCATTCTGTACCTGTATTTATGAAGACAATAGAAACTGTTTATCTCTGGACTCCTTGGCAGACTAGGACCCTTTAATATACAAAGTACATAATAATTTGGACTATACCAAGCAAATATTAAAAGACCAATTAGAAGGCAAGGAAATAAGCAGAAGGAACTACAGAAAGAGTCAGAGGCTTAAAAAATAAACCATTTCACAACACCGCCTTGCTTTTAACTGTTTTGCTAGCTTGACTAAAAGGTCAACAAGCCTCAAACTCTTCCTAGACAACCCTCCCGACCTGCTTCTCTGTCTAGCCCTGTCTTGAAACCTGCTCTGCAGACTGGCCTTGGAACTCAGGTCCACCTGCCTCTGCCCAGGCTAAAGGTGTGTGCCACACCAGCTTTGTTTTGAAGCCATTTACAGCATCTGATCCTGTTCTGGGTCTATGAGATTTATCGATGAACCTTTGACTGTGCTCATGTGATCTTCCTGCTTTCCACTCCTGAGTCGTAGCCCCATTTTTCACTTTACATGGAAATTCCATTACTCTTGAATAGCCAATGAATCAAGCATGAAGTCAAAAGGGAAATTAATATTTCTTCAAATAAACAAAAAGGAGACACAACAAATATCATGTGATATAGCAAAAGCAGTACTAGAGTCTGTAGGACTCAACATGCACATAGAAACACAAAGCCAAAAAGTAAAACAGAGTATCATATGAAAACCATTTTAACATCCGAAAGAAATGGAGATTAGGAAATGTGCATGGAACCAAGAGACTGTCACTGTCTGTGTTAAAATAACGTAGACACTACCTGGCTAGGTGTGCTTCAACTGTACCCAGACATGGTACAGAAAACCAATAAAGAACTGCATATTCACAGACAACTCATTTTTTCAAAGGTAGAAAGGTTTCCTGTGAAGATATTAAGACCATCTCATCAATGATACCAGGAAAACTTAACATCTACAGGGGGAAAAACAAACTAGATTCCTCCCACTAATTCTGAAAACTGTAGAATAAATGGCTAAGCATTAAGACTTTGAATTAGTGATAAATTAGGCAGAGGGCTGAGCTGTGGTGACACATGCTTTTAATCCCAGCCTTTGAGACTAGGGGGATCTCTGAGTTCAAGGGCAGCCTGATCTATAGAGTTCTTGGACAGCCAGGGATAAACATCAAACTCCTGTCTTGAAAAACAAAACAAAAATAAGAAAAAAGAAAAAGAATTAGGTGAAGTGTTAAAATACGTTTAGTACAACCTTTGGGCAAGGGCACTCTAGACTAGTGTAAGAATTCCAAACCACAAAGCAACACTAGACCAGAAAAATTTATCCACAACCAGGAACAATGACAGTTGTAAAGGCTGGCAACAAACTGAAGACAGACAGTTTAGTAGCAGAGTATTCTAAGGCTAGGTGTGGTGAGATTTTCTTTAATCTACAAACTGAAGCCAGCCATCTCTATAGTTGAATACTAGGACAATTTTGAGATACTGTCTCAAAAAACATAAGCAAGGTCAACCCTTGTCCACCACCACAAAGGAAAATGGAAGTATGCACCAGTAAGAATTTAGAAAGTAAAGCCCACTTACTCTTAGCACTTGGGAAGCAGAGGCAAGTGGATTCAAGACAAACCCGATATAGAGAAACCCTGTCTCAAAATTAAGAAATCAGTGGAGAGGGCTGGACAAATGTAATCAAGGCATTGTGTTTCAGTTTCACAGGAAAACCTGATAATGTGCACAACTGTGATCGTTAAGAGATTGATATTTGTGCATTCACACTTTGAAAACCCAATTCTCATGTAACATGTACCAGGGCACTCTGGTTAATCTTCTGACATAAAAAGAACTGAAGAAATATTTGTAATTGAATGTTTGTTGCAGCACTCCCAAGTAACCACTGCAGGATGAATAAGGATATAGCTCCTAACCAATTTTACAATCACAAAAATGTTGAATTGCTGCTTTACAGTTATGGTTGCATTCTCTGTTCGGTCTGTACAAGTGTGTCATAGCTCATCCATAACCTTCACAGATTTGAATACTGTGTCATATTCATGGACTATCAAAACAATCCACTTACATACAGCCCACAAAAAAATGTACAAGGCACAACTCTGCAGGCCATACCAGATGCTGTCCTGCTCATTAGAGCTAATCAGGGACACCCAGGGACATGTAGAGCCCATCTCAAACATCCCAGTGCTAATTCTGTGCACTTTCTTCTGTCTCTGCCTTTTCTGGATGTTTACCACACCAAGGTCTCATTGCCAGAGTTGTATCACTGGCGGGGGGGTGGGGGGGGAGGTGTTGGGGGGAGGAAGCCGTAGGCATTACTACATTACTGCCAACATTAAAACAGAACACAGCAATCTTTGTAATGGTCCACCTCAGGATCCAGATCCGTAATTATGGTTTTTCAACAGGAATTCAGATTCGGGATAGGATCATCATAGACTAGACCAATGACATTATGTGCAGCACAAAACAAAGCAAAGCACCACTCACATGCATTCCTTTACAGGTGACAGGCATCTTTACAGGTGACAGGCATCTCAATGGGTCGGCATTCACTGCTGGCAGAAAGAAGTACCATAGCATGCCATGAGTAAGAGCTGCATAAAAAACAAGACTACTACTTCACTTAAACACAACAGTCTTATCTAAGAAGCTTCTCTGTCTTCAGGTCATCATCTCCGGGATATAGTTCATCACTGTTCATACCAGTTATGTATCAGAACTGTTAATCAATTTGTACACTATGCACTTACTACAGCCATTCCAAATTAATAAGGCAAGAGTAGGAGACGCTGCACTGGTTGGTCAGCACTATCTCGGAGATCATTAACACATAGGAGGCTGATTCTTATTTTACAACGGTAAAAATGAACGTTGACAAAAATGTAAATCCAGGTTTCATGCACACCTTTTAAAAGAGGTTTTAATTAAGTTACTTTCTGTTACGAATTTTCTCGGATGCTTTGGGCTCCCCTCCATCTAATGAGAAGAAACTCTGGAGCTGCTGTGCATTTCTCTGAGGAAGTGTACACAGGTACCCTAAGCTCAAGTCACGAAGGCTGCTCCACATAACCAGAGACTCCAAACTCACTCTGTTCCCCCGCGTTTCGCTTGGTCATTCAGCCAACTGACAGGCTCACCTACAAAAAAAAAGTGAACCGTCAGCTTCCTGGCACAGCTCCCTTTAGAGCTTCCTAGGAGCGAGATCCTAGGAGAGCTGCCCCTCCCTCTTGTACCGATTGGATGAGAGAGCATTTGGGGGCGTGGCTTTTCCTGTGTGGAAGTGCTCCAGAGAGTCTTTTTTTCCCCAGGTTCCAACTGTGGCCTGAGAAACCTTGTAGAAAGCCTTCTCCCATCAGGTAGCCTGATTAACAGCCCCCACCCCTGATGTCATCATGTCTATTTGCACTGGAGTTCTTGCAACTAAGATTTGGTGCTCACAACGTCTCAGGGAGAGGACAGAAAGAGAAATTTTGGTACTGCAAAAACATGGCCTTCTCATTGATTGCTTCCCTTTAAGTTACACTTTGATTCTCCAAGTACAGTTGTACTGGATGGTTCTGTGTGTCAACTTGACACAACCTGGAGTGATCACAGAGAAAGGAGCCTCCCTTGAGGAAATGCCTCCATGAGATCCAGCTGTAAGGCATTTTCTCAATTAGTGATCAAGGGGGGAGGGCCCAGCCCATTGAGGGTGGGACCATCCCTGGGCTTGCAATCCTGGGTTCTATATGAAAGCAAGCTGAGTAACCCAGGGGAAGCAAGCCAGTAAGCAGCATCCCTTCATGGCCTCTGCATCAGCTCCTGCCTCCAAGTTCCTGCCCTGTCCTGACTTCCTTTGGTGATGAACAATAATGTGGAAGTGTAAGCTGAATAAACCCTTTCCTCCCCAGCTTGCTTCTTGGCCATGATGTTTTATCCAGGAATAGAAACCCTGATTAAGACAACAATGTTTGGACTGATTTTTCCCCATTTATCTATTCACAATTTTTAATGTTATTTGTGTTATACTTACTAATTTTTAGAATTTTATTCATTCTGAAGCAAGCAACTATTGAGAACCCACTGGTTTTCACACCCACACACTGGGTGTGATGCTGGTATTTTGTATATGAGAATCCTTGGTATTAGACAGTATGCTTCATTTCAAGATGATACACGATACAGGAGGAAGGTGAATCGAGGCTTTGTCTTGGGCTGTTTCCTTTCCTGGCTCCAGTTGAGACTCTGATCATCAACATGTCAGCTTCTGAAACAAAGCGCAGGATTGTTGGCTACTGATATACTGTAGATAGGAAATTTAAAAGTTTAAAATCAATCTCCAAGCTGCCGGTAATTCCTCTCTATGCTCTGGCCTTCATGGAGGAGGAGAGCAGCCCTGGCTGTTTAGTGAGTGATGAAAATCTGCAAGCTGCAAATAAGAAGCAGTAGCATGGAAGGTAAACAGGACCTTAAACCAAAGACAACATAACTAGAATATAGGCTGGCAACAATAAACATAGAACTAGTTAGTTGTTAGTCTTGAATTACAGGAAGCAACTTCTAGCTCACAGTCAGACTAAACAATACTATGGTCAATCATGTCCCCCTTCACTGATGCAAAGGAATGGGGTGCTGCTCAAGAATCAAGTGCCAGAAGAAGAGAACAACTGTGCTCCTTCAATATGGACTACCAAAAACAATGTCCCTGGGTGTCCTTTGTTTTTCCTTCCCTCAGCTTGTTTCCACTTTTATCTGGTGCTTTCTGTGTCAGTTTCCCATCTCCTTCCACCTAGAACCTGCAGGCCTCTCCAGCTTCTTTTGTATGCCTTGCTGGTTTTTTTCTCTCTAATAAATTGCTTTTGGTTTTTCCAAATTCTTTTGGGTTTCTACTCTTTTATAATGGAGTTAAAGACATGAAAGGGGACTCTGAGCCCCGCTACCATGCCTCAGACATGGATTATTCTTGGGCTCCTCCACAAAATAATAATCAGTTCCCAAAAGACCTGACCCCTTTGCCCTACTTTCTCCTCCAGAACTTGCAAAACAATTCACTCCACAATTTGCATTTCCCAGCATTGCAGAAGAGCACTGGGTAAGGTCCACTGTTGTGGGATAAGGAAAACAAGATTCTGAACCTTGCAGGAACCTCCCAGGGGAAACAAGTAAGTAAACATGGAGATGTAAGACAGTCCACAGGAAAAACCACTGACTCACAAGGTTTCAAAATGGCTTCTCAGAAGACTGAAATACTCGAGCAAGAGCAAGAAACTGAGTCAAGCCTTGAAGAACAAATAAAAGCTATCTAGGCAAAGATTTCTAGACTCAGAAAAGGCCAAAAGATAAGCAGAGGTTCAGATAAATGGTTTGGAAGAGTCCCAGGCAAACTCCTCAGAGTTAATCAGTGAAGCTGGAGTTAGGGAGTTGATGCCTCATGAACAGCTGGAGGACAAACCAGAAAATCTCACAAGCAAGAACATATTCTGAAGCAGTTAGGGCATGAGATGACGCCATCAGATCTGAGTCCCAGAAATATAGTTCTGGCAAGGACTCAACGACATGGCTTGAAGGAAATATATCCGGGTAAAAGGAAAACCCTTTTATAAATATTTGAGTAATTCAGAAAAGGAGTGAAGAACACAGCTATGGATTTCAGAGAGTACATCAATACAGTAAGGACTAAGGTAACACTTTCTGGCAAAAAAAAAAAAAAAAAATCACAGCAAGAATATCCCTTTAGTTGAACAAGTTGCCTTCATTGTTCATTGTGACAGGGAGGCTTCTCGTCATGAGGGGCTAAGGAGTTTTAAGGTGATAGTAGTAAAGGAACCTATTTGTTTTGAGTAATTTGGGACATAGTTTAAGGACATGGACTTAGTCAATGGGACAATTCTATGTTTGGAAATCTCAATGAATCTTGTGTCTATTAGCTGGAGAGGGACTAGCTCCATTTTTGTGGTGTATAGTGAACCTTTTTTGGGCTCATTTTATCATGGTCTACACTGTGTAAAGACATGGAGTGTTTAGCTGTGAGTGGGTGAGATAGCAATGATTCTGTGAGAATTTCTATTATTAGAATATTTGATCAAATTAATCAGCTGAGGAAAAACACCAGAGAGAGAGAATGGAAGCCTGAGGGCGTGCTCACTAGAGAAAAACTGACTCTTTCAGAGATCATAGCTTCATTGGTCACTCCACATACTGTTTGATGTCTTCCTTTAATATGCACTGGCTAAGATACAAGGAAGCCATGGGAATGTGCTACTTAGCTATAGCATTGTTTCTGTCTGTCTAGTGGCTACTAATCTCCATTTGATTCCCAGGAAATGATTCCTTTTTAGTTCCTATGCTAATATAAGACTGAGATTGGTTTACTTTCATGACCAGAAGAAATACTTCAGTGGTGGACACATGACCTATGATCTTGACTTTGACTATTAGAACATACTGTTTGCATTTTCCTCTTCAGTGTGAATAAAGAATGATTTGCTAAGGGCATCTTGATACCATCAGGGTCTGATATGAAAGCAAGCCAACCTCAAGGGAGAAAGCCAAGTAGAAACTGTCTAAGACTCACTTGAAGGCAATTTTAACTTTGGGATTTTCACTGTAATTACATTTTACTAATTGAGAAATCTAAGTTCACTCTTCCATGGTTGTCTCTAAAGTAATCACTGTATGGAGTGGGTAGAGGTGTCTGTGACCAAGCCTGGTAGCCTGAGTTCGATCCCTGGGACCTACTTGATTGGAAGAAGACAGTTGAAAGATTACCTCTGGCTTCCATATGCATATGCTCATGCACACATACATGCATGCACACCCGAAGATGGAATAAATGAAGTATAATAAAAAGAATGACTTAGATGATGTGATCAGACTTAACAGACAGAAGACCTGGCTTATGTCATTAAAGACAGAATCAACCAAGGTGTCCATCAGCAGAGGACAGATAAGATGTTTTAAATCTTCTGAGAGCCAAAGTCTTACTTACTTTGCTATCATATAACTTACTCAACTTAAAATTTAAAACACCAATCCACTCCAAAATACACTGTGCTAAATTTTACGAGACTGTATCTAGACTTTTACTTATGTAACTAGAAACTCAGTCTCTCTCTCTCCCTCCCTCCCTCTCTCTCTCTCTCTCTCTCTCTCTCTGTATGAGTCTCCCTCCCTCTCTCCCTTCCTCTTTCCTTCCCTCCCTCCAATCCCTCTCTGCCTTCTCTGTACATAGTAAACTGTTTAAGGAAAGCCCAAGTGAACTTGTCAGATGACAAATGCAATGGGGTTTGTGAGGTAGAAGGCAATTTGCCAGTCAGCTAATATGGATAAATTATAGAAAATCCCCCAGGGCTCTTTCTTTTTCTCTGCTAATGTGTTATCATTAGAGAGGGCAATGGGCTTGCTCTGCTTCTGATGGGGGAAGATAGGAGTATTTCTATCTCTGTGACCTATGAGCAAGTCATTTAACCTCTTGAAACTTCATCTTTCTCATTTATTCTAAGATTTAAGTGATGCACAATAATGTACCTTCACCATAATATAATAAATTATTGTTAGTTCTAGTCACTTCACTGTGCATTTGACCTTACTCTCTGTGTTTTGGTGTCTTTGATACAACCTTCCTCTGTCCCCTTCCCTTCTTTATTTACTAGTGTCTGGAGATGACTCTTCCATGAAATAGACTTTTTCTAGATTGCAGAGAGGAGGAAGAAGATGTAGAATTTCTATTTGGACCCTGCTTTATTTCACTTACCACCATGGTCAATTCTTTATGTTGCTGCAAATTATTGGATTTTAGTCTTTCATGACTAAAGATATATCAGTACCTATCACCTTGGTTAGCTGTACTATTGTGAATAGTACTTCAATAAACATTAGATGAAGGTATCGTTGATTCAGTGATTTCCCTGCCTTCAGATGGATTGTATAGCATTTCTGTTGTCAGTTGGAGTTGCCTTTTCCTAGCATTTACTAATGCTGAGAATGTTTTGCATATACCTGTTGGCTGCTTGTGTCTTTTTGGGGGAAGATGTCTATTTCAGTAATTTACTCAGTTTTAGTTAAGCTACTTTTTACTGATGCTCAGTTTTTTTAATTACTTACGTATTCAGTAACCTTTGATAACATGAATAGTTTACAAATGCTTTCTCACATTCTGTAGGTTGTCTTTTCACTCTGTGTTATTTCATTTGTCATGCATGACATTGTTTAATGCAATTCTGTTTGCCTGTTTGCCCTCTCTTCCCCCCTTTCTTCTCCATTTTCTACTTTTCCGCCTTGAGAGATAACATTCCACTATATAGCCCAGGCAGGAACTCAGAATCCTCCTGCTTTGGCCTCTTGAGAACATGATGATGATGGTGGTGGTAGTGGTGATGATGATAATTTTGCTTTTGTGATCTTATAAAATAAGGTTTACTTATAGCTATAATTGAAGTATTAACTGTGCTTTATCATAGTGGTTTCATAGTCTTATGTCTTACCCATAGTGCTTCAATCCAATTTGAGTTGTATCTTTATATGGCGAGAAACAGGAGTCTGGTTTTATATCCATTTTTCCCAGTACTGTTTATTGACAAGCCCATCCTTCTTCAATGCATGTTGTTGTTGCTATTTTTGTGTGTGAGACTGTCATAGGTCAAGGAACTATAGCTGTTTGGGCTTATTTTCAGGTTCTCAATTCTATCCAGTTGATCCATATGTTGATTTTTATTCCAGATGCATACTTTTTTACTTACTATGGCATTACAGTATGTTTTGAAAATGTCCATTCTACGTAAAATGATTTATAGGTTCAATGCAATTTTCATCAAATGACTAACAAATTTCTTCAATAAAAAGTTTTAAAAATCATGTTTCATTAAAAAAATTATGAATGCTGAATAGTCAAAGCAATTTCAGTGAAAAGAACAAAGCTGGAGTTTCAATGATGACTGACATCGTTTAAATACTTTTAAAAATATTTTAAAGCCAAATTTCTTTCTCATAGTTGTTATAGAAAACTATACGAATAAACAGGAAACATGAATTCAAGCAGCTCATAACTGGAAAGTACTCAAGAGAAACCTAGAATCATAGCAAATATTGGCCTTTGGCTGACATGGAGCTGCCTCAACTTCTCTGTCTTTTTTTTTTTTTTTCAAAAAATCTAAATACCCCCATGGTAGAAACTTCGAAAAGATAGAGACAAAAACAGTATGTCCACCCCTTACCTGATAGTCCCTTCCCCAACTTTATTTTGGGGCATCCCTGTTGAGGTTTGGTCTATTGTTATGTGTTGTAATGCTAGATTTTATACCCAAAGGTTAGGCCTACAAGTGACTTCTCATGTTTACAAGCTTTTGTTGTGCAAACCTTGTTCCTTGATTTAAAACTCTTGGCTAAATAAAATTGGCTACAATTAAAGGGATTAAAGGTAGGTGGGTTAGGGATGATTTAGTTGGAAGAGGAGAGATGGGGGAAGAGGAAGAGGAGAAAGAAGATGAGGAGGAGAGCTCCATGAGGGGAGAGGAGCAATGAGCACATAGCCAGGAGAAACAGCAAGTCTCTGGGGAGCACCACTGGGAAGGTAGCCAGGCCAGCAGTTAGAGGAGTAGATTAGGGGTGACCCCCAGTAATCAAAGCCAAATAAAATAACCATAGTCTGAAGCTCATTTATTTGTAAACTAGTTGGGTTATCCCAACTTAAGTTGTTCTTACTACATACTCCCTTTGAAGCAATCATCTATGGCTTTGGGAAGAGCATATCTAAGCACGTTTTACAAACAAACACAAAACTAGGACCAAGAAAAAGGGAAAATAAGATGATCCACTTTTATATGGATCAACATAAGTTTTCTATTCAAGCTCTATGTGTCTGTCTTTTTATTTTTTATAAAGTTTATTAATTTCTTCATAATTGTAATCTAAGTACATGTGGTATAAAGTACCAACACCAACACTGATTCTGTGCTGGATAGTTTTAATTTTTACAGCTTGACACACTGTAGAAACACTTGGAAAGAGATTCTTAGTGAGGAATTATCTAGATCAGTTCAGTCTGTAAACAAGTCTGTGGGGGAACTATCTTGATTGTTAGTGGAGGAAGGAATTGATTCAGCCCATTGTGGGTGGCACCATTCTCTACACAGGGTATCTCGAATATGAGAGGAGAAAACTAGCTGAGAGTAAGTTCTCATTCTGCTGTTGACTGTGGATGTGATTTGACTCAATGCTTGCCGTAACCTCTCTAAAATGATAGTCTTACTTAAAATTGTAAGCCAAATAAACACTTTCTTCCCAATGTTTCCTGTGTCTAGAGTATTTTGTCATAACAACAGAACTGTAACTAGGACAGATTCCTACCTCCATAAACATTTATTACAAAGTACTAATAAAGTAGTATCAGCAAAATGTAGATTGGGGGCCCTCTAAGATACTGCTTTGACTTTCTTTTTTAACTTACTCCAAAATAATTTCTACAAATCCTAGTCCCTTTCTGAACTAAGTGTTTCATCTTTTCCTATTGCTTTCTCTCCTAGTACTTTGCCTGTTCTGAGGACCACTCTTCACCACCTTACTGACAAGAGCAAGTGTAAAGCTGTGTTCAGCATTTCCCTGTCCTATTAGAACTGTCCACAGAGTCTTCATCTATTACCAAGTGTGAGAATGAGGTTGGGGCAGTGCTGTTTATCATCACATTAGTGAAAACAAACAAACAAACAAACAAAAAACATCACATTACTGACCTGGGCACAGATATACACATAAACATTCCAATTTCCTAAGGATTTCAGAATAACACAAAAAACTGACAGAATGAGGACCATCAATAACCAGACGACAATATCAGCTCCTGTCAATTTGGCTGCTAGTGTTAACAATTCTGCTCTAATTAGGCTCATAGAAAAGATGTTCCTAAGCCATATTAACTATCCATTAATTAACTCCTTCCTTGTATCAACTTCATCAGTGGCTTTAGTGTATGAAGATAAATTAGTCTTACTTATCACTGCCCCAAATGTCTTCAGAGATAACAACAGCTAATTGAAGCTATCAGAATAAAAATTAGTCAGCATTCAAATCAGCAGACGAGATACATCATTGTCTAGCTTAAGCGGATAAGTAACTAATTAAGATGTGAGATACTTATCACATTTCCAAGAGAGCCTCACAGAGGGTAGAAGGCCTCTAAGAATGGCTGGAGGGCTTGGGGTGGAACTCTCCACCGGTGCGTCTAGGGAGGGGAAGGGAGGATTTCACTCTCAAACTTGCAACACAACACTGGGTTCATGGGGCAGTTAAATTCAGAAGCCTATAAAAAGTCACATGCACTGCTTTACTGGGTACTTTGAAATGAGTGCAGATTCCCAGGAAGTTGGCAAAAATAGCTCAGAGATATCCTTTCAACCTGCAAATCAAAAGGACCCTGAGATTCCACCTCACACCAGTCAGAATCTTACACAAACATGGTACAGATATAAAGAAGAAAAGTTGTGTTGGTATGTGTAGAGTTCTGTGTAACTGCATAGGTTCAAAAAGCCAGAACACAATCAGGATGCCACAGTGCTCCATTGCTCCATTGCTGTAATGATCTCCTCTATCCCCCTCCTTTATAGACATGCTTTCCTTCTCCCCCACCTCCCTACTAGAAAGCATTAATCCAGAATCATTTTACTGTGTTCAAGGCCACATGGGTGGACTCATGTGATCTTTGGGCATTGGATTTTGGACTCCATGGCTTGTTACCCATGGAACCCTTTCAATGACCCAGTGTATCAACAGAGTTTCTTTCTGATAACACGCATGTATTCATTTATCTATGTTTCCGTGTGTGTGGCTTTTCATCCATCAAGTGACAGGATATTGTTTCAAGTTTTGGACTGTTACAGGTACAATGTTGGGAATATATCTGTACAGATTCTCTGCCCAACTTTTAATGTTGTGCCATTTTGGGAGATTTTCTTCTCTTAAGAGACAATGACTCCTTATACGGCCCCAGCTGGCTTTGAACTCTCTATGTAGGCCAGACTGGCTTTGGTCTCCTGATGCTCCTGCCTCAGTCTCCTGAGTGCTGGAATTTTAGGAAGGTTGTAACACAGCCTTGTAAAGTTTCTTAAAATCAGTGTCTTCCTTGACCGAGTTGCTCAGCAGAGCCCAAACAGCAATGGCTTGTGCTAATTAATCTTTTGTCATCTTTGGTGCCTAAGTCATTCTGAGTAGCTCTTCTCACACATAAAGAGTGGACAGAAGTATATAATGAGCCCCCATGTCTAACACTGAGCTTGGTGAGTCTCACCATCTGTGGCTGTTTTTCTATATACCTCCACTCACTTTTCCTAACAACTCTTGTATTTTGAGGCAAATAGCCAGATAGTACAATTTTATTTGTAAACATTTTAGTATATAACTCCAAAAACTAAAGTCTTAAAAAAATAACTATATATATATATATATATATATATATATATATATATATATCAACACCTCACTTTGTCTTCCTTTAGACATGGAAATGAAGCAAAAGCTTGAATGCCGACAGTCATAAGAAAGGAGTCAACATCCTTAGTCATCAGGAAAATGCAAATCAAAAGGACCCTGAGATTCCACCTCACACCAGTCAGAATCAAAAGATCAGAAACTAAGGTGATCAAAAACTCAGGTGACAGCAGATGTTGGAGAGGATGTGGAAAAAGAGGTATCCACTGCTGGTGGGATTGTAAACTGGTAAAACCACTCTGGAAATCAATCTGGCAGTTTCTCAGAAAATTGGAAATATTTCTACCTGAAGACCCAGCTATATACCACTAATGGGCATATATCCAAAAGATGCTCCAACATAAAACAAGGACACATGCTCCACTATGTTCATAACAGCCTTATTTATAATAGCCAGAAGCTTGAAAGAACCCAAATGTCCTTCAACAGAGGAATGGATACAGAATATGTGGTACATTTACACAGTGGAGTACTACTCAGCTATTAAAACCAACTTCATGAAATTCTTAGGCAAATGGATGGAAGTAGGAAATATCATCCTGAATGAAGTAACCCAGTCACGAACATACATGGTATATACTCATTGATAAGTGGATATTAGCTCAAAAGCTCAGAATACTCACAATGCAACTCAGACCACATGAAGCTCAAGAAGAAAGAAGACCAAAGTGTGGATGCTTAAGTCCTACTTAGAAGGGGGAACAAAATAATCTTGGAAGGTAGAGGGAGGGAGAGGGAGGGGAAAGAGGCGCAGGGTCAGATATGGGAGGAGACTGGGGAGAAGTACAGAAAGTCAGGAAATTGAAAGGTGTGTTGCAGTGGAAGATGGGGAACTGGGGGTAGCCACTAGAAAGTCCCAGATGCCAGGGAAGCAAGAAGTTCCCAGGACCCAATGGGGATGACAGTAGCCAAAATACCTAACAAAGGGGAAACAGAACCTTTAGAGACCATATCCAGTGGATAGGCACCGCCCCCTGTTGAGGGATGGGGCCGCCCACTCAACTCTAAAATTTTAACTCAGAATTGTTGACGTCTAAAGGAAATGCAGGAACAAAGAGTGAAACAGAGACTGAAGGAAAGGCCATCCTGAGACTGCCTCACCTAGGGACCCATTCCATCTGCAGACACACCAAACCCAGCCACAATTTCTGATGCCAAGAAGCACTTGCTGACAGGAGCCTGGTATAGCTATCCCCTGAGAGGCTCTGCCAGAGTCTGACCAATACAGATGTGGATACTCACAGGCAACCATCAGACTGAGCACAGGTCCCCAATGGAGGAGTTAGGGGAAGGACTGAAGAGCTGAAGGGAATTGCAACCCCATAGGAAGAACAACAATATCAACCAACCAACCCCCCCCCCCGCCCCCCAGAGCTCCCAGGGACTAAACCACCAAACAAAGAGTCCACATGGAGGGACCCATGACTCCAGCTGCATATGTAGCAGAGGATTGCCTTATCTGGCATCAATGGGAGGGGAGGCCCTTGATCCTGTGGAGGCTTGATGCCCCAGCATAGAGGGATGCTGGAGCAGTGGGGTGAGAGTGGGTGGGTGGGTGGGAGAGCACCCTGATAAAGGCGGGGAGGAGGGGCAGATGGGATAGGGGGTTTGCGGAGGGAAAACTGGGAAGGGGACATTTGAAATATAAATAAATAAAGTAACCAACCAAAAAAAGAAAGAAGGAACAAAGGAAGGAGGGGAAGGGAGGAAGGAAGAAATGAGTCAAAACAGTTATGGACAATGGGGGAGTAAGGCTTGAATGGAAAGGTCTAGGTCCTGGGGAACTCGTGGGCCCAGAGAATGCCTTTTGGGAAGGAAATGTGTCTGAGGGTGACTGAGCTCAGAGTAGCCCACTCTCAAGTGTACAGTGAAGGCAGTGGTGCCTGAGTATCAACAGCATCCCCCACACAGTCGGAAAAGTAATGAGCCAGCAGGGCAGTCATGCTCACAGAATCCCATAAATTAAAAAGCATTTACACTTGATGTGTCCAAATCAATTCAAAGGATATCCATACATTAACAAATTACTTCCATTTTTATTCTTTCTATGTTAAAATTTTGAAACACAGAGGAAATTTAGAATGCTACTATATACAACTGGTTACCTATCAAGATTACACCAATAGCACTTAAACATACTTTATAACTTATCCATCTACTTATTCTCTCATCCCTCTTGGTTTTCTAGCTGTGTTTCATAGGAAGTAGTAGGTATCTTCTTGTCCTTTAGCATGGTTGCCTTAAACAGATGCCATAAAAATTTTTACTCAATTCATACTGTCTGTCCTGGAACTTACTCTGTAGACCAGGCTGGTCTCAAACTCAGGAATCGGCCAGCCTCTGCCTCTCAAGTGCTTGGATTAAAGGTGTGCACCACTACTGCCTGGCTTCTGTAGAGTTTTTTAAACAAAGACTTATTTTATGTGTAAGAACAGTTTGCTTGAATACATATATGTGTAACACATGTTGATGCCCTCAGAAGCCAGATGGTTTTCAGTCACCATGTAGGCACTTGCCTTAGTGACTGTCCTATTCCTGTGAAGAGGCATCAAGACCAAGGCAACTCTTATGGAAGAAAGCATTTAATTGGGACTTGGCTTATAGTTCTAGAAGTTTAATCCATTATAATCATGGAGGGGAGCATGGCAGCATGCAGGCAAGTCCTGAAGCAGTAAGAGAGAGCAGCATCCTGATCCATAAGCAGAAACAATAGGCCTATTGTGGGATTTTGAAACATCAAAGCCCACCCCATGAAATGCTTCCTCCTACAGGGCCACACTTCCTAGTCCTCCTCAAATAGTGCCACCCCCTGATGACTGACTAAGCATTCAAATATGTAAACCTATGGAGGCCATTCTTATTTAAGCCAACACAGTACTCAAAACCAACCAAGGGTCTTCTGCAAGAGCAGCAAGTGCTTTTAACCACTGGGTATATCTCTTCAGCTCCTCTTCAAAGTCTCAAAGTGACCAGTGTACAGATCTCTTCCTCCTTGGCTAAGTTTATAGCAACATTAAAAAAAAAAAAAAAGCAAAACCTACCTACTGGTGTAATTTTTATTTTATATTAATATTTATAATATTTTGAAGGTATTCTAAATATGATGTTTCTTGATTTCTTTCTCTACAAGTTGGTTATTGGCATACAGAAATCTATTGATTTTTAAATGCTGATTTTAAATTCTGCTACTTTGCTGAAAGTGTTTATTAGTTCTAAGAATCTTCTAATGAAGTCTTCTGGTCTTTTAAGTATAGGGAGGAGTCACAGGGATGATTTGACTTCTTCCTCTCCTATGGGAATGCCTTCCATTTCTTCCTCTTTTATTTTTATTTTAGTTAAGGCTTTGAGCACTGTGTTGAGTCAGAGCAAAGAGTGGGTGCCTCTTCTACTTTATTTCTGTTGCTGTGATAATGGATCTGGACAGAAAGGAATTCAGGGTGGAAAGGGTTTTGGTTTGGTTTGGTTTGGCTTGGTTTGGCCTTACAGTCCATATCTTTCAAGGTAGTCAAGTCTGAGGCTCCACACTGCTAGTCTTGCCATAGTCAAAAGCAGAGCAGGCCAGATACACACACAATCAGAGCCTTTCTCTACTTTTCTTCAGTAAAGGGCCAAATCCAGGAAGGACACTAAGCCCCCCACCCAGACTTTTCTGCAGGGTTTTCTTACAGCTGCCAAGACATTCACTAGAATCCCTACACATATCTAAAAGGCAATCTGATTTACATAGTTCCCCACTGAGATTCTTGTCCCAGGTGATTCTACCCCGTGTGAAATTAAAAACAAAATGTAACTACCCCAGCACCCCAGCCTCATTCCTGATTTTAAAGGAAATGTTCAAGTTTCTGTCATGCAGTGTAAAGTTGGCCACACATTTGTCTAATAGTCTTCATTATGTAAGATATGTTTCCTTTATTCTTAGTTTCTTAGATTTTATCATTAAAAGATGTTGAACTTTGTTAAGTCTTTTCTGCATCAGTTGAGATGCTCCTGTGATATTTGTGTTGTCAGTGCCTAAATTACATTGATTTTGCTATGTTAAATTATCCTTGCATCTCTGGTATGAAAGCAACTTGATCATGGCATTGGGCCTTCTTGTGCTCTTGAATTCAGTTTTTAAGAATCTTATTTAGAGTTTTTCAATCTCTGATCATGAAAGAAATTGGTCCATAGATTTCGTTTTCTGTTGTGTGTGTGTCCCAGTGAGATGTAGGATGAAGATCACAGCAGACAATGAGTTTGGTAATGCACCTTCCCTTTTCATTGTTAGGACAGTTTCAGGGACTTTGGTGTTAGCCTTCCTTGGAGACTTGGTAGAACTGGACAGGAATCCATCATTCCTTGTTTGTTAGGAGGCTTTTTATTGCTGCTCAAATCTGGTTGAGTATAGTCGATTTATGTTGCTTATATCCTTTTTAGTTAGTTTTGGTGAGTCATATGCACTAAGAGTTTATTTCTTCTAGATTTTTCAGTTTCCCTTTTCTTCCTTCTGTCTCTTTTTTCCTTTTTGAGATACAATTATTATTATTATTATTATTATTATTATTATTATTATTATTATTATTATTATCATTTTGTGTAGCCTGGCTGTCCTAGAATTAGCACTGTAAACCAAGTTGGCCTCACACTCAGAGAAGTCGCTTGCCTACTGAGTGCTGGAATTAAAGGTGTGTACCACCACTGCCAGGCTGAGTTTTTCAGTTTTTCTGGAATTTAAATTTCAAAATATCCCCCAATTCTTTGGATATTAATAAATTAATAACTTCTCCCTTTAGTTTTCTGACTTTATTAATTTAGATTTTTTTTCTTTTTATAAAACAGTAGTCAGTTTTTAAAAATCTTACTTACATTTTTCCAATGACCTTTGGGTGAGCTTCATAGTCCTCCTTTGAGTCTCCATTTCTCTAGTATCTGCCTTGGTCTAGTATTACTTTCAATTTACCACCTTTAGGCTTGCCTTGCCTCCTTTGTTTTTCTTGAGTACATGAATGGGTGAGGAGTTGACATATTTCTGTAGGGTTTTGTTTTTGCTTTTTGTTGTAACCACTTGTAGCTATAAACATTCTGGTCTCTAAACATCTGAAACCACAACTCCCAGATCAAACTCTTTCTTTTATAAGTTTTGGCCCTGGTAGTCTGTCACTGCCATTGAAAAGTAACTACAGCAATTCCGTATTCATTTAATTTAATCTCATAATATTCAACCCCCACCCCAGATGTTTTAGAAGACCCACTGGCTGTTCAAAAGGGCAATCTCTGACCTTTGAATAATTTCTCTGCACATTGGTTTTTGTTTTTGTTGCATTGTGATCTGATAGTACAAAAAAAAAATCAAACCAACCAAACAAAAACAACTTCCCCTTCCCCAGGTCCCCAAACCACCCTTCCAATTATGTTGTGCTCACTAAGACCTGCTTTATGGGTGGCAATGTGGCCTATTTAAGAAGAGATTCCATGAGCTGTTTAGAAAAATGTGTACTCTGCATCTTTTAAGAATGGTGGTTTGAATGAAAAATTACCCCATAGGCCCATAGGGAGTAGCACTTTTAGGGGGTGTGGCCTTGCTGAAATGGGTGTGGCTTTGTTGGAGGAAATGGGTTACTTGGGGCAGGCTTTGAGGTCTCATGCCCAAGCTAAGCCCACTGTGGCATTCTCTTTCCTGCTGCCTGCTGATCAAGTCTTAAAACGCTCAGCCTTGTCTGCATGCTCCCATGCTTCCTGCCATGATAATAAGAAACCTCGGAACTGTAAGCCAGTCCCAACCTTTTGCTTTCTTGTGTAAGAGTTGCCATGGTCAAGGTGTCCCTTCACAGCAATAGAAACCCTAAGACACATGGTATATAACAGCTGTTAAGGTGTAACTCCTTGTCATATGTAGAAGATACTATCTTGTAGCAGCTCCCTGGTTCTCTGGTTCTTACAGTCTTTCCTTCCCCTTTCCCACAGTGTTCCCTGAGCCTCAAGAACAGGGGCTGTGTTTTGGATGTATTAGTTTTTCTCTGCATTTTGACTAGTTGTGAATCTCTGTGATGGTCTCCATCTGCTGCAAAACAAAACTTCCTTGATAAGGGTTAAGAGCTACACTTATCTGTGTGTATACAGATGGGTATGTAGGCCTTGATGAATTGTGCCCTTTATTAATTTATCTACTTTAAAAATATCTACTTTTCTTAAGTTTACTCCATCATATATCAGCACTGCTACACCAGCTGACTTTTAACTTCCACTCACTTGATACCTTGATTTCCATCCTTTGATTCAGATTCTCTGGGTGTCCTTACCAGTGATGTATGTTTCTTAGAGACAGCAGATAGTTGAAAATAGTTTTTATTTTTTTTTTTAAATCCTGCCAACTAGTCTGCATCTTTTTATTGAAGAGTTGAGATCATTTATGTTGGAATTTATTATAGAGAGATATTTACTAAATCCTATAACTTTCTTATGGGATTATCTAGTTAATGCCGTGATTGTTTCTCTGCCCCTCTCCTGCCATCTCTCTCACCGTCTGTATCGGAAGTGTGCTAGTTTACTATGTTGGACATGCTATAGTCCTCCTTACTCTTAAGTCACTTCTGTCCGTTTTATCTTGTGTTTGAGTCCATCTTCTTCCTCTGTATATCCTTTGCAGACTGGTGTTCAAAAACCATGTTAGTTTCTGTTTGTCTGATACATCGTCACTTCTCCACCAACTTAAAGAGAGCTTTCCTGAATATAACAATTTTGGACCACAGGTTTCCTTTCCAGGTCTTGGAATCTATGGTTCCTTTTCCTGGGTTCTAGGGCTGCTCATTAGACAGCAGATGGGATCCTCATGTGCTTGTCCTTGTAGGTGATTTAGAGAATATCTCTTAACTGCTTACTATTCTTTTTTTTTTTTTTTTTTTTTTTTTTATGTTTTCAACATGAATGACTATAACATGTCACACAGAAGTTCTACTCTGGTCACATCTATTCATGGTTATACCTAATTCTTGTATTTGAGAATTCATTACTTTCTCTAGAATTGGGAGAATCTCTGGTATAATATCAGTGAATAGATTTTTTAGATTTTTAAATTTTCTATCAGTTCCTTCTGTCAATAGAGTCTTAGAATTGGTTTCTTGATTTTATTTCAGAGCCCTTGAATGTTGTGGTCATGCTTATTTATTTTTTGTTTTATTGATGTTTGGATGTAGTATATCCTCTGCCTTGTCCTCCATCTCTGCTTGGTTAAGTCTACTGGTGAGAATTATTCTTTAACATTTCTTTCTTTTTTTTTTTTTTTTTTTAATCAAAGTTTCTTTCTCATCCTTTTTCCTGACATGTTTCCCTCTCTGTGCTCCTCACTTTCTTCTTTATGCCCTAGATTAACTTCATCTGCTTGCTTGCATCCTCTTTAGGTTCACTGATAGATTTTACTTGTAAACTTTAAAAACCTTCAGCTGACGTTGTACCTATTTCAGTTTCTTGGAATCAACAGTTAAGGAATTACAGTTTCACAGGAGGGTTCTTAAGACATTTATGTTGCTATGCTTAACAAAATCAAGCATGTTTCTTTTCATGTTTCTTATGTTTTTGTGTTAAAGTTTCACATCTTTCAGTGGCTATCTCTCAAAGCATTTAGCTGTATTTGAGTATTTTCACATTGAGAATCCTTTCCCAGTACCCAGTACCACTCAGAGAGGAAAAGATGAACATTTTAACAGCAACAACATCAAACTGTGCAATATAAAAATACACCAAAGCCAATTAAGTCTCAGTGGTATATTACCAATGATGCAAAACAGAAAATGGCAAAACTAATGTGGAGTCTGATATGAGATAAACACTCACTTCTGGTTAATATTGTAATAGATAAAAGAGTCAAGGTCTTAGAAGACTGGGGCAAAAGCAAGGTTAAGTCAAGAAAGGAAAAAGGAGTGGAGAAGACTTATGGAAGGAATGAAAAATTAATAAGCAGTTAGCAAGAAAGGTGAATGAATTCCTCAATAATGAGAAAGCTCAAAAATAAAATTAGATGAACAGAAGGGAAGTAAAAACAGAAGATATAAGCTTCTTTACAACTAATAAGATAAAATCCAAAATAGTACTAAAAGTATACTAGGAAGAAACACAGAAACAAGAAGGAAAAGTAAAAGATTGCCCAGAAATGAAACAAAATGCATAAAAGTTTAAGACAAAGGTGTGAACAGAAAAAAATACTTAAAAATATAATAACTCACCAATATTTCTAAACCTGTAGTAAAAGGGGGAGAGCAGAAGCAATGGGAAAAGAAAAAAGAAAAAGCTGAGGAGGTAGAGCAGGGTCTTTCTGTCTTATCCAAAGATAACCTAGAATTTCTACCTTCTGATATAAGGTGCATAATTTTCACCTTGGGGTAAAAGCTGGACAGTTTGCTTTCAGTCTATAGTAAAAGCTTCAGTTTTTATTAGCTTAAAAATTTTTAACTGATGTGACCACCTAAAACTACTGCATTTATGATGCCAATTAGTGCCACCAACTAGATTCCTTTTAAGCCCAACAGTATATAAAAGTATAAACTCATGCTGTTTGTGCCATGGACAATAACGTTATATCAAGAGTTTCTCTCAATTTGGTCAGCACCATGGCAGCTGTGGCTGATAAGTTTTACTTTGTAAGCAGCTTTCTAATCGTCTCTCCTCGGATCCTTGCTGAAGCAGAACCAGTTCTGTTCCCCATCTCCAACTTTAGAGACACGATTCCTTCCTTGGCACGATTCTGTCCTTTTTCTGCTTCACCTAATTATCTTCTACTTCTTACCTAGGTTGCCATTTTTTTTTTTTTTTCAGGAAGTCAGATGAAATCTATATATTCTTTCACTGTTTTGTTTGTTTGTTTGTTTTTGTTTTTCGAGACGGGGTTTTCTGTGTAAGCTTGGCTGTCCTGGAACTCACTCTGTAGACCAGGCTGGCCTCGAACTCAAAAATCCGCCTGCCTCTGCCTCCCAAATGCTGGGATTAAAGGCGTGCGCCACCACTGCCTGGCTTCACAATTTTATATGATTATGGCTATATGAACATTTTGTACCCCCAATGTTTACGAGTGTTTGAGACATGGCAACTTCTAGATGGTGTTACTATGTGCTTGGCACTCTGCTAAATGGTACATCTATCAACACATTTTCACTACAGCAAAATGCATTATGCATTTCGTTCTCACTTTGCAGATGAGGAAAGTAAGGATTCAGAAAACCTAAATGTCTTACCCAGATACAAAGAAGGGACAGATAAAAGATGCGAACTCGGGTCAACACAATTATTTACATTATTAGCCTCCAGATCGCTGAGCTCCTTTGTTCATGACTGTGTTATTATCATACGCAGCTTCCTTCCGAGGCATTGTTTATACATTACAGAATGGGTTTTGTTCCACGTCAGAGTGGGAAGTAAGAAAGCAAAGAAAGTCCTTGTACTGGGAGGAGAGCTGGGGAGCTAGGTCTGTTTTCATTTCTCCTTCACTTGGATCTAGCAACTTACTTTCCTATAAAGTCTACAAAACAGGCAATTGGGCTGAAGCAGTATAAGAAGGTATTGAGTTTCACTGTTTACTAGATTACAGTGTCAGTGGCTCAAACAGCAACACAAACAAGGCAGAGGTTCAAACAACTCTGGGCTTCTAGTGCAGTTTTTCTCTGAGTCATGCTACTCCTCCCTGAACACATGTTTACTAAGAAGCCTCTGTATCAGACTTCAGCAGTTGTTTCCCATTCTGAACTGATTATTGGCTTGCTTTCCTCCCTAACAGTTTGCAACCTTTAAAATGGCCTTTAGATTTAGAGTTCAACGAGAAAACCTATTGCAAGCCTGCCGTCAGGCACCTAGTGATGCGACCCAAGTCAGCCGCAGGTCTGAAAAAGCTATGGTACCTTCCGACAAAGAGTGACACTCAGACAAATCCGTGTACAACAGGCGGGGCACAGAGCAGCAGGGCTGAGTCTTGGGGAGAGGACACCTCTGGTTTTCCAGTTATCTCACTACTAGTGATCCGGGAGGCAACTTTTCTAAGATGCCTACGTTTCCACGGAGTGGTGCTTGGGCATCCAGCCAGCTCCCTGTTTCCTCCATCCCGGTCTTAACTTCCCTTCCGAGTCTCGACCTGCGGGGAGGCAGATCTCCTAGGGTGACATCTGGCTCCAAGAGGAGCAGTACTGGTTCTGAGTCTAGGGCGGCAGCCAGTGTCGACTGCACCAAGGCCGGCAGGGTCAAGCTCCTCTGGGACTCTAGGGAAAGGCCACAGCCGAGGTACTGCCACGCTAGGCCTTGTGGGCAAGCCCCGACCAATCACTGTGGGGCATACACGAACTCCGGCCAATCAGCGCTCGTCTTATTCCCGAGTCCCGCCCGCTCTATCCCAGGTTCTCCGAACCCCGTCCCAGCGCCGACAGTCGCGGCTGTCGCTTTCGCTGCAGCCGCCTCCGGAGCTGACTCGGGCATCCCGGCTCCTGGCTCCCTCCGTGGTCCCTGTTAGCTTTCACTGAGGATGAGTCCCTGCGCGGCCGCGCGCCTGCCCCGCGGAGACCGCCGGCGCACCTTCATCTAGCGACTGGTGAGGGCGAGGGCGACGGCGTCCTGCCAGCCCGGCGGGGGAGCGGGGCCCGGGGACGGGACTCGCGGAGGGGGCGGCTGCGAGCTTCGCGCCGCGTGGCACGGGCGGGTGGCCTGGCAGCGCAGCCCCGCCGCCCTTGCCAGCTAATGAATGGCCTTGTCCCGCGAAGTGCTACGTCGCCGAGCTGCCCGACACGCCCTCCAGCGACGTTGCATTTCTAGTTCCTAGGGTTGACTGGTGTCACCTCCCTTGGATCCCTTCCTAGAGGCTCCCATGTCCTTTAAACCTTTGGTGGAGTTAACAAAGTTTGAGATCACGCGGCCCTTGCTGAGTTTGCAGGAGCAGGTCTTGCTTGAACATTTGCTCCTGGGTGGAAATGGACAGGGGTCTGTTCTGCAGAGTCAGGATAGAGGGGCCTTTTGTTCGTAGCTATCAGGTTGCAAAGGAATTTTGGTTCAGAGGGGAAATGGCCAATCCTGATTTAAGCCATGTTTGACTGTTATCTAACATAGTCATAAAACTTGAGTTGTTTTAGTCAGAGGGGATATTTTCCAAGGAGGAGAAGTTGAGGAGCACCTGTTTCCATTTACCTCGGAGTAGGTAACATTTGAAATAGTTTTTCCCCAATAGATAGTGTGGCTACCTCCTTAATATGCAAATTAGCAATCTTTTTTTCTTTTTTGGTCAGTTCCTCATTTCTCCGTGGAGTTACTTTCATTTGTTTTTAGAGACCTACTTCACAGTACCTAAGGACAAAACTATTTTTTAAAACACGTTTTGCAAAATTGAGTCACATCGCAGCTTTACAGTTTTTCAATTGGATATGTTAATTTTCGTGTTTTTTTCTTTTTAGTAAATCTTGTTTGAATGACTCGTTCAGTGTGCTGATTTGTGTGTGATGATTTCATTTCATTTTTAACTTTCAAGATGCTTGTGGATTATAAAATCCTAGACTGAGAACACCCATTAAGGGGTGTCAGTATGATTTATTACTTCCATTGACACATACTACTTTCTTATCACAGGGGAATAATTCTTTACCTCATCCAGGAATGCACTAATTCACTCCCTAAATTTTGGGCAAGTTTCCTGTAATGAAAATGAGATAGGTGTTGTACTGAAATTCTAGATCTTTTACACAGAATATTTGAGAAAAGCATTCAAGTGCAATATTAGCAGTACTAAATTATTGAGGGTCCTAACATTGTGAGTGTTTACTTTTAAAATGTTTTTAGGGCTTTATAAAAACATCTCTTTGATCATGACTCATAATCTGTAGGTTGTAACATTTAAATTAGTACAGACGCAAGTGTGCAGGGGAGGGGTTCTGGTTTTAAAGAGTCCAGTAAACAATGACCTTGCTTTACCGATTGTGAAAATCGTGACTTCCTTCTCCTGTACTGTACTGTAATGAGTTTAAAGTTCTTATACATGGCAAGGCATATGTATGTCCAAGGGAGGTCGGCACCATTAACTCACAAGGGAAGAATGGAGGAATCAAGAGCTCATGTCACTTGTCTGTGGTCTTAGGCGTAGCAATCCAATTCAGCGACCTCAAATGGCAGTTTTCTTGAGTATACTATATTGCATCCTATTGACATTCCTATTTTGAGAGAGCCAGTTGTTTGACAGCTGATGTCCAGAGTACTCCTCTCATTGTATGATCTTTAAGTGAGCTACTTGTTTTCTCACAGCAAGGTGAAGGTAGTCATATTTATAAGGGCAATAGTGAAATTGAAAATGAGGCGTAGTTAATTTAGATAGTTCTGTATGTACAAGTCTGTATGAAAGTACAAAAGATGGTCTTATGTTTATAAGCACTGAGAAGTACCTTTGTAAAGATTTGGATGAAAAGCATTTGAAGTAGAAAAGGCCCTAATATATATAGTATTGCTGTTTTCTGACCTATTTACTAAGATGTCCTATTTGCAGCTTTAATTTTTGTTAGATGCTTGTGCTATATGGATGAAATGTCTCATTTAGAACAGGTGAAGAGATACATTTTAATCTCATCTTTACAAATGAAAATATTGAAGCTTTGAGAAAATTCAGAGGTATGCTCAGGGTCCTTAGAGAAGCTATGTACTTGGGTCATGGTACTGAGCAGTAGCTGAGGGGAAGCTCACACCTGATCCGAAAGACAGACAGAGAGAGACTGAGACTGACCAGGCCTGGTTTGAGCTTTTGAAACCTCGAAGCTCACCCCAGTGACCACCTCCTCTAACAAGGTCACAGCAACTCCCAGTTTTTCCCGTACAGTTCAACTAACTGGGGACCAAGCATTCAAGCATAGGAACCTGTAAGAGCCCATTATTATTCATACCACTACAAATATGGAACCCCCACCCCCTTTTTTTAAATAATGTGATTTTTAAAAAGATTTATTTATTTATTTAATGTCTGTGAGTACACTAGCTGTCTTCAGACACACCAGACAGAAGAGGGCATCGGATCCCATTACAGATGGTTGTGAGCCACCATGTGGTTGCTGGGAATTGAACTCAGGACCTCTGGTAGAACAGTCAGTACTCTTAACCACCAAGCCATCTTTCCAGCTGCCTATCTGGAATTCTACCTAAACTTTGAAGAAAAAAAAAAAAAAAAAAAAAAATATATATATATATATATATATATATATAATTTTTTATATGCATATAGTGTGTTTGATTAAACCCACTATACATTTCTTTCCCTCCAATTTCTTTCCTGTCCTTTCTACCACTGTTCCCTCCCACTTTAAATGTGTTCTTTTTAAAACAAACAAACAAACAAAAAAAACCACTTAGACCACTTAATGTAGCCTGTATGTACTTGGGTTATCTGCTGGGGGTGTGGGTAGCCTCACAGGAGCCACGCCCCTGATGAAAACTAACTTTCTGTCTCCCATTAGCCATCAGTTGTCAGTAGCTTTTCAGCTAGGGAAGTGACTTCATGACCACCTCCCTGTCATATGCTAGGATTTTGTCTGGCTTTATCTTATTCAGATCTTGTGCATTCAGTAAGAGTGACTGTGAGTTCATATGCCCAGCCACCCTGCTGTGTTAAGAAAAACAGTTTTGCTGTAGACTACCTCTGCCTCTTCAGTTATTTTATCTCCTCTTCCATACTAATTTCTGGAACCTTGGGAGGATGGGGTATGATACAGATGTACTGTTTAGGGCTGGGTACTCCACAGTCTCTTATTCTGCATGCTGACAAGTTGTGGGTCTCTGTGTTAAACATATCTACTACTAAAAGAAGCTTCTCTGTGGGGGGTGAGTGACACACTGATCTATGGATATTACCCAGTCCCTAGGAATTAGTTAAGTGCTGTGCTCCTTTAGCAGAACAGTGACTCTCAGATAGGGCCTGTGACCCACCCAGCCATAGGTTCTTGGTCCTCATAACGGTGCTACATGTGAGTTCTGTCTTATGGAGCAAGCCTTAAGTCCAGTCAGAACGTGTTTACTGTGTGACATTTGTGCAACTATTATTCATATAACCTTGTCAGATTGTTGTTGTGATTCACAAAGTTCACAGTTGGGTAAGACTGTTGATTATTGGGTTGTTGTTGTTGTTGGAGGGGGGGTTGGATATATTAGGGGAGTGGGTGGTTAGATTTGTTTTTAAAACAGAATTACATTCTTTTTTTTTTTTAAAGAATTATTTAGTTATTTTATGTATATGAGTACACTATTTTCAGACACACCAGAAGAGGGCATTGGATCCCATTACAGATGGTTGTGAGCAACCATGTGGTTGCTGGGAATTGAACTCAGGACCTCTGGAAGTGCAGTCAGTGCTCTTAACTGCTAAGCCATCTCTCCAGTCCCCAGAATTACATTCTTAACTATGGATGAATATAAGGCCCTTGAACCATTGTTCAGGACTCAGTGTTGACTGGCAAACCTTTGTGGTGGAAAGACGGTTGGGGTTGAACCATTGCCAGTAGCTAAGCTAGCTAGTTAGACTTCGCTCAGTTTTCTTCAACATTTCACAGCTGTCATGTATTGTATTCATAACTTATTTGTTCCTTGGTTTAGACTTCTGTGTAGTTTCTTTTTTTACTGCTGTGATAAGACAAGATGAGAAACACAGCTTGTAAAAGAAATTGTTTATTTGGGGCCATGGTTTCAGAAGGTTAGACTCCATGATCACAGCAGAGCTAAGGTATGGTGGTAAGAAGAGCCGAGAGCTTACATCTTTGCCTGCAGACAGGGGGCAGTGAGAGCAATGGGAATGGCTAGTCTTAAACTTTAAAGCTGGCCTCCAGAGACCTGTTTTATCCAGGGCCATACCTCATTATCTTTCCCAGAATAGATCCCAACGACTGGGCTCGAAGTATTCAAAACTATGATCCTATGGGGCCATTCGCATTCAAACCACATTCAAATAGCTTGCCTTTTCTGATTTTCAAAATATTTAACCCTGCTCTCCCCTGTTGTTCTTACCCCATCACCGATGATGCCAGAAGCCTTGTCTTACCTTATCCTGCCATTTTAAGATTCTGAACATAAATGTGAATTGTCTACTTCAAGCACAAAAGGCTGTCTAATAACATCTAGCCTATCTTGATAGGACAGAGCAAGAGTGGTGGGGTTTTAGAGCTTGGAAGAGTAAAATGAACAATTTATTAAATACCAAGAATTTTTATTCTTTGATTTCAGGTTTTAAATTAATGATTTGAAGTGGGTGGGGTTTTTTGTTTTTGTTTGTTCTTTGTTTGTTTGCTTTTGTGGAACTATATTCAGTTAAGACTGTAGGTTTTCAGAAACAGGCCTAGAGTTAAAAATCAAGTAGTTTATTGCTTCATTGCTCTCATTTCTAAACAGTGAATCATAGTAGTCAGTATCAAAAAGCTAGTTAAGATGCTAACCTTTGACATATTATACTATATATCTGTCTAATGTGTATATGCACCAAACTTTCCCCTGTACACATGTACACATAGTGCCTGTTTCTGAAAAGCCTTATAATTGCTCCCCCCCAAGGATCAGATAGTAAGGACAAGTTTACACAGGGAAGGTTTTCCTCCTTTTGTCTTAAAAAGTTTATATAGCTTTAAGAGTTACATTGACTCTCATCATTATTTTACACTTTGAGGTTTCAGTTCATACTTCTTGTACATGTTGATTATAAAACCCTCTGTGTTTTCTTTTCTTTTCTTTCTTTCTTTTTTTTTTGGGGGGGGGGGTTTCGAGACAGGGTTTCTCTGTGTAGTCCTGGCTGTCCTGGAACTCACTCTGTAGACCAGGCTTGCCTCGAACTCAGAAATCCGCCTGCCTCTGCCTCCCAAGTGCTGGGATTAAAGGCGTGCGTCACCACCACCCGTCGACCCTCTGTGTTTTCATAGCTCTCTTTGTTATCTTTGTTTCTGAGCTCTTCTGATACCCTTAGTTTAATTATTTCCTCTGTACCAAGGGACCTTACAGGT
This sequence comes from Arvicanthis niloticus, assembly GCF_011762505.2. NCBI lineage: Eukaryota > Metazoa > Chordata > Mammalia > Rodentia > Muridae > Arvicanthis > Arvicanthis niloticus. The sequence continues at coordinate 7,265,847 of NC_047678.1, read as the reverse complement.
CAGAAGATTCATTGGCCACCACGTGGTAAGAGCTGAAACATTGATTGTTTTGATAATGGTTAAGGTGCAGTTAGAGTTGGTGGCCATTTGGAAGAGGTTTCTCTTGAAGACAACAAGTTAGCTTCTGGGGACATAGCATATAGGATGTAAAAATACAGGAAATAATGAATGAAGATATGGAGATTCTGGAAGAAAAGAGACCTACATGAAAAATTGATGTATATGTGTGTTTGTTTTTTGCTTTTTTAAATGAATTAAGGGCATTTAGATGTGGAGTTGCTTATATTGTCAAGTACCTCAAGTACTTCAAGTAAGATTTGTAACTTTGCTTTTCCTTTGTCTCCCTGCAGGTCACCCTCGCAATTATGGCTATTTGAAAGGTTCAGACAGTGTGGAGGGGGAGTTCCCCTCCTCACTCCCCCTTGGTGCTTGACTCCAGGAATAATTTATAAACTGGGATTTTTTTAAATGAAGAACTTGTATTTGATATGAACTTTATAGAATTATTTATAAATTTTTGATTTAAGTGCCAAAAGATTATACAGAGATATATAGTTTTATATAATTGTTGTGACTACTTAAATTATAACCCCCAAAGGGCCATCTCTTCTTGATAATTCTTCCTGAATAGTATCTTTGTGTCCTGGCTTTTTCACTTTTAAAATTTACTTTGGTGACTGTTCTGAAGGAATAATCGATATAAAACAATTAGGATGGATTCAGCCACCCCCGACTGCACGCCAAAATGCAGATCCCTGAAGCATGCTTTGGATGTCCTTTCTGTGGTGACAAAGGGGAGTGAGAACCAGATCAAGACCTTTCTCTCCAGCTACTGCTACAACGCTGCAACTGTCAGGGACGCCTTTGGCAGGACCGCACTCCACCTGGTCTCCTCCTGTGGGAAGAAAGGAGTGTTAGATTGGCTTATTGAGAAAGGAGTGGATTTGCTGGTGAAGGACAAGGAGTCAGGCTGGACAGCGCTGCACAGAAGCATTTTTTATGGACATATTGACTGTGTTTGGTCTCTGTTGAAGGTTGGTATCATTAGCTTATTTAAAACTGTTATTTATTTAAACGTGCTCTTCTTGTTTCTTTTTCCTTTTATTGAAGACAGATTTTTTTTTCACGTTATACTACCCTGATTATGGTTTCTCCTCTCTTTACTCCTCCCGCATCTACACCCTTCCCCTTTGTACTTCCCATCCGAAGACAAACAAGCCTCACCTTTAATCCCAGCACTTGAAAGGAGGCAGAGGCAAGTGGATCTCTGTTAGTTTGAGGCCAGCGTGGTCTATATTGTGAGTTCCAGGATGGCCAAGGTTATACAGTGAGATTCTGTCTGAAAACATGCCTCTCTATAATGATAATGATAAAATAAAATACAATAAGATAAAATAAAAAGTAACCCATTGCAATTAGACAAAACAAACAGAAGGGAAAGAGCCCAAGAAAGGGCATAAGAAATAGAGGCCTACTCATTCACATACTCAGGAATCCTGTGAAAATGCTAAACTGGAAGCCATGATATAGATAGAAGAAAATATATAAATATAAATGAATGATAATAAAACATTGAGGTTAAAAAAAAAAGTGCAGACATGACACTCTGAGGCAGGGGACCTCCAGTTATGCTGCTGAGTTCAGGGTCTGGTGACCATCTACTGCTGAGCATGTAGCCTGCCCTCAAGAGTAGTTTGTTTCCCAAGTGAGACTCCCTTGGAGAAAACTAAATTGCCATTTGCAGGTGGTTATCAATTAGCTTCTGGGTCAGCTTGTGTCCTTTCAGTTCTCAGACTCCATCTTGTGCAAGCCTGTGCATGGTGCCAAAGACATGTGCTTTTGTCTGCTGTGTTTAGAAGGCCTTGTTTCATGTGTGTCCTCCATCCCTTCTGGCTCTTAAAATATTTTTGCCTCCTCTTCCATGGGGATCCCTGGGCCCTGGGGATCTGATGGAGACATCCTGTTTAGGACTGAGTGCTGTAAGGTCTCTCACTCTGCACATTGTCTGCTGTGGGTTTCTGCATTTGTTCTTCTCTACTGCAGGAGGAAGTAGTAGCCATCCAATGATGGCTGAGCAGGGCACTGATCGGCTTCTTTGGCATGTGCTTTTCTTAATCTATTTCATGTTGCATTTTCTAAGAGAGGTTTATATTTGCTTGATACTTTCACTGTTATAATTCATCTTTAGATTTAAAATCCATATATATTTATTTATATAATCTGTGTAAAACTTCAAATATACATCAAAGGTCACAATACATCATGAGCTACTGTGTAATTTTATATTATGGGCACTCCTGTGTGCTACTGGGGAAAAAAAAACCAACCTTGAACAGAGTTTATTTGAACAAAGACTGATTTATGAATTGGACAGCACCTAAAACCAGAGAGGTTCAGTGTAAGGATGTAGCTCAGGGGCAGAATACTCACCTCATCTTCTCAAGACTCAGGTTTCCACCTCCAGTGCCCACTCCCCCTCTACCTTACTCCAGACAGGCTTACAGAGTAGAAAACCTAATTACAGGTTAATTAGTGTCTGTTGCTGGTCAAGTCTTCCATCTGTTTTTCTGTTTATATTAGTTAGGCTTCTGCTTGCTTATACCAAAACTTAACTGTTAAAGTTACTCCAGTGTAATGTAATTCCACTGAAAACATTTGAATAATATCTTTGAGTATTTAAAAGACTTGTAAGTTACCATTGACTTCTTTACAAGGGTACTAGTTGTTGAACATCAGTTAGGGGTAGGAATTATAGTTTTGAAATAGTATATCTACTTGTTTAACTAGAATAAAATGTTTTTAGTTTAAAAATTTAATAATTAAAATCAACTTAATTTATATGAAATTTTCTCACTCAGTAGATTGCATCCAGGTTTGTTATGTAAATACCCAAATCAGAAAGTGTTTTGAGAAATACCCAGTGTCATTGGACTAATGAATACTGAGTCATGCATTCTAAATATATAACTTCGCTTTATATGGGCATTTTTTCAAGTTTGTGAAGCTCAGAAGTCAAGCTAGGTGTAGCTAAATTAGGAAGCTTATCATTAGTATTTTTATGTTTCCTTTTTTAAAAAGACATATTTTATGTCTAGGAGTACATTGTAGCTGTCTTCAGACACATCAGAGGAAAGCATCAAATCTCATTACAGATGGTTGCGAGCTATCATGTGGTTGCTGGGAATTGAACTCAGGAACTTTGGAAAAGTGGTCACTTCTCTAAACGTCTGAGCTGTCTCTCCAGCCTCATCTATTAGATTTTTAAAAGACTTATTTTTACAAATTTTTTGTACTATATGCTCATCAAAATAATTTCTAATGAATATTGGGTTGTAAATGTTGCTTTTATTTCCTCAGAAGAAAGGATGAGGCGAGATTCAAACCTAAACTATTCAAATACATTAGCCCAGAGTATTTCCTTCTCTGTTCTAGCCATCCCCGCCTAGGCCTAGGCCTGGAAACTTCTATCCTCTGAACAATCTAATCTTCCAAGACTGATTCAGTCTGGCTTCTCTTGGCTTCTGACTGAATTGCTTTGCCTGGCATTGTCCTAACTTTGGCAATATATTCTAATCTCTGGTTCCTTCTCATTCTCTGGCTTTTTCTGTCTTCACCTTTGTCTAACTTGTTCTCTCTGTGAAACTATCCTGGTAAAACTGCCATACACACTCAACACATCCCCTTAATTAGATATCACTTTCAAACATGGCTGCTTCCTTCTACAAACCAACCTTACCGTCATTCTTAGGGACTAAAAGTGAGTACTAAGAGAGTCTGTATTCCCGCCAGGTCAGACTGTAATCCAGAGCATGTCTGCATTCCAGCTGGATCACACACACCTGGAAGGTCTTTGGATGTGATCCCTTGCCAGAGCAGCCAGGTTACTGGATTAAAGTTCCTCGACAATTGATAGTGCAATATCTATTTTCTGTAGCTAAATCCTCTTAAGTGCCCTACTGAAGACATCTTGGATAAATTTCCAAACATAATTCCAAAAATTTCAGTTCTGTCTATAGAAGGGAGAGTAGTAGTGCTTCCCCATATCTGCTCCCACTTCTGTAAGGAGCCTCACTTCTCCCTTCTCTCCATGCAGGGAAAGCTAAGGAGTCAAATCGTCAGGGGGCTCCAGTCTTCTCTTGTCTTACCTCTGTATCCTTGTGTGCAGTCATTTCAACTTGTTGAGCTTTGGAGGGGCCTTCGTTTTTTTTTTTTTTTTTTTTTTTTCTGTCTGAAAGTTTACTAGTCGTAGTCTGTAGGGCTTCAGTTTAAACAGTTTGATATGGCCTAGAGTTTGGACTTTGCCTGCTTTGGATTTTCACGATGGTGTGCGTGTGCACTGGCTGTGAGAAGCTGGGAACCTGTGCTTTGGCCATTTTGCCCTTAGGCTGTCTAGAGTGGACTTAGGGACCACTGATAGATAACTAACAGTGAGCGAAGTTCACGGCTAAACCTTTTCTACCAAAAAAATCTTCCAAAACTGTTTAGTCTTCTCCTGTTGTAAGAGACCCGCTCTGCGTGTGCTTTCCTGTGGCCTTGCAATTCTGTCAGTGGAAAGGGGTGCAGGACAAGGCCTCATTGAGTGGCTTCATGTCAGCTCCCTCATGGACACCAGAGAATTTCAGGTGTCACATATTGGCAACTAGACACTAAAACCATGAATTCAGGCTCAGTGAATTTGCATCAGATAAAACTTGAGCTACAGCATTTTTATATCAAATGTCAAAATAAGCTGCTAAGTAAATATACACCCACACTGTCTATATTCTCAGTCCTTGATTGCTGAATACAGGAAACCTTGGCAGACACTCTGCCTACATAGAGCTACAGTAGACATAGCAAGCATAAGTATCATGGATTGGACAGCGTTATTCCACGATGCGAGGGAATGCCAACAGCTTTCTGTGTATAGGATTCTGCTGCGTCTGTTGCAGTGTATTTTAAATTGTTTCATTTATAATATTGGGGTGTGCCTTGGGCCTCACACATGATAGGCCAGAACTCCATGGTGAACTATACTTAGTCGTTTTTACATTTGGAGACTGGATTTTGGTCAAGGTGAATTCAATCTTGCAATCCTGCTGCCTAGTTGGGATTGTAGTCAAGAGTCATGACCCCATGTGCCATTGTCTTATACTGCTGTTTACTTATGGGTCGGGAAGAACTTGCTGTGATTTTTCTTACTGTTATGGAAACCTAATAGAATCCCAAAGTCATATGGGTTGAATGACACACTAACTGCAAGGTATTTAGAACAAATATCTTTTGAGGGTATACTACAGGCCAAAGATTGATGCATTAGAGACATTATAGGCACTACAGACATTGCAGTGAACATGACTAGGGCTCCTTTTTTTTTTTTTTAATTGAGTTTTTATACTAATATAGGGAGATAGGCAAAAATAAAATAAATGTAAATAAGAAACAGCTTTGGAATAATGTAGTGTTAGGATTTTGCACAAAACAAAGACCAGTGGTAGTAACATAAAGCAAAAAGATCTTAAGATGATGTCAGACACCCACAGAGGAGACAGCAGGACTTCCAAGTGACCTTAGACCTAGAAACAATATAGAATAACTATAAACATAATACTTTATCTGTAATTTTATCTTCCTCCAAATCCCAGTGATGATAGTTTTATCTTATAGTGTTTAGGGCTATACTTTTAAAATGAAAACAGATGCTAGTGTTTTCAGTAGCATTAGTGCTCTGTAATGAAATGATGTATAAAGTCTGTCTGTTTCACCCTTAGAAGACCATCATAAAAGTCTCAGGCTCTTACGGCTACTGTCGGCTTAAACACTATTTTGTAAATTACACATTTTGGAGATATATAAGGAGAGAATTATCTTAAATAAGTGGCATAGACTCTGCTCAACATATGTACATTTAACGTTCTAGACAAATATATTAGGAAGTAAGGAAGTCCTCAGGGGGTTCTAGAGACCAAGAGTCTAGAGTCTTGCATTCTGTTGAGAGGCCACTGCATTGAATCATGCAGATACATGTGGTAAGTAAGGCCTAGGAGGAATACATAGCATGCTAAACTCCAGGGATCTGAATTACGGAGTTCTCATTTGTCATGTGTATAGTTTGGAATATTATGCATGTCAGTCTGCCTTTCTTATTCTTGTATGACCAGGACGGGTAAGATGAAGGGAACAGGGCACTGATGACCACATCACAGGAGACAAACGCTGACCACTGCTGCCTTTGCTGTGAAATCTTTGCAACCCTTACATTTATAGAGATGAAATAGACTATAAAAAGTTAGTGTGTCTGTAAACGTGCTTTACTACATGTATACAGATGTAGGTCCTTCCAGGCCATCAGATATACTGCTTCTGGTTTGTTTGAAGTCACTGTAACAGAATACTTGATGAAGAAATTGGGTTTTGGTGTGTTTTTCGAGGTGTCACACCATTCTCATTGGTTCCATTGCCTGGGGTCTGTGATAGCACAGCGCATCATGGCCGGGAGCCTGGGGTAGAGCACTCAACTCACCTTGTAGTGTTTGCAAACAAGAGGAAGGAGCCAACACTGTAGCTCTGTCAGTAGTGCAAGGCCCTACCTGTCAGCAGTTCGCCACCGCCCAGCAGTGCTACGGGTGGAGGCTTGGAGTCTCAGTGGAGAGGTATTTACCCTTGGGGCTAGAGAATGGCTCAGCAGTTATAGTGCATACTGCACCTTAGGGGACTGGAGTTCATCTCCCAGCACCCACACTGGGTGGCTCACGAGGACCGGTAATTCCAGCTCTAGGGGATCTAATGTCCATTTCTGTGTCAATGGGCACTTGTACACACACACACACACACACACACACACACATACCCCAAAACCCAAAATTTTAGAATGTTATTTCTTTCTTGGTCTGCCAATAATTGAGCATTTGATATTTTTTAGTTCTTTTGTATATCAGAGAAAAATGTCTGTGGCTATGAGAGATAATGGTTATTTTCTGTTTTCAATGTGTTTATGGGGTTAATCATTTGATTTTGATATATAAGAGTAGACGTTACTGATTTGGAGTAAATTGATAATATGTACCTTTTTTTTTCTTAGCATGGTGTTAGCTTGTATATGCAAGATAAAGAAGGATTGTCACCATTGGATCTTCTCATGAAGGACAGGCCAACTCATGTTGTGTTTAAGAACACTGGTAAGAACGGTACCACAAACACAGTTTAGCAAGGTACAGCTTTGGAAACTCACCTATTTATTTATTTATATTCTTTAATAATTTCTTTATAGTTCAGACTTTATCCCCCTCCTGGTCCACCCTCTGACCCACATCCCACACTTCCTTCCCGCCCCTGTCTCCAGGAGAATGTCTCCACGCCATCAGACCTCCCCACTCTCTAGGGTCCCCAAGTCTTCTCTGACTGAGTTCAGAACCGGCAGTTCTCTGCTGTATATGTGTTGGGGGCCTCATATCAGCTAATGTATGCTGCCTGGTTGGTGTCTGAGAGATCCTTGGGGTCCAAGTTAGTTGAGACTCCTGGTCTTTTTGGTGTTGCCCTCCTCCTCAGCTTCTTCCATCTTTTCCATAATTCAACCACAGTGGTCAGAAGCTTCTGTCCATTGGTTGGGTGTAAATATCTGCATCTGACTCTTTCAGCTGCTTGTTGGGCCTTTTGGAGGGCAGTAATGATATGCCCCTGTTTGTAAGCACAGCATAGCATCAGTAATAGTGTCAGGCCTTGAGGCCTGCCCCTGAGCTGGATCTCAGTTTGGGCTTGCTGCTGGACCTCCTTTCCCTCAGGCTCTTCTCCATTTTTATCCCTGCAGTTCTTTTCAGACAGGAACAATTCTGGGCCAGAGTTTTTGACTGTGGGATGGCAGCCCCATCCCTCCACTTGATGCCCTGTCTTTTTACTGGAGGTGGACTCTACAAGTTTCCTGTCCCCACTCTAGGGCATTTCATCTAAGGTTCCTCCCTTTGAGTCCTGAGAGTCTATCATCTCCCAGATTTCTGGTACATTCTAGAGGACCGCCCCCAACCCCTCTGGAAACTCGTAATAGAATTCAATTGTGATTAAAATATTGAACATTTATTTGTTTGAATATGTACAAAGAACTTTTATGTCTGTTAGGTTTTTTTGTGTACTCACAAAGTTTGTTTTGTTTTTTTAAAATTGTATGTCTGTAAGAGTTAAAATACAGCCCAAAGTGTTGGCATTTTACAATTTTCACTAATTTAAAGTCATAATGTCTACTCAGAAGAAACTATTTTACCCACACAAAAACTTAAAAAAATAATATATTTAGTAAGTGTCTTTGTGTGAGTGTTATGTGTCTGAATTGGGTATGAATATGGGCAAGCCTATGTAACACAGTGCATGTTGAGGTTAGAGGGTGGCCCTGGGTGTTGGTCCTGGCCTTTCACCTTGTCTAAGTGGCACCTCTTTTTTTCTGGTGCATCAGCCAGGTTAACTGTTGTGCAAGCTTCTGGAATTCTCTTGCCTTTGACTCCTGTCGCCTTGTGGGAGTCCTTGGATTATAGATCCTCACTTCATGTCTAGCTTTTGTGTGAACTCTGGGGATTTGGACTTAGGTCCTTATACTTGTGTGACAAGCACTTTTGCCTATTGAACCATCTCCCCATCTTACTTGCACATACAGTGTCACTTCTTCCAGTTTCTTTGCCCTTTCGGTTTTGGAAATGTGGATTCACAGGAAAAGAGAAGAGAATTAAATGGGAGTACTGCATGGTTTGTATCTAAGCTAAGTGAGAACACAGTCATCACCCCCCCCCATTCACACATTTTGTACATGACATTCAAAATTTCATTCTACAGTATTTTCAGTCTTCCAGAATAAAAGTGAAGACTTATCACAGACTTACATCTGATTACATTTTATATCAGTTTGTATTAGTCATTGTGATTTTGTGTATCAAGAGTGAACTGTGAAAGTTAATGCTAGGCTTGTTGTGTTGATTCAGACCTGTAATCCCAGTACTTGTGAGGTGGTGTCGGATAAGGAGGTGGAGGCCGCGCTCTGCTACGTAATTAATTCGGAGGCCATCCAGCACTGTGGAAATCCTGTCTCAATCCCTCAAATCCCCTAAAAACCATTAACGTTTGATTAGTACCATATAGTACCAGTGATACTGTGCTCACTTTTATAAACACAGATAGAATAGAGTTTTTTGGAAACAAGGTAGACATGGCAGGTGGTGGTTCATTGAGGTTACATGTTAGCTCTCAGTGAGGACATGGGGAACCAAACGCTGTGATTGCTCACATCAGATTCAGTCTTTAACTATGATTTGGTATTTTGAGTGATAGAATTTCCTAGAATTATGTATTATATTAATAGATTCATATTTATACAGTACTACAATTGTTTTAAATATGGGAGCTAAGCCAGTTTCTGTTGAATCATGTTTCAGGTAAACTGATGATTATCGTGTATCTATAATTAGGCTAAGTTGTAATTTGTTTAAACCATCACAGTATAAAAAAATCTTAATTTTTATTTCAGATCCCACAGAAGTCTATACTTGGGGAGATAATACAAACTTCACTCTGGGTCATGGAAGCCAGAATAGCAAACACCACCCAGAGCTGCTGGACTTGTTCTCCAGGAGTGGGGTTTATGTCAAGCAGGTATTTTCAAGGATCATCTGTGTACTTTGAGAGATACGCAAACTTTGTATTTTGTAGTATTTTGGAGTTTGCACAGTTTTACTCTTTTGAAGGTCTAATGATGCAATCCATTAGGAATTTCCTACTTCTGTCTCTTTTTTCTTAACTGTATTAGTTTTAGTCATGTCAGGACTGTAATGTACCCTGGACATATGAAATGTTTGAAGGGGTGCTAGGACATTTTTTTTCTCAAGTGCGTGTGTTGCAGGTTGCTGTGATTTTGGTGCATGGTCCTGAATTTCTAAACGTGAGTGGGTGTGCACTTTGAGCTGGTAACTTGTGAGGCTTTGCTGAGTGCTCTTCGTCCCTCTGCTCAGTGATGTGTTTTACTTGCACAGACTGTGCCACTGACAGGATGTGGCTGCTCTCTAGTGCTCTGAATGTGTGTGCTTGCTGTCCTTAATGTTACTCTCTCTTAGCTTCCTTTTCATTTTACTCTAGTAGTTGAAGCTAACAAGTCTGAAGTCTTATTTTTGCTATGCACTCTGTCCTCATTTTAATGCTAAGATATTTACAAATCACATCATTTGAATTCATCTTTGTTTTATGAGCTGTGTTAATCTTTCTGTTACTATAAAAAAAAAAAAAAAAAAAGCGCCTGGGATTTATTGAAAGGAAGAAAGATTTATTTTAGATCAAAGTTGTAAGCCAAACATGTCTAGTTGGCTCTGTGTTTTGGCCCTGGTGAGCTAGCATAGCCTGTTGGAGCCTGTGTTAGAGGACACTGCTCCCCTAACAGCAGCCAGCAAACAGCGAGTGAGAGGGAAGACTGCCCTCCCATCGTCCCCTTGGAGGGGAGGGCATTCCCATAGGATCTTTTACTGTCCCCCCCCCCCCCCCCCCCCCCCCCGTTAAGTGTCTACTACCTTCCAGTGACGCCAGTCTGAGGACCAAGCCTTTTAGACAAGAGCCTGTGGAGGACATGCCAGATTCAGGCTGTAGCATAAAGCTCTCTGCCAGGCCCCTTCCCAGCTTTTTCTGGGATAGTGACCATGGTGTCTAACTTGATTCCTTAGCGCAGCTCTTTCCCTTGTTGGTATCTACTTCTGATCCTTGTTCTTACTCATTATTATTCTGTTTAAAACTAAATAGTTTAGCTGATCCATCCTTGGGAAAATCCAGACTCAGTAGGTTAGAATGTGAGGGTTTTTCTACTCCATAATTTCATTTGCTTTCTCAGTGAGTAAGTGTGTGTATGTGTGTTAGTTATAGAGAATGTTCATCCTTGAAAGGCCAGGAATAGGAGGTTGTATAGGAATGGAAAGAGACTTAAGAATTTAAGAATTAGATATATTGATGTCATTAAAAAAATAGCTGTCTCTTAAACCTGAAGAAACTTACAATACTGAAAAGGTGGCCATCATAAACCTGGTGTCAGAGCCGTCAGAGCCGTCAGAACAGTAGTGGAATGTGTTCACTACGTAGTCCCTGGGGCAGGCAGTGCTGAGGACACATTCGCTTGAGTAGTTCCTCCAGCGTTTCATACAGAGGCAGTTCATTTGTCCTTAGTTTCCTGTCTAGGAGCTCAAAATGGTAACCCATCCACAGCTGTTGATGACTGTTTAAGACAATGCTTCTCAACCTTTGTAATGCTGTGACCCTTTAATACAGTTCCTCATGTTGTGGTGACCCCAACCATAAAGTTATTTTGTTGCTACTTCATAACTATAATTTTGCTGCTGTTTACAAATCATAGTTTAAATATCTGTTATTCAGGATCTCAGACGTGTGACCCCAAAGGGATTGAGACCCATAGGTTGAGAACTACTGATTTAGAGTATTGGAAAAATATTTTTTCTTTTCAGAGTTTTTATGTGGTAGAGCTAGATTTTGTGGTCTTGAGTGGGGCACTTCCGCAAGCAGTGAGGGAATAATGGGACCGTTAAGGGAAGACCTGCAGTATGAGTCTATCCGATGGTCCTGTTATATGTGCAGTGTAAGAAATTGATTTTCTTCTACTTGATGGTATTAAGTTTAGAAAAACACATTAAAAAACAAAATATTCACTAATGAAAGGAAATAGTATTTGTGAAGTAATTGAGGATCAGAGTGGTTTTCTGAGGACGACAAACTCTGTGGACAGGTATGAGAAGGAGAGAATTTTAAGTTTCAGTCTGGGAAGAAGAAGCTGGGTGGCTTCTTAGTGAAAAAGAGCTGACTGACTCTGTAGTGTAACACCTACTGAACGGAATGAACGTCATGGGGTAGAGATAAGACCGCTCTGTGTCCTAGAGAACTGCAGGGAAAAACCATGTCTAATTGTTTAAAATACAGTGTGAAGTTCTGATACCGTGGATTGTTTAGTAGTGGCATAATAATGAAAATGTAGTTGACCCACAGATATTTGTTTTGACTCATACAATAATTTTTTTGTTTTATAAATTTTAAGTTTAAAACCTTGGGTTTAGATTTTAGATTTTCTTTTATTTGTGGTATTTGTTGTACAGCTAAATGAGTATATTACTCTTTTTGGACAGGCATGCTGTGTTTTAGATGTCTGAGTAGTTCATGGATTTATGTAGCTCAGCTTATAATTTTCTTATTTTCCAAAAGATTAGGGTTTTGTGGAGAAGGATTCTAGGACTTCTTTTTCTTCTTTCTGTGACTTCAGAAGGAAGGAGTTAGGTAGAGCCACATAACGCTGCAGTACGACCAGCAAAATTCGGCCTGTAGGCTCAGGCGTGCTTGAAAGTCCTGTGAGTGTACTGTCTCCACCTTCTGCCGATGCAGTCTACCTGCTTCCGTATGCTTGCTTCTGGAGGATGTGAGTGCTCAGTGTGTGTCAGCAGCTGCTGGAGCCTTGGGACCTGAGAAGAGAAGTGGGAGAGAGAAAGACTTGAAAACACATGAAGTTCTTTAAGGCTGTCTAATGATATTGAAGCTATATTTGATCACAAAAGAACACACTACTCCCCCAACTGACTACTGCCTAAAATGCAAATGACTACTGCCTAAAAATACTCTCCATGTTACTACTGTTTTATTAATAGCATAGAGTCTATATGATAATCTTTGTTCTCCATTTTTCACTCTGCTTAATTCTTGCTGTTTGATACATCATTAAATTGGAAAACAAAGGACAAGTATGTTTTGTCATTGAGACCTGCAAGCTCATGCTTCGTGTTTAATCTCCTACTTAGCTGCTTTTTTTTGTTCACCTACCATGTGGATGTTGATAGATAGATTTTCTATTTTAGAACACTTGTACAGAGAAAAGTATAGTGAATACCCCTAAACCCGCTACCAAATTTATACAATTAACAATATTGCACTTTAAAGAATAAAATAAAAGGATTTTTTCCAGACCGTTTTAATAACATAATTCTGTTTTTCCGTAGGTGGTGCTTTGCAAATTTCATTCAGTGTTTCTGTCCCAGAAAGGGCAGGTTTACACCTGTGGCCATGGTCGTGGAGGACGGTTAGGCCATGGAGATGAGCAGACATGCTTGGTAATTGAGTCATTACATAATAGATGTTAGTAAAGCCACGATGAATTAGAAACATCACGTAATTTTTAATAAACTGTAAGACCAAAGTAATCTACAAAATTAGCAAAAGCTTTAAAAAATCTGTTTCCGAGTATATAGCACACAAATTAAAGACTTAGATATAAAGTGAAGTGTCTCAAAAATATTTGACCTATAGAAAACACTGAGTTAGGAAATATATGTATTTATAATATGTCTGTATATGTACATGTATGTATATACACACACATATATACATATACACATATTTATGTATATGCATATATATATAAATTATTGAGTTTCTCTGGAGAAGTAGTTTTTATTTCCTTAAACTATTTTGTTAAAATATACATGATCTAAAAAGTGAGCAATATTTATATATAATTATAATGTGAGTTTTATTAGTGGTAATTGGGAAAAAAACTTAGTTTATTACATACCAGGAAAGTCTGCTTTTTTTCTTTTTTATAAGAAGACCTCTAGCATGTTTATCCCGTATTAAAGGTTTATCATCTTCTATTAGAAGAAAGCTACATCATTAATACCTTCCACCTCCTGAGGACTTGGTACACTGCTGTTATGTTTAGTAAGTCTCGCAGTGTCCTGTGAGCAGCAAGTGCCTCTCTGCATGTTGTGTATTACAGTAACACTAAGAAAGGAGTCATTTATTGACTGCTTAGCTCTCAGATAAGGAAAATGAGGGGGGAAAAGTTAAAATTTAATTGAAATCAAATAGCTAGTAAGTGGCTGAAAGTTAAAATTTAATTGAAATCAGATAGCTAGTAAGTGGCTGAGGGGAGCTTTGAGTCTAGGGTAGGTAACTACAGAAAAACAGGATAATGTATGTATGCTTGTTTATTCCTTCAAGGGAGACTATATTCATTCCTTTCCTCCCTAAAATACCAAATAGTGAGAGGGCTCCTTTTTTTTCTTTATTCGTGCCTTCTAAATTTGTATTTGGTATACAGTATGGGCTTAAAAATCACTTGAGACTTAACAGGATGGCTAAGCAGGTATTGCTAGGCCTGACATTATGAGATTGATCAGATTCACAGAAGGAGATCCACAAGTTTTCCTCTGACCTGCACACATGTGCCATGCGATTCACACACGTGCGCGCGCGCGCACACACACGCACACACACACGCACACACAGAATAAATATTGTAAAAATGTTTTAAAACTCACTTGACTTATTTTATTGAAGTTCCACTGTCTTTTATCTGTTTTGCTCATGAGCCATGAACATAAGTGTATTAGCTCACCTGCTCATAGATGAAATGAAAGCTTAAACTCTTGAGGGTACAGTCATACCATTTTGGTTCTGTGTGCATTTTTATATAAATGGTCATTACAGACTATTGTATTATAATAAACTTAACTTTGTTGCCTAGGTTCCTAGGCTTGTGGAAGGACTATCTGGTCACAATTGTTCCCAAGTGGCAGCTGCTAAGGATCACACCGTTGTGTTAACTGACGATGGATGTGTTTATACATTTGGTCTCAACATGTTTCACCAACTAGGAATTATTCCTCCACCTGCTAGTTGTAATGTACCCAGACAGGTAAGCTTCTGTTTATAACCAATTAGGTGTTGATTTGCTATAAAACATGGACAAAAGACATAACTTACTGAGTAATTATTTAGTTAGTTAACGTCATCTTCAGTGATACATACTTTTTTGATATGACCCATGCAGCTTGGGTCCTAGAACCCTGGCTTGTTTCAGTGAGAGAACGAGGAAAGGAGAGATAGGCATATATACAGGAAAGCTTAAGTCAAGTGGTAGTGTGCTTACTCTGCTAAGGGCACCTATTATCGCCAGCATCCCAGAGCCTCAGCGTGTTTCTTTGGCACAGCAGAGGGAAGGAGTTAGCTGGTCTTGGTGGGAAGTCTTTGTAGGCTACAGTCTCAGGCTGTAAACATCCAGGAGGAGGAGGAAGTTGTAGTTGCTAATCTGTGCACACACTGGTCAGCTGTTCATGAACAGGCATACTCAAGCTCTTGAGGAAAGCCTTGGCTTTCCTGTTGAGTCTCACTCAGGTAAGACTCTGCCACTCCCTTGGCGGAGGAGTTCGTCTCCTTTGCATGGCTGTGGAGTACACTTAGCTGAGGGTCTCGCTCACTCAGGGCTTCCCACACTCTCTACTTTTTTCTTTTTCCAATCCGGGTTGTACATTTGTGAGATTACTTACTTAATTACCACAGAGCTAATTGTGCACTTGGGGGCAGGTACTTTTGGATGTCAGAAGAGTCAGCTAGAGCTAGAGTTACAGGTTGTGCACTACCTGTCACTGCCTGTTGACTTACTGTCAACTTGTGGGTATTTGGCTTTGTGGAGTTACGGCCACCTTAAGATCCTGAGTTGATAAACAGCTTTGATTTCCTAGGCAGGGGTCACATGACAGTGTTCAAAGATAGTTCAAGCAGGAGGGGGTTGGTGAGGCCAGTGACAGCTCTGGTGGGTAGAGAGTCCAGATATGCATAAGACATATTCTCATGGATGAAAGTCATCTGAGCCAAAATGTCAAGCTTGCTACCATTGTGAGACCCTGCATATTTTAGATTTAAAAATCACTATATTTTTTTAAGAATGGTTGTTTTGTATATTGCTTATTATTGCTAAAATTTTAATGATTTGGGTTTTTATTTAATGTTAGTTTGGTTTACTAAGGCTGATGACCGAATGTGGCTGTCTCTGCGTTCTGAGGATTTGGGTCTTGTCATGAGTGAAGAGGGGTGTTGCTAAGGCAGTGGCAGTGAGGAGGGTGGACTTGTATCTTAGAGAAACTTGTACTAGATTTTAGATATGTAGTAACTGCAGTCTTGTCATTTTAAATAGATACAGGCAAAATATCTGAAAGGAAAGACTATCATTGGAGTAGCAGCAGGCAGGTTTCATACGGTGCTGTGGACTCGAGAAGCTGTTTACACACTGGGACTGAATGGTGGACAGTTGGGTAAGAAGTCTTTATTGGCAATGTCCAGATGCTATAGTGTGATTTTAGAATAGGTATTTGATGGTGTGCTTATTTGTGTAAATTTTTAGGTCACTTACTGGATCCCAATGGAGAAAAGTGTGTCACAATCCCTCGCCAAGTCTCTGCCCTTCATCATAAGGATATTGCTGTGTCTTTGGTAGCTGCAAGTGATGGCGCCACAGTCTGTGTCACCACAAGGGGAGATATTTACTTACTTGCAGACTATCAGTGCAAGAAGATGGCAACTAAGTATGTGCATTTCTGGAAAAGAAACCTGTCACTATAGGATACAAGAACTCAGCTCCCTAGCTGCTTACAACTGATAGGTGCATGCACTGCTCTATGAGAAGACAGAATGCAAAGGAAAACTGAGAATGCTTTTCTTTGATTTGGGGTTTTGGATAAGAATCCAATGGACATATAAAAGCTTTGTTTGCAAATTGTAAAATAATATTTTTGAATCATATTTAACATAAGATATGTCCCACAAAGTTTAATTTCCTATTGAATGTATCTGGGTCACATAACTAGGCTAATCCTCATTCTTGGTTTATAACATGATCATTATTTCATCCATAGGCTTTGATCCCTTCTGTACTATCTATTAACAAAGGATCATTACCATAAACACTCTATCCAGGTTCACTTATTACATCTCACTGGTGCTGCTTATCCTTGTCCCACGTAGCATGGTGTGCTGTGTTTAGCATGCCGCGGTAACATGCAGTAGACTAGCTATTACCTGGGATATCAAAGAATACAGAATCAAATTTAGGCATGGGTACACATGTCAGTTGTAGCTTTCTGTCTTGTACTTATATACAAACTCAGGATTTCACCTCTGATTTTATTTAGAGTGATATAAAGTATAGGTGTTTAAAAATAATCGGGAAGTAATCTTGTGTTTCTGATACATTCAGTCCCTAGTAGTTGGTTAATTTGTATCTGATTTGGCAGTATTGTATTGTTTTAGGTTTTTCTAAAGTAATTACCTTTTGTAGTAAATATTTTTTTTCAGACTGATATTTCAGAATTTTGAGCAATGTTTCTTTCTGTTATATTTCATTAGAGTAGGCAGTATAAACATGGAAATAACATGGCACAATTGTAACTAATTCCTTGGAAAGGATAACAGCTCTTGGAAACACTGCCTCATGTACAAGGCAGTTAGGGATTTAAATGTGGAAGCAGCAGACATGTTCTTGCTCGTGAGTGAAAGCGATGGTGAGATGGTGACATCATCACATTATTAACTCTGAAGCTAGCTGAACTGAACACGCCAACGTCAGCTTACCACATCCTGTCTTTCCTAGTGACGTTGGTTGCAGGTTGCATTTTAGTTTCAAAATCCTGAAAATGTGATCACACGTGTTTGTTAGGTCCAATTAAATAGGTGTGAGCTGACTTGTTGTATGTTAAATTGTAGTTTTTATTAACATTTATAAAAGATTTTAAAGTTCTTGAACACATGAAATTGTGTAAATATTCCTTCCTTTCAAATTTTCAGTAAGAAATTGTTTTGATACAGATAAAAGTACTACATGGTAACTTTGAAAAAACCTTTGGAAACGTTGTTTTCAAAGTAAATAAAGTTTATGAGAGGGAAGAGGGTTGGAGAGTAGTAGTAGTAGTTGGCAGGTTCTCCAGTGTCCAGACACAGGCAGACAAGCGTGTGGCCAATGGGTGAGTGATTAGCAGTGGCTGTGATGTTCATGGCATGTGTGCCTGCTTAGGTCTGGCCAGATTTAAGCATTTTTATTTTATTTATTTATTTATTTATTTATTTATTTATTTATTTATTTTCTGTTAACATTCAGTTGTTCCTAGGAGCTGACAGCCTTCCAAAGAATGAAAGTCTAAGTGACTGTGTATCTCAGCAAGTAGAGCCTGGGTACTTGTGGTATGAGTTGAGGCTTTGAGAGGAGAGTCTTGCCATGGGAAAGAAAGAGCAGCCTGGGAGGGACTGCAGGGACTGCAGACGGAACCTTTCTGTTTTCCCCAGCAGTCACTGAACAGTCATTTCCATAAAATTAAGCATGTGTGCCTTAGAGAATATTAATTTACGATTTTTCTTTTTCACTCAGACAACTAAACTTGAAAAAGGTTCTTGTCTCTGGAGGTTGTATGGAATACAAGGTTGACCCTGAACATTTGACAGAGAATGGGGGTCAGAAAATATGCATCCTTGCCATGGATGGAGCTGGAAGGGTGAGTAGCGTTTTAGGTTAAAGACTAGTGCTGTGGTTTACAAAGACCATGGTAACATGAAGTGTGTGCCTGGCTTTTGATGGTGGCCACTGGTGCTCCTACCCTTCTGTGACATCTAGTGGAGAACTAGGGTTGCAGAGACACACAGGACTATTGAATTATTTAGTATGTAAACTGAATATTGATCAACAGTGTTGAAAGGCATAGGTAGAAGAAAATGTCATTTAGTTATTTTTCTAACAGTAAATAGGCAATATATTACAGATTTGGGCCACAATTGAAAGGATTATCCCCAATTATGCTTTTCTATAAGTGTATATACAATGTATATGTATGTGCAGAGACTATGGTGACCTTTATTCTATTACATGTGTAAACAATGGTGTGCTTCTAGGTCTTAGCTCTTAAATGTCATTTTTATTCCTTGTGCAAGTTTATCAAGGCATTTCTCTAATAAAATTGCTAGTTTGAACTACCTTTAATTTTTTAAATTATATGTTTATGTGAGCACATGCATGCACAAGCACGCACAAACACTGGAGTGCACTTATGTGGATGCCAGAGGAAAAGTTAGGTGAGCTCTTCTCTCTTTATACCATGTAACTCCTGAGAATTGAACTCAGGTCATCAGGCTTGGCAGCAAGCAGCTTTACCTGGGAACCCTTTTCACCAGTCCTAAAATATAATTTTACATAAAGATATGCTTAATGCAGGCTCAAAATTATATTATAAATTATAGATATCTTTTATATTTAAATAGTATTGTAAAGCTTAAATATATTTAACATGTCTGTGTATTATATATTAGTAACACTGAAAAAATTACACACTGTGACTAGCAAAACAGTTTTCTTATAAAATAATGATATAAAGTATTTTGTGAGGTGTAAGTGGTGATATAACTCTTCACATTTTAAAGACTGAACAATCACTTCTGGGCATATTTGTTGGTATTACAGAGTGCCTCTTCCCCCCTCATGACACTCCATAGCCTTTACATAGTGGTGCTCTCCTGTAGTCTAGCTGGCAGAGGCTGTGCTGGCTGCACAGTAGACTACAGTGCATCTTGGGCTGCTTAGAAGACCTTGTTTTGGCCGGACAGTGGTGGCGCACGCCTTTAATCCCAGCACTTGGGAGGCAGAGGCAGGTGGATTTCTGAGTTCGAGGCCAGCCTGGTCTACAGAGTGAGTTGCAGGACAGCCAGGACTACACAGAGAAACCCTGTCTTGAAAAACCCAAATAAATAAATAAATAAACAAACAAATAAATAAACCCTGTTTCAACCCCACCCTTTAAAGATAAACAGATACAAGATATATTTGAAAAGCGCCACCTGCTGATGTGTTCCTAAGTACAAGTTGTAGCCATTCTTTTCATAGTGAGAGCATGACCTTCTCTGTGAATGACTTTGGCAGGTACTATTTTGTGCTTTACTTAAAAAAAAATGGTTATGAGGACTCATACTTCTGGAAATCATCAGTTTTAACTGGGTATGGTGGAACACTCCTTTAATCCCATTGTACAGGACAATGAAGCTGGTTCTCATGAATTCTCAGACTAGCCTGGACCCTATAAGTGCCTGTCTTACAACAAGTAAACAGCTACAAGCAGTTTTAAGTTTAGAACATGACAGGTATCCAGGCAAAGGCGCGGCTGCTGTAGATGGAGCTGCACAGGGCAGCTCAGTACCCTCCCCTTACATCCGCTCTGTGCCTTATCAGTGCTCCCTATTCAATTCCCAGGATGGCTGAGAATCATTAGACTGGGTTCTTTATTTAAGATTTTGTTTTAGTTATAATTAAGTATATCTTCTCTTTCTTCTTGAGAGTGCGTTGGATTGAGTTTGGTAATATTCGACATTAAAGTATTGGTCCTAACATTTTAGTGTGCTACACTATTGCAGCAGGACTGTTTGCCCCAAGCAAGTCATGTGGGAAGCAGCACCTCCTTTAGAGGAGTGCCACTGAAACAAATTTTAATACGTGATGTGGCATAATCTACTTTCCTGAGAGGTGTATGTCCAACATTGTCTTGATTTTTGTAGTCTGTCTTCTCTGTGGAAGAGTAATCATGGAAACACACAAGCTAAGACTTTTATTCTGACAGTGCTGTTTTTAGTTCAGAGTCCTTGTTCTGATGCTGTGCGCGCTATGTAGTGCTGTGCTCTGGTTTCCTCACAGGTATTTTGCTGGAGATCACTCAGCAGTTCTCTGAAGCAGTGCCGATGGGCCTATCCTCGCCAGGTGTCAATCTCCGATATTGCTTTAAATAGAAATGAAATTCTGTTTGTCACACAGGATGGGGAAGGATTTAAAGGGAAGTGGTTTGAAGACAAAAGAAAGAATTCTGAAAAGAAAGGTCAGTTGGTACGACTGCACTGAGTACCCTAGTCAGCTGCTGATGTGGGTCCCGCTCGGCCGACCTCTAAGCTGTGTATTTGCCTTTGTGGTTAGTTCAGTGCCTGTTGCTACAGACTGTCAAGTCGCTCATGGCAAAGGGCGTGGGTGTCCCTCTCTGTCATTAGTAGTTAATGTATTCTTTGGCATTGTGGTCCTGCATTATGTCCTCTTGAGTCACTGAGTTACTTGTTACATGCTTCAATATATCTTAAGAACATTTATCATTGCTTAGAGTTATAAACGCTTCAGAATTATAAAACATAAAATGAAGAGTTTGTATAATATTGATTTGTTGTGTTTTATTTTTTTTATAGATGACTCAAGTCTTTAAACATGCAGCGTGTATTGACTATGTGTAAAAATGTGGGACTCACAGCTTATAGAGCTAAAAGATACTTTCTACTTAAAGTTCCCTGAGACAGATAACTAATGCAAGTGTACATGAGTTTCTTAAGAGCATGTGGATGGGAAAACTGAGTGTCAGAGGAAGCATAGTGAAGTCCAGGAGCCTGAAGCAGACTGTATTTGAGAGTGTAACCAGAGCACAGGTCTGTCTTGTAAGAAGACATGCAAATCTTCAAAGTTTTGCATCGTTCTCTTAGTGGTCTGACACAGAATTTGTGATCTCCTGCTCACTGAGCTGATTCTCAGTGTTTTCTGTACTAGTGACTGGCTGTCCTTGAGACCCCATACCTTCTTAGCACGTTGTGCTACTCCTATTTTAATTTATTTTAAAACATTTATTAACTTAATTTTTGTATACGAGTACACTGTCACTGTCTTCACATGTACCAGAAGAGGGCACCAGATCCCATTGCAGATGGTTGTGAGCCACCATGTGGTTGCTGGGAATTGAACTCAGTACCTCTGGAAGAGCAGTCAGTGCTCTTAACCACTGAGCCATCTCTCCAGCCTCATCTTAATTTTTTTTTAATCACTCCTTTTCCCCTCTCCTGGTTGGTTGCAACAGTCCCAATCTATACCACCTTTATTATTTCTGTCGACTTGATAGTTTTTGTGTTTATTTTCTCATTTAAATTTTTTTCTACTATAACCAGAATAACTTTTTATAGGTGCTGTGTCTACATGGAAACATTTTATACTTTGTTTTATAGCCTGAATTTGACTAGTTGTTAGTCATATTTTTACTGCATATTCTCATTGCTCTTCTTGAGGTTAGGGACATTTTGTCCTGACTCAGTAGGAGCATAGTGTGGTCCTTTGGGCTCAGTGCCTGCGAGAGAACGGAAGGAGCATGTGGTGACACTTATGTTCATACAGAATTAATATAGGTAGGCATGCCATGCTGAAAGTTAACGTCGGCTGCAGTGTGGAAGGTGTGTTTGTTGGAAGAAGAAATTTTGGCTAATACTGAAAATTCTCTATGTATGTAGTAAGCACACAGATCGGAATGCTGTGTTGAAGATGGAGAGGTTCTAAATTCCTCAGAAGAACTTCATGTGTATGAAAGATACTTTTATGTTTTCAAATCATTTTTTATTCCAGTTACTCTAATTTCATTGCAGCCTTGATTAATGATAGTTCGTTTATTTTCTTTTTAGCAGACATTTTACCAAACCTCCATCATTCCTCATCAGATGTGTCTTGTGTCTCTGATACAAATAGTGTGTATGAAAGAATTCGACTTGAGAAACTTCCTTTTGCCCATAGAGCTGTTAGTGTCAGCACAGATCCAAGTGGGTGCAACTTTGCAATCCTACAGTCAGACCCTAAAACAAGGTATAATTGTCTTTAATCTATTCTATTTTTAGAAGGAATAATCATTAGACCTTCTTTTGTTTTCAGTAGCTCCTGATGCATATTTCATTAAGGAGCTGTTACCGAGATCTGTAGAGCCTTCAGCAAATGAGTATGTTACAAGGGCAATCACTGGGGATAGTGTGTCTTCCCCCTAGTTTATACCTGATGTTGCAAACACTGAAGACAAACGTATATGCCCACATAGGGTCTGTTTTTAGTCCATGTTATACTTGAGGGTCTCAGGTTCTGAAGACTGTATTATAATACTTCTTAGGTAGTGTGTAAAAGTTTCTGACTTTTGAATATGATAATTGACAAAAAAGAGGTGGTATGGTCACCTTTTGAGTAGAACCCCAGCAAAAATATATTAGGCGAGAGAGAAGAGAAACATCAGTGGCATTGTTGAAGAGGGAGGAGGACCTGGACGTTGGGTGACCGACCATTTTGGTTTGCCCAGGTCCCCAGTTTAGCACTGAAAGTATAAGCTGGGAAAGGTCCCAGTCCGCAGAAAAGCAAGAGCATTAGTCACTTCCCTTGGTAGGGTGTCATGTAGATGGCAGGGTGTGATTACAGGCATATAGCACTCAGGGTTGTACACTGATTGTATATATTTTGCTTTCACTTGTGTGAGTAACTATGACCTTAGTTTTATTTTTTTAGTTCTTGTTTTTTTCTCCACTTCTAAAATAAGTTATGTGAGAAAGGAAAAACGTGGGAACTTTTCTTATTTTTATTGTTTTCAATTAAGTTGTTTAACCATATGCAAAAACAAATAGAAAAAAACCTAAAGATTGGCAGAATATTTAACATTTTTGGGGTGATATTCTTATATTTTACAACATGCCAGAATTGAATATTTCTAAGTTCAATTTAAGTAAACTGTTTCTTTTCAAGAGAATCAGCTTCTGATCCATTTTCTTGTTCTCTTCATAGTAGTAATTATCTTCGCTTCATTTCTAGCCTTTATGAAATTCCAGTTGTGTCTTCATCATCCTTTTTTGAAGAATTTGGCAAGCTCCTGCAGGAGACAGATGAAATGGACAGCTTCCACGATGTGACCTTTCAAGTTGGCAATAGACACTTCCCTGCACATAAATACATTTTGGCAGTGCGCTCTGACTTCTTCCAGAAGTTATTTCTTTCAGATGGCTCTCCTTTAGAACTGACGGATGTTTACCGGAAAGATGAAGATGCTGCTGGCCGCCATCTCTTTGTGGTGGAGAAAGTTCATCCTGACTTGTTCGAATACCTCTTACAGTTCATGTATACAGATACCTGTGACTTCCTAACTCATGGCTTCAAACCAAGAATGATCGTGAACAAAAAGGCAGACGACTGTAAGGGCTCCCCAGATTCTCATCTGCACGCTGTGAATTGCCATGTGGATGATAAACAGAAGTCAGCATTTGAGGTGTACAGAAGCAACCAGGCTCACACACTCAGTGAACGGCAGAAGAGCAAACCCAAGTCTTCTAAGAAGGGAAAAGGTGTTGGGGAAGATGATCCTGTAAGGATGTTGCAAAATGTTGCAAAGAAATTTGGCCTCAGTAATTTGAGTAGCAGGTACAGCTCTCCTCCTGTGCTCCCGAACTTGCCTCTCTCAGCCCTCTCTCAGCACTGTTGCCTCTTGTGCTTCCATTCCTTCTCCTGTCTTCCCTTTCCTCTGCTTCCGGGGTGGCGGTACATGGATGCGGACCTTTCCCTCACTGCTATTTTCCGGCAGTTATTACTAAGGGACTTCCTCATTTAAATAAAAGATCAGAAAGGTTGCTGACAGGTTTCAGTGCTGTGCAGGGAGTGTGTAATGGAAAGAGTGGCAAGTTCTGTTGTGTGCTGGAAAGGTCTCAGACCTAAACAGTGTCTGCTTTGCTGCTCTACTCACCCTGGCCAGGGCAGGTTTCTATGGACCTCAGTTTCTCAGTATGGAAAGTGCTTGTGTTGTTGATAAAGGCCTGAGTTATATAAGTGTCTTACGGCCCTGTCGTCATGAATCAGTATTGGTATTCCCTTTCCCTCACAAGGCTGCCATGTGAAGCTGCTGTGCTAGTGCAACCTGTCATAGGTTAATCAGGAAGAGTGTGTGCAGTGATTCCTATTGGAAAATAAAAAAAAAATTCGTTATTGGCTTCTCAATAATGCTATTAAGCATATTTTCAATTCTTAGTAAAACTATGATTTATTGTGGCTTGGAATGAGGTTTCTTGTTTATTTCTAGGAGATGATGTAGCTGTGTTTAAACTGTAAGCTGTCAGATTTTGTTGTGTGTTGGTCTTAGGAGACCACTGTATTCACCTTTTGTTAATTTGTATTTTTCCTTGATAGGTTAGATGGAGTCAGATTTGAAAATGAAAAAATTAATGTTATTGCGAAGAAAACTGGTAATAAACTGAAGCTAAGTCAGAAAAAATGGTAAGTTAGTGGATAAGGGTCAGCACTGCATAGTCAGCGTTTGGTTCCCAAGATGGAAGTAGAGCTATTTGCAGCTCTCATGAGAAGGAAGCCACCCAACACCCATTACCTCTGTTACTCTTGGAGGGGATGGGAGCCATTGAGCAAAGAGCAGTGACTGCTCAAGTCCTTGCAGGAGGTCCTTCTTTCTGTTTTAGTCAGATGGAGAGAGGGATTTTAACTGTTGCTTTTTTTCAGTTTCGAGTCTTTCAAGTGAGACTTGATGCTGACCTCCTCCCCCATCAGACTGTATTTTCATCATGAGGATGAAGGTTTTGCTTAGTATACTTTCCCCAGAATAGATACTCTACATACAGTATTAAAATATTGTGTTAGATACTTTATAGGTGATAAGTCTTGGGGAGGAGAAGCTGAAATTTTTTTGTGGATTACTTGGCATGCAGTAGTTTGTTTAAATAAGAGAATTAAAGAGTTTTGAGTATACTACTGACTGTCACTAGTACCTTGCCTGTAAAACAAAAGAAAATCAAGTGGAAGGTTTTACAGCTTAGATTCAGTTTCCTTTTCAATAAAAATTTAAAAATGATTTGGCTAGTATTGTTTTCATGAGATAGTGAGAGATGACGTACATGCATACCCATATTTTTATTCTTGCCCAGCATTTGACTAAGATTAAAGTTGAGCCAAATTCTTGGGCTTTCCCACCTTCTCTGCAAATATGCAAGAAATTGATGTTTGTTTGATTGAATTTTTTTCAGTTCCTTTCTATATGATGTCACCATGAAGTCCGTGGATGGAAAGGAATTCCCCTGTCATAAGTGTGTGCTATGTGCAAGACTTGGTAGGTTGCGTGTGTGAGCTGCTGCTGAGTACTTTGTTGGATTCTGTTTCCCTGTTCTGACTGCACTGTTTCTCTTCCAGAGTATTTCCACAGCATGCTCAGCAGATCGTGGATTGAGGTGAGCTGGGAGACAAAGTGTGTGGGCCTCACTGCGTGGAGCGGGGCTGTACACGCAGACATTCAGAGTTGGAACTTTTTATTTTGGATTAGCTTTTAATTCATTTGTGTTAAAGTATGTGTGTTCAGGTTTGCTAGAAAGCACCAACATTTGGAAGGTAAAGTAGCTGCTGTAAAGTTGATTAAAATTCACAGTCTTAACCATTATCGAGACACTCAGTAGTACTGTCCTGTGTGCCTTGTTTTCCGAAATTTTCTGTGTCCCTTTTTTATGTTGTATTTTAAATTAAAAGTCTCATTTCAGACTTGTGTTTTATAAATGCTTTCAAGTGTCTTTGGTGTGATTTCCTGTCTTAAGTTTTCATAGTAGTAACCCAACTTAGACTATGGTAACATTTTGTTGTTTCAGATTAATGAGTTTATTCTGTCTCGTGTGCTCATAGGCCTCCAGTTGTGCAGCTCTGGAAATGCCGATCCAGTCTGAGATTCTGAAAGTGATTCTGGACTACCTCTATACTGATGAAGCTGCGCTCATAAAAGGTAATGAAAGGAGGCTTAGCTGGCTCAGTTACAATAGACTGCTGCAATCTCCACCAGTCAGCATTGCCTCTCGAACTGTCACTGGAGGCTTAATTTACAATAAGTAACAGGTTATTATGAATAATAATCAAGCAGAAAAGTTACATTTTTATCACACTGAATTATTCCTTTTAGAATTAGATGTCATGAAATGATAAGAGAAAAAGAAAAAAAAGAATTATATGTCATGGTTAAAATTCGTGTTAGAAATTTCATCTCTCTAGCTATTCTGATTAATATCAGTGAGTACAAGGTGTATAGTTTCAGACAAATTCTCTATGGAATTTCCTGTTTCCAATAATGTACAATGTAGCAGCAGTGAAACTGTTGTATTGGAGGGACATTCTGATTTGTACGTATTTTCAAGCAGAACTCATATTTTAAATGTCCTGTTGGATTGGCCACAGCTCTCAGTGACCCGTGGGGTTTTTATGTTGTTAGTTTCAAGGCTCAGGTTACACTGAGGATTTTCTTTTTTTAAAGATTAATTTATTTATTTCATGTATTTGAGTACACTGTTGCTGTCTTCAGACACACCAGAAGAGGGCATCGGATCCCATTACAGATAGTTGTGAGCCACCATGTGGTTGCCAGGAATTGAACTCAGGACCTCTGGAAAAGCAGTCAATGCTCTTACCCACCAGCCCACATTGAGTTTATTTAAAGTGAAAAGACCTTGTCTGTTTGCAAGAAATTACAGTCTAGTGGACAATCAATCTGTGTAAGAAGACAAGTGTAGTTAAGCAGGGCAGTTCTTTGAAAGTAGATGCTTTTTGTTAAGTACAGTCTACATGAGGAAACCTGGGTGGTCTTTGTTAATGAGAAGGTGTTCAATTGAAAGAAGACTGAAGATTTGTCTATTTGAGTGTGTAATTGAAACTTTAAAATATATTTACTGTATATATTTAAGATAATGCATACACTTTAAAAGAAATATATATATATATATAACCTATATATATTTATTTCCTTTTCAAGATTGAGATATTCATACCTAACATTTGCATGTTTCAGAATATGTCTGTTATTTTTTATAATTTAAAATTGTGCTCCTGTCACCATTTTCAAATTGTACAATATTTTCACCTGTAAATTACTATGAAAAATCCACTATTTTAACCATAACAATGAGTACAGGGCATGGGATGTGCTTGTATAGTTTTCATATTTTTTGTGTACAGGTTTTGCAATCACTTCTTTTGTCAAAAGAATTTTCAGAATTCTTTTTGCCACTATTTTAAATGATATTTCTTTAAATTTGTGTGTGTGGGTGTGTGTGTGTGTGTGTTGTACACTTGTGTAGGTCAGAGGTAAAAATCGGGTGTCTTCCCTTGTTTTTCACTTAATTTTTTTGTTAAATTTTTTTGTATCTGTCTGTCTGTCTGTCTGTGTCTGTGTCTGTGTGTCTCTCTCTATATTGTATGTATGCAGGTACCCATTAGGGTATTGTATACCCTGGTATTGGTGGTTAGGAAGAGTTATTGGGGTTGGTTTTCTTCCATCTTGTGGGTCTTGAGGATTGAACTCAGAACACCATGCTTGGTGACAAGCGCTGTTACTATCTGAGCCACTTTGCCAGCCCTTGTTTGCTATATTTTTAAAAAGTGATTTTTTAAATTGTTATTTTGAGGGAGGATTTTACTGTCTTAGGACAATCCTGTTTAATTCATTTTAAGTCAGTATTATTCAAAAGTGTATTTTATAGCCCCCTTCTACCTACTTCTTTGGGCTATTGTCATTATATTATATTTTTACATAATATTTTGTGCCCATCATCACAGATCTATTATTACTGTATACATTTAAAAAAAAAAATGTGTCACCAAATACATTTCTACTATTGTTGGTTGGTGTGTAGTTATGTTTATGGTATTCAGCTTTTTGTTTTTAATTTAACTTAAGATGTTTTATTTTTGAGACTTTTGTGTCTGGGTACAGTGAAATATGATCATCTTCAGCTTTATTCAGCTCTGCTTCTCTCCTCCAGCTCCTCCCCTCCTACGTTTGTTTTTTCTTCCTTTTTTTTGAAAGACCATAAAGTATAGTTAGTGCTTCCCATAGGTGTTGTGTGGGCTCCACTGGAGGATGGGTGACTTGACTGTTTATTAGTTTTAGGAATATTTCTCAATGAAATGGGAAATTATAAACAAGTCAGACATTCTAGTAGGCTTCCACACTGAAGTATTCACTTCAAGTTGATCATTTCATGGTCCCATCGTGAGAATGTCTGAGCCAGTATGGTGAGTGGTTAGTGGCAGTTCTCAATCCGACAGAAACTAGAATTAACTGGGTGGATGATGGGCCTCTGGACACATATGGCTGTGGGGATTATCCTAAGTATCTTCATAGAGATAGGAAGACCGTGGGAGAACCATCTGCTGTGGATGGAACCATTCCCTGCCTTGGGTCCTGGATTGTTTGAATAGTAAGAGTGGGGACCGAGCAGCATCCACTGCTGTCTGCTTACTGTGGTTGTCATGGTACCAGTTGCTTCATGCTTCTGCTGCCCTGACCCCTGCTGTGATAGCCTATGTATTGATCTCTGAGCCAGAATTCACCCTTTCTTGCCAAATTGCTTTAGGGTTTTTTTTCCCCATAGTAATAGGAAGAGAAGTTTAAACACCAATGGGTTTGGTGGCGGATTTTCCTACATGTCCACCTAAGAGGTAGGGTTATTTTGATGTGTTCAGAATTTGTTGCAGTTGTCATTCTGACAGGTAGAAAAGAATTATAAACCTCTTTACCTTGATGTCTTAACTGGTTTTGTTTTTACTACTTATAATGGTTACATTGCCAGAGTAATTTTTTTCTTTTTCTTTTTTTAGAGTCTCAAAATGTGGATTTTGTTTGTAATGTTCTTGTAGTGGCTGATCAGCTTCTCATAACTAGATTAAAGGAGATTTGTGAAGTAGCATTGACTGAAAACCGTGAGTACTTTAAAAGTAGAGTATTACTGTGTTTCCAGATTGACCTAATGCTATTATAGTATATTGACCTTGTTGTATTAACTTTATTATTCCATTTAAAGTAAAACACCGTTGTTTTGTGTGTGTGTGCCGTTAAAAAGGAGTCAAGACAGTTGGGCATGGTGGCGCATGCCTTCAATCCCAGCACTTTGAAGACAGAGGCAGGTGGATCTTTGTTAGTTGGAGGCTAGCCTGGTCTACATAGTGTTCCAGAGCTGCATAGTGAGACTGTACATCAAAAACAAACAACAAACAAAAACATAAAAAGGGCAAGACATTTAGATTATTATATGCTGTCATTTCTAAACACATTCTTTCCTAGAAATAACTGAAAATGTATACACCTTAGATTTAACAACTATTTTTCTTAATATGTCATGAAATTCTAAATAACAAAGATGATTCTAGTCTGTCCATGTATTTCAATATTGGAGCTTTTTACCCTTACCTGGTTTTGATTGCATTTCTTCTCTCTCTGTCTCTCTCTCTCTCTCTTCTCTCTCTCTCCCTCTCTCTCCCTCTTTCTCCCTTTCTTTCTTTCTCTCTCTCTTTTAAAGATTTATTTATTTTTTTAATTATATGAGTACACTTCAGACACACCAGAAGAGGACATCAGATCCCATTATAGATGGTTGTGAGCCACCATGTGGTTGCTGGGAATTGAACTCAGGACCTCTGGAAAAGCAGTTAGTGCTCTTAACCACTGAGCCATCTCGCTAGCCCTCTCTCTCTTTTTTTTAACTAACCTTTTTCCATTTGCTGGAAGTTTTATGAAGTTCTTCCCTTAGCTTAATTCAACAAAATCCATGGACTCTTCTTTCAAATCTTTTACTTTTTTTTTGTAAGTCAATTGCTTGGTTTTTTCCCTAAACATTCATCTTAGAAATCAAATAATAATTTTTATTTGTGGTTGCCTGTTGCATCCTGCTTCTTCAAGCTGTGGAAATGGCCACATGTTTTTCATTTTTTCACCAGTTGGTTTTTGCTGTCAGTGTTCACACTGAGTGCTGTGTGACTGATCCTTTCAGTGCCAAGTGATTTTTAAGTGACTGTCCTCTTTTACTTTCTTCATTTGGATAACTTTGTGTATTCTAATATGAAAGTTGCAGTTTTTATAACCGATATGTAAGTATATGCAATAGTTTTGTATTTTCATTTCATGGCTGCTTTGAAAAATATGGAAGAAGTTCTGTTAACTTTTTTTTTGAGTGCCGTGAGCTGTCTCCTCCTTGGTTAGAATAGGAAAATAGCCCAGATTTTCTTTCCACAAGCAAGAAAAGATGCAGTAGCAAAGGGCTTGCCATGGCATGGGTATTCCCATTGGTTCAAGGGCCTCCGCTGACCTCCCTCCCAGATATCCTTTGCTGTATTGTTTACTATGCTCTTTGGTTTTGTGAGATGTTTTCATCATCCTTTGCAGTTTTAGCTTACAGGCAGAGACTTAATGACTGTGATTGTAACTATGACTGTGATTGTAACTGTGATCGTAACTTTTGACAGTTTGGGGCAGAAAGAAAAAAGAAATGGGAAAGCTTTGTTCTGTTGGCTGGAACTCTGTGTGAGTAAGACAGCGAGGGCTTTAGGTAGCTGCAGCCATGAGCAGGTAGATTGTTCTTAGAGGGTTTCTAGCAAAACAGCACTTCATGTAGAACATTTACTTGACATTACTAGACCTGGGCTCTTGTATAATCTTATGCACTGCTCTGGACAATGCCACAGTAAGGCGTAGACGTATTTTTGTATTAACAGACTAGTCAGCATTTAGAATTAACTTATCAGTTTCTCCTAGACTTAATGACTGGTTTAGTTTGTTCTTGTTGGTTCCAAAACAAGATCTTCGTGTGCATTCTAAACTGGGAGAAGTACTGAAGTCCTGGTCAGCGGTGGCATGCTGGGATTGGAGGGTGGACACCACCTTGTCCACCTCTATTTTTCCCTGTTAGAGAAAGATTAACTAGTCTACTAATCTGAATGAAAAGAGAAGTCATTCACTGGTGAAAGTGAAAACTCTTTAGGGCTGCTGGAAAGAAGAACAGTAGCTCTTCCATATTAGTGTTCAGCTAACACTAATGCTGCTTCTCTAGTTTGTTTTCTCTAAAATTTTTGTGTGTGCAAGCTTATTTTGTCCCCGCAAAACAAGTCAGTTAAAGTTACTTTGGCATACTGTACAGAAACTCATTTCTGTATTTACCCCAGCATTCATCTTTTTGTTTTCTTGTTTTAAATGTTGAAATCTTTTAACTTTAGAAATGCAAATATTTCACTTATTAAAGTAATTCACATTCATCTAATTTTGCAAATCTCCTTTTTCTGTAGTTACCCTTAAGAATGCTGCTATGCTGCTGGAGTTTGCAGCAATGTACAATGCCGAGCAGTTGAAACTCTCTTGTTTACAGTTCATAGGACTGAATATGGCAGCTTTACTTGAAGCAAGGTTGGTTGGGTTCCTATGCTGTATGGCTTGAGCAAGCAGATCTTTATAGTAAATCCAAGATGCATTTGGACTTTTAACAGTGAGTCATGTGTTTACCTGGATGGAAGGAACTGGACAGATGCTAAGGAGTCAGCACTTTCAGGATTAGAGGAGCCAAAGAAACTCCAGTGTTCCTTACAGTGATTTAAACATTGATTCTGTTGACAGTTATGAGTAGACAAACATGACTTTGTATGTAATTCTTCATCAGGTATATGTTTGCTAAGAGTAAAAACAGCATGTACATAAATATTACGAAAAGGAGGCCATCACAAAATATACATAGCATTACAAGCTAATGCAATTAATTATGCTACAGTTGTTGAAAACTGATGTGATACAAATTTGAATATGAAAGTTGCTTTATACTAGTTGTATAAATAGCTTCAAAAACAACAATTTCTATGTGCATTTATACAAACACACTTCGTATGTCTTAAACAACTACATAGATAAATATGTACGCATACATAAAAATGGATATAAACCTTGTCTTAAATTTTCATTGATGTCTCAAGTACCTGTTGGAACCTGTGACATCCTGAATATAGTTGATGTAATCTAAACATCATTTTATACTTGACTTAGGAGCAGAGTGAGCTACTCATGGTCAGGAGGTGATAAGGATAAGTGGATCCTGGATGCTCTGGTGCTAAAGCCAGTGTGCTGTTACTACAGCGCTCCTTACACAGACTCCCATTATAGTGCAGAAAATGACGGCTGAAAAATGAGCACTTGCTTCAGTTTTATCAAGATATTTGTGGAATATGTTTTCTGGTTAGTTACCTGAAATACATAACACAACCACACCTATTTCCAAAAGGAATTTAATAGCTAGTATATGTAAACTTGAGGAAGAACTTTGTTCCTTATTTGACAGTTTGAAATAAACATGCTTACGAATCTTGATAGCTGCTAAATCATTTGAGTCTTAAGCAAGATTTTGTTTCCTGTTTTTCAGGTCTCTCGATGTTTTAAGTGAGGATGTTTTAAAGGATCTTTCCATATTTTACCGAAAACTGGTAGGATTTTCATTTTCTAAGTGCAGATTCCTAGTACAGAGCTTTAAAACCCTCCATCCCCAGCAATTTTATGTAACAGTGCTTTCTAATTAGTCTATTGACATTTTCTTTCCCATTGTATTTTGTGAGTCATTAGGCATCCTATATGGTTTCTAGTTAATGTTAACCTGACATCGTAAGTGGTATTATCAGTTTTTGAAAATCATTACACATTTCATGCTTACAAAGTACTATCTTTCATACTGTAGATTCCAGCAATGGAGAGAAGGGTCATTACACCATATCAAGATGGACCAGATATTAGCTATATCCAAGTAGAGGACGGAGAGGTCTTTTTTAAAGAAGAAATAAGCATGGAACCAAATTACTCGTAAGCTCTGTTTTCCTTACACTGTTGGACACCTGATACTTTTATATTAACACTGGGATTATAAATTGAGACGTTCTGATATAGGAAGTATGAATGTGCAGTTTTAGTGTTGATATAATGCAAAGTAATCATACATAATTGATACTTTAAGTCTAAAACGTTCAACATGTAAGTATAAGAATACTGTAGCCTTCAGAGACATACAGGTTAGTTAAGTGCATTTGTCTTAATGATGTCCAGACCTCCTTACGTTACTTCTGGTAAAGACATTTAAAACAGTGAGCAGCTGCACTACAGCCTGCAGAACAGGAAAGTGACAGCGGTGTCAGGAGGTGAGGCCGGTGTTGGGAGCTGGAACGTTGCCTCTCTGTAGTAATGACAACACAAATTGAAACAGTTCTGCAACTGCTTGGCAGGGATAGCATCCAGGCTCATGAAGCTTAGGACAAGTGGATTCCATTTCTTTTGAAATTCTGTTCAGCCAAGTAATTGTCTCTTTTCCATCTTGGTTGAAGTCTACAGGTTTGTACTTGGGAGACTGCACTAGAGAGGGTCTAGAGAGAAATGCAGTAACCATAGATGGGGTGGTGTTTTCTTAGCATCCTCTCTGTAGACACTGACTGCTTTAGTTAATGGTGACTGCACTAGCTTTTTGGTATTGTAAAAAACATCCTGGAGAAAACCAAGTTAAAGGTGAAGGGTTTGTCTTAATGTCCCCTTCCGTAGTTTTGTCCATATCTGGCTCGTTCCTTTGCAGAGTATCACAGCAGCCTTGGCAGAGTAGGGCTGCTCACCTCATTAGGCCCAGGAGAGAGAGAACAAGGGCCGTAAATGTTATTTTTAATATTTTAAAGCTTCACCTCAATACCTGGGCAGTCTGTCTTAATCCCCTAAACTAATCTGGCTACCTCCCAGCCATGATGTCAGTTCTACTTGGACTTAGGCCTTCCATGTTTCTCTGAGCTCTTTCCTTCTTACTCCTCATGGCAGATCTGAATCTTTCTTCCTCTCTGTCTCTTCATCCCCTTGTTGGTGGAAGTCCTACCCTGTTCTCTCTTCTGCCCAGCCATTGGGTTATCAGCATTTATTGACAAAGCAGAGAGTAAATGTTAAGAATAGTTTGCACAAATTTGAGTGAAGAGATTCTTGACATAAGCATTGAAATGCTGTGTCTGGATTGAAATAAGATATTGGGGCAGAAAAATCAGCATTGGAATAACACAAGGATATTCTTTACACAGAAGATAAAAACATCATGCCTACAAGGGAGCCATATGTGATATAATTTTCCAAGGAGTGCTCCAGTGATCTCATTTCTCCAGTTAGGACCTTTCTTCTCAATAGCTCATTACAATGTAAATTCATTAAAATGTAAATTCATACATTTGTTAATTCATTGGTGAAACTGGACTCCTTATTATCCAGGGTTTCCCTGGGACCCTCCTTTTGAGCTGTACTCCGTCTGGGATCACTTTGAATATGTGAGTCTGTGGGAGAACAGATAGGTCCCCATTTTGTATTTAGATCCCAAAAGTGATATTTGAGAGTCCCTCAGCAAAATGTTTTGTCTAACAAATTTGGCAGCCTCTACATAGAATTATGTAATATTATGTAATAATTATATTAATATAATTATGTTACTATAATATAATTATTAGTATTATTATAATACTAATAATTATACTACTACTAATAATAATTAGTATTATTATAATACTAATTACCTAATTAGTATTATAGGCTCACACCAGTTAGTTACACAATTACTTATTTCTGGGAGACAAGTAACTTGGTAGTGTGAAGTTTTTGGGCATGGGGGTCATTTACTCTAGGCAAACAGCTATATACCTCAAAGAAAAATTATTTTTGAGTTCCAGAGTATTCTTTTGATTACTTTCCAAACTTCTTTTCCAGATGTGTGATATCATTTTGAGCAATGTAATTTAGAGTTATTATCCTTAAATATATAACACATATGATACTGAAATTATAAAATCTATAAACATTAACTCATATAACTGCCACAAAATGGTGTGTTCAAAGCTGGCTTGTATGATGTAGTATAATGAGATGTTAGACATTTCATTACAATAGGGACTTGTTGCCACTCACAGATACCTACTTTCCCTTTACTGATTCATTGTACCTAATTCAAGCAATGAAACATTCCCTCATATGCTCTAAAAAACTAGCACAAGGGCCAGGAACAAGCACTACTGTACAGCACAAGGAGCTGAGTTGGGACCTTGGCTCATTGTTAAACCCAAATCTAGTCGTATGCTTGTAAGTCCTGCAGCACTGGGAGGTGAGGCATAAGAGGATCCATGGGCTAGCTGGCCAGCCAGGCTGCAGGCTCAAGGCAGGGGGCTGGGGTGTTGGTGTGAAGTAATAAAAGCAAACATTGAGAGGTCTAGGTGTAGTGATCTCGTCTCCTGTGAATGAGGTAGAAGGATGGAGCAGGACCCCTGATGCCCTCACAAGCATATATCTCACACACACACACACACACACACACACACACACACACACACACACACACACACGTTGTGTTTCTGTTTGAATATTATAGTTCATGTAACTGTGCAGTATTGTGCCATTTTGTTTTGTAAAGACTGTATTGTGAGGAGAGGTGGCTCAGCCCTTCTTGACAACTGTTTTCCTTATCATAGCCAGGATGCTGTCAGCTCTTCTCATGTCCTCTTGGTACATGTACATCCTCATTCTTGTCTCGGTGAACTTGGTCCTCCCTTGCCCTTGTAGCATGCTGCATGTATGTGATTAGGCCCATATCTCAGATGAAGTGTACTTGGTGTCCTTGGGGAAGTGTTTGCGAAAGTGGGTGTGTCTCAACCTGCTTGTGTTCTCCATCACTCGGTAGCCCTTGTAGTGGCTCTTGGTGACATGGTAGCCCAGAACTCTCAGTGGTGCGCTTTGGTGGCTATTGTACCAGTACCAGGTTCTTTAACTTCCACAGCAATGCTGGCACTAAGGCTGGAATAGATGGCACTGATGTATCATCTAGTAAGGTTAGTGATTTGCCCAGGTCTACCTGGGTGTATAACTGGTGCCTGTATGTCCTTACGCGGTTTCTGTCTGACCAAACTCTTTTCATCTGTTGATTTTACCTTTGATTTCCTAGGGAAACTATGTTCAAGAAAGCGAAAACAAGAGCTAAAAAGAAGCCACGGAAGCGCTCAGACAGTTCAGGAGGCTACAACCTTTCAGATGTTATCCAGAGTCCACCGTCTGCAGGTTAGTGTGTTTTAGCATATTTCTGGTCATTCATCTTAGGCTAGTGTTCCTGCACTACAGCTCTGTACAGGTTGTGTCTTCTTAGAAACACAGGTGCTTATTGCCTACTTGGCCCTCTAAACATTCCATATACACTGGGTATACTGACTGAAGCTGTTTGTAGCTGATTCACTTGGAATACTCTGCAGATGTAAATGCTATCATAAATATTATAACTCTCTTAGCACTCTTGTCTGATACTAGTATCAGATATTTGACACAGTGGGTTAGCTTTATCTACCATTAGGTTCTGTTTACAGATTTCTGGGACTACTCAGCGTGTTTTTAGAGCTTTGTTTTAGCCACTAAGGTGTCTATTGCTCTATGAAGATTTCCCACTGCCTTTGCTTGTTAGTTTCTCTTACTTTTGCTTTATATTCTTTTCTTAAACATTAGGCTAGTTGTTTTATATATTGTGCCATACTTTAGATTTATTTTATCTATATTTAAGCTATGCAAGGTTTTAATGGTTTCTTTAGATCAAATTGTGAAGTATGAACAAAAAATAATGAGACTGCAGTGTGCATTTTAAGGTGGTAGGTATATTAGCATATGGCAGCCAGGCATAGTCTGATGTATTTTCTATGACAGCATTCACAGGCAGTCTGCCCTTGGGAAAAGGTGGCTTTTATACAAGGCAAAGAAAGAATTTTTTTTTTTAATTTTTACAAATAAGGTTCTTGATATTTGTTACAAGTGAAAGAAATAATATCAAGAATAACTGATTTAAGTAACATAAAAGATACTTTAAAAGAGAGATTGACTTAAGCCTAGGGTGACTTACAAAGCATTGAAGGTAGGTCTAGAAATGAGAAGGACTTATCTTGGTCTTTTCAAGTATAAAAGTCTGTGATTTTTGTGTTCTCTGATCAGTACATTGCCTCTAGCCTAAGGACCAAGCACTGGTGTTGATACAAGCGTAGCTCACGAACAGCTGGGCAGCTGGGGATCCTCCCGCTACCTACAACTTAAATAAGTAGATACTGGATTTGACTTAAGTAGTATGATTTACTTCAGTATGTGTGCATATGTATGTGCATGAGTGTATGTGTGTGTGTGTATAAGAGTTTGAGAGTGTATTTGTGAGTATGAGTAAATGAGTGTGTGTGTGTACACTTGAGTCTTAGAGTCTCATTGGCTAGGGAGTTGCTCAGTGAATAAAAGCATTAGCTGTGCAAGTAAGGACCTGAGTTTTAATCCCCTCAGAACCCATGTAAATGCTGGATGCATAGTGGGAACATACGTAACCCCAGTGTACTACTGGGAGATGAGAGACAGGCAGGGAGAGCCATTGAATCACACGGGCCACCTAGCCTGGCCTGGGATGCATAGCAGGAAAACAGTGAAAAGATTCTGATCTGATCTTAACACCTCTGCTATATTCATTCTCTCTCTCTCTCTCTCTCTCTCTCTCTCTCTCTCTCTCTCTCACACACACACACACACACACACACACCTCCTCTCTCTCTCACCCCTGCCCCGCCCCCCCCACCACACATCTTGACATTTCAAAGTTGGAGGAGATTTGTAAAGAAATACATTATGCCCCTTACTCTAAACTTTTCATTTAAACTTCAAGAAATAAACCTGGAAAAGTTATAGTATTTGAGAAAATGACAAAAGGAAACGTATTTGCTCTCTTGAATCTGGTTCTATATTTGTTCTGATACTGCATTATTTCTGTGGCCATGCAGATTCTAATGACAGGGTGAAGTTTAATTGGAGACCAAAAGGAAAACTGAGTACAAGGCAGTTTTCATCAGAAACAGTTGTATGGAGATTTAACTTGCATGCCAATCCTTAAAGTTAGATAAGTGGTCCTGATAAAGGTTTTTGTTCTGAACAAAAATAATGGCTTGCTGTGCTAATCATTCATTGGTTCTCTCAATTTTAATGGTTGAAAGCATACAGTTTTAAGTATAGTATCAGAATGACTGAATGAAGATTTGTCTAAAATACATGATAGTGAGGAAAAGTTTGAATGTCATTGCCAGGTTGGTTTTTTTTTTTTTTTTTTTTAAGATTTATTTATTTACTTTATGTATATATGTACACTGTTGCTGTCTTCAGACACACAAGAAGAAGGTATCAGATCCCGTTATAGATGGTTGTGAGCCACCAAGTTGTTGCTGGGAATTGAACTCAGGTCCAATGGAAGAGGAGTCAGTGCTCTTAACCTCTGAGCCATCTCTCCAGTCTTGTCAAGTTCTTACTAATGGTGATTTTCTTAGAGGAACAGTACTTCTGACTGTAGAAGAGACAGCACCCTCAATGTATTTTAATTAGTCTTGTAGCTTTTACAACTCATGTAAGGTCTACATCATCGGGGTTCTTTTGATACAACATTTAGGTTCTAATTAATTCAAAATGTGTGAATTATCACCTGAAATCAAGTAGCAGTTTACTATATACTATGTTTGTGGTGAACCTGAGTACTAGGGATTTCAGAGGCAGGCACTTAGGTCATCTCAGGGGGTAAGGGAATTAAAGTTTGCAAATGATAGAGTTTTTACAGAAAACACACAAACTAGCAAACCCTCCACTGGGGTCAGTAGGAGCCTGTGGTCATGGGCCTGTCTGCTGCCTGAGATGCTTCCTCTTCACAGTGGAGCCATTGCCCCCTGCACAGCACAGTGACTTCTGTGCCGGGAGATTTCTGAAAAGGGACAGGCAGAGCCTGTAGTGGGTATGGAGCCAGTCATCTCTTCTCCCTTCTTTCCTGAACCTTCTCTTCAAAGCAGGTCTTATGGAGCTCTGTGTCATTGATCTTATTGATTAGTTATTAGTACTTAGGATGAATAAATGGTTATGTTACAATCTCTTTCCTATTGATCTTTCACTTAAACAATGTCTTTGTCACCTTAGTTTAAAAAGTGCATGCTGATGTGGTATATATAATTTAAACTTTTACCATCTGGATCTATAAGCTTCTTGCTTTCCCTTTGGCTCACTGAGTGTAACACATATGGTTAATATGTCTATGGCTAAAGTTTATTTTATTTTATATTTTAGGATTATTAAAGTCTGAAAAGACAAATTCTGTGGAGTCTCTTCCAGAATTACTGACCTCAGACTCTGAAGGAAGCTATGCAGGAGTGGGTAGTCCCAGAGACCTACAGTCACCTGACTTTACAGCAGGATTCCATTCGGATAAGGTTGAGGTTGGTCTGCAAGCCTGTTCCCTCACCTTCATGGTTGGAGGTGCTGACATTTTACCTTCTTTTTTATTACATTTTCTCAAGCTTTGAAACACCCCTGGTGTTAACAGACAGTAATATGTGTAAGGTCAGTTTTCCCTGGGCTGTATAATTGTTCTAACTGTAGAAATCTTAATATAGTTGGAATCCTTTATGAACTTCATTTCTAATCTTTCTGCAAGTAAAATATATCAATGCTAAATACATTGGTGTAGTATAGCATTGTTGAATAGACATTGACAAGTATCTTTGCAGCCAAATTCCAGAAATATTTCAGAAAGAACCCATTAAAATAAGATGAAATTTATCAAAAAAAAAAAAAAAAAAAAAGATTTTGAAAGAAGACTGCTTTCAGATTCTGGTAGCTTTCTTTACGGTGTTCGCTGGAGCACAGCCAGCCGGGAAGCTGTTCCTCTGGCCTGCCCACATCAGTGCAGGCCTCCTCTGCTTAGCTCTGGAGTCTTCCTTAGATGCCCTTGAATCCTGCTCCAGAGTTGTTCTCCACAGGAAGGAATGCACCTACAATTTTATAAACTGAACCATCCTTGCAACTTTTGCCATATTCATAAAACATATTGGGACATCTAGACTTTTTTTTGTTGTTGCTTGTTTATGTTTTCAAGACAGGGTTTTTCTGCATAGCCCTACTCACTCTGTAGACCAGGCTGGCCTTGAACTCAGAGATCAGAGTGCTGCCTCTGCCTCCCAAGTGCTGAGATTGAAGGCACGCACCATGACCACCTGTCTACATATACAGTTTCTAAGACTATAAAGTTATTCTTCTTACAGAAAGTTGAAGTTTAATATAGAAGTTCGAGTGAAATTATTGTTCTCATCAAGTTACTCTAGACAGGTTAGGTGTAAGCTGTGTCCTGACAGTGCCTGTGCCATTTCGGACCATTCCCAGCCTTTTGTACTAGCAATGACATTAGGACCCCCCAGAAGTGTCAACAGTATTTTACTGCCACTTTATTTAATGTACTATATCCCTGAGTGGAATTATAAGAAATTTGCACCAAATTTTCAAATCTAAAGTTAATTTTCCTTCTAAAATACGGATTTTAATATTGCTGCTTCATATC
Organism: Arvicanthis niloticus; assembly: GCF_011762505.2. Classification (NCBI taxonomy): domain Eukaryota; kingdom Metazoa; phylum Chordata; class Mammalia; order Rodentia; family Muridae; genus Arvicanthis; species Arvicanthis niloticus. Next base: position 7,225,032 of record NC_047678.1, on the reverse strand, counting down.
TTATATGTACTACTTTTATTTTAATTTTGTTTGCTGTTTAAGTAGTTTACTGTGTGCATTTCCTTTCCTGTGTCCACAGTAGCTAGCGAGTAGTACCTGAGGGGAGTGGGGCCGCCTAGACAGTGGGCTTGGAGACACACAAGCTGAGAGTGTTAGCTGGCTGAGCCTCTGACCATCCTCTCTAAGCTACAAGCCAGGTGTCTGCTGTTAACTACTACTTAGGTCTCCTTTTGTCTCACAGGGGAAAGCTAAGCCATATGTGAATGGTACACCTCCTCCATGTCCTCGGGAAGATCTAAAACCATGGGAAAAATCACCAACAACTAAGTCTGCTCCCCAGTTAATCCCCAGTAACAGAGTAGACACTGCAGGCTCTTCCAGTTGGGCTGCCGGCTCTTGCAGGTAGGATATTCTTTTCCTTTTTTAAAATTTATTTTCATTGAAATATCTTTTTTCATATACTATATTTTGGTCATGGTTTCCCTCCCTTATCTCCTCCCAGATCTTCCCCACCACTGCAGCCATCCAACTGCACTGCCTGCCTTCTTTCTTTCTTTTCTTAGAAAACAAACAGGCAAAACCTAACCAAACAAAAATATCACCAGAATTTAGAAAAAGAAAGAAAGAAAGAAAGAAAGAAAGAAAGAAAGAAAGAAAGAAAGAAAGCAAGAAAGCAAGCAAGCAAGCAAGCCCGCCCACAGGAACTATACACAAAGACAGACAGACAGATAGACAGACAGACAGACACACACACACACACACACACACACACACACACACCAAAAAAAAAAAAAAGGGAAAAAATCCCAAACCAAGCAGTGTGAGACAAAGCTGTTGAGTTCATTTTGTGTTGGTCATTATGCCTGGGCCTGAGGTCTACCCTTAAGAGTGATTTGTTTCCCCAATGAGACTTCACTGGAGAAAACTAATTTTTCTTTTGTAAGCACTTGTAAATTGGAGATAGCATCTGGGTTAAGGATGGGAGCTCATGCCCATGTCCCTATCTCAGTGCTGGGACCACATCGTCTTAGACCTATGCAGGCCCTGTCCGTGCTGCAGAGTCTCTGTGAGCTTTTTGTGTGTCAGCCCTGCTGTGTCTAGAAGACACTATTTCCTTAATGTCTCCCATCCCCTGAGCTCTTAAAATCTCTCTGCCCCTCCCCCACATACTTCTCACAGCCTGAAGGGGACAGGGTTTTGATTAAAGCAGACCATTTAAGAGTATGTTCCAGAGCCTCCTCTCTGAACACTGTCTGCTGTGGGTCTCTACTTGTTCCCGTCTACTGCAGGAGGAAGCAAGCGTCCCTGATGACGGCTGAGTGAGACGCTGATCTATGAGTATAGCAAAAGGCCACTAGCAGTCACTGCTGTGTTCACTTAGCAGAGCAGCAGCAGTTGATCCCCCTGGGCCTGTGGCCTCTCTTGTCTGAGGTTGTTGGCTTCTCAAGTAGTGTCAGACATAGGTTCCACTTCATGGAATGGGCCTTAAGTCCAATCAGGAGTATGTAATGTAACTTAATGTAATGGAGGAGAGGAAAGAAAGTAAAAATCCAACCTGAGTCCCAACCTCATCTGGCCAGTCTAGCACGGAGAGTTTTCATTCTTTTCTCTGTGTCTCTGAGAGAGTACTATTCATTTTTATTCAAATGAATATTTATAATAAAGAATACTAATTTATCCTAATACATAAAAAATTATCTGCATATGTAAAAATTGCTAACCAGATATAATAGCCCTTTCCTCTAGACATAATTCATTGTAATATCACTGGGGTTTCCAGTATTATTGAGGATATATAATTTGTGTGGACATCTAGAACCATCTGGTCAGTGTTTTGATAAACATTTAAAGAATAGCTGGTATAAAGTCAACAGTGAGGCTGTCTGCTTCAGCTCCATGTACATTCACAGAGAGCTTAGCTGTCACAGTATTCTCATGTTTAGTGTATGCACCAGAATTTCTATTTCACTGTGAAGCATTGCCTAGTGAGAATAGTGCATAGAATTTTTTTTATTTTTTTAAAGAGTTTTTAGTACTGATATCTTGTAATTATTTTTAATTTATATTGTTATTCTTTTGAGAATCACAGACACATTGTTCTCACTGCTCCCACCAACTCCTGTCTCCTCTCAAACTCACACCTCTTCTTTTGTAATTATTTTTGCTTTGTATTTGCATGTATGTATACACACACACACACACACACACTAATGAGTTCATTTAGTGTGCCTCATATGTACAAGTGATTAGAAGTAAACATTTGGGATTGGAGAGCCTCTTAGGGAGCTTGTGTCTAGAGTAAACTGATTCTCTTTTTTCTGTGGCCATTGACTGCTCTTCCTCTGTGGGTGGTGCTTTCTGAAAGTCCCTCTATCTATGTTGGCATGTCTCCTGGTAGTATCATTATGCAGACCTTGCTTAAGACAACCTTAGTGTTAGGATTTCATGGGTATAGCTTCTCTGCTGTCACTAGCTGCAGAATTTCTTAGTGAAAGTAAATGATATATCATCCTTTAATATGTAATAATAGAAAATAATATGTAATATTCTTAGTTATACCACAGATTTCAGTCATAACAGAAACTGTGTCCAGAGATTTTAGATTTTTTTTATCCTTACAGTATATCCCCCTTCCCAGGGTCTCTTGTATTATTGAGCACCCCCATATTTTCTGAAAAGTGCCCATTTTTGTTAATAATAGATCATAGTGAGGATTTTATTTGTTTTTTTTTTTTTTTTTTAAATGAAATGATTGTCAGGCTTCATTTATCTGGAAGAATAACAAGTTAATTTTAGAGTCTTAGTGAGTTCTTTTGCTTAATGTGCAACTCCTGTTGTCTGGCTTTTTGTTTTGTTAGTAGAATAATTTCAGGGTATCACTCAACTTGAATAGCTTTAAAGTAGCTGTTATGTACATCTATAGGAATAGCTGTCATTCAAAATGCCTCTTTTGAGGATGGCTGAAGCTAACAAAATGAATCTAATTATTACTTATGACTATAAATTAGTTCTCATCAGCTTTACAAATAATTACAGGTTCAGTTAAGTTGCTGTTAGGCATTGTAAGTAATGAATGCTGTATTACTTTCTTTTATGTCTTTTAGTCCTGTGAGTCCTCCTGTTGTGGATCTCAGAACCATCATGGAAATAGAAGAAAACAGACAGAAATATGGCGCAGCACCAAAGTCAAACTTAGGGTTGGTTTAAAAAAAAAAAAAAAAGACCCTTCAGACAGAAGACCATGTTGTATTGTATTTCTGTCCTACGGAATTGGAATGATATATTGGATCTATTATTTTTGTGCATTTGTAATAACTATAAGCCTTCTGATAGCTAACAGCCTCAGTACTGTTTGCTAGCTATGTGCTGCTTGGGGGATGCACTAGTGCTTTAGTGTACTGTGTTATGTGCTGGAGTACAGTCATCACGGAAGTGGTTGTTGGGATGTCTTATTGCTGAGAAATGCACAAGCCTGATACAAGCTCTCTTCTGAGGGCTCATGTTTAACCACTGTTGATCAACAGTATAAACTGACATTTTAACTGTTGAAACTTAACAAGAAACATATTAGGATAACTTTAAGCAGAGAGTAATGCTGAGTGGTTTATTTTGTTTCTGATATAATGATTTCTTAGGAAACTAAGATTTCTCAGAAAGAGTGAAGCCAGTCGAAGTAATTGGTTTACTCTAATTTAATTTTTAGAAAAATTATTTCTCATGGAATCAAACTTTCTCAGAAGCAACGAAAAATGATTGCACTGACTACCAAAGAAAACAATTCAGGAACAAACAGCATGGAACCTGTTCTGACAGCTCCGTCAAAGTCCCCCAGGCCAGCGAATGCATGGTATGCTCTTGTTAAAACTACAGAGGCCTTGCCTTGGCTTCAGTGGTGGTTCTTGGCCTCTGAGTTTCCCCTGCATGTGTTTCTAAAGTCTTTTTAAATATTTCATTTCCCTTGTTGGCTTTAAACTTAAACATTGGAACTTGTATAGTACAGCCTTTAAAAAACGTCTTATTATTAATTTTAGATATACTGACAGACACCATGGTTTCAGGTGTGTGTTGACTTTCTACGTGGATGTCACTCTTGCCGTTCTGTAGTTTCTGTTGAGAATTTAGTGCTTCATTTTAAAATAAGAAATAACACACTAAAATTTCACAAAAGCGAACTTGACATTTAGTATTCACTCCCTCTGTCTTTCTGCATGCTTGGTTGTCTTGCACGGCACAGCTGAGGCAGCACTCAGTTGTCTGGGCAGTGCTGTCCTCTGTTTCATCGTGGGAGTTTGTGCCATCACAGTCTTCCCATGGAGGCCACAGGAGGAGAAGTCATCCCCAAAGATGATTGGTGTAAAATGTTTTCTTGTTACCTTTCCAGTTTCCTTTGTGGAAACTCATGTCCTAATGCTTGGAACCCAGTTTCAGAGAAAGGTACATGGATAGTGGGAAGGGCAAGGGAGGGACAGGAGAATCCTGTGTCACAGGGCTCTGGGGGTTCTCTCAGTGTTTGTGCCTGTCACTCTGTTCCTGAAAGTGAAGGACTTCTTGTTGTGTTGTGTTGTGTTGTGTTGTTTTGTTTTACCCACCCTTGAAAATGTAAATTATTTTGAAGAGACTAGCAGACATTGATTTTGTTCTGAACATCACCTTGTGGAACTAAGTCACTGCTATCAAAGCACCAGTCGGTGGGAAACATGGTCAGTGAGAAAGGAAGCAAAGGAACAGGAAGTGGGAGAAGTCAGCTAGGAGCTGTTGAAGGTGGGACAGGGGACTGTTAAAGCACTGAGGGGTTTTCTCTACACATAGCATGGGTGACCGTGCTAGATGCTGTAGTCTGAGAGAATAAGTTAAATACTCGAGGATCCTTTGGGCTAAATAATGTGGATTTCACTGTCATCAGTTGGCTTATTTTAAAAAGCCAGCAGTAAACAAGGAAAGGGAGTTTCAGGCTTTTTCCTGGCAATGTCTTTCTTGGCCCCTGTGTTCTGTGGTCTGTCTCATCTTCTGTGGTGCCTTTTTATAGTGTTCAGGATTCAGACACTCTGATAGATCCATCGACTCTGCAAATGTTCTCCCATTTGGTATGTATGTGGAAGGATCTGTGTATCCACACTGTAAGAATGTCCATATTGTCATTACTTCCAAGAACTAAATCTTGATACAGTCTTGTTATCCGTCATTAATGAATGGCTAAACATGTTTTAAACATGTTTTTTAAGTGTAATACTACAAAATAATGAAACCATAAGGAAATCCAAAAAATCATAATGTATGATTCATAAAACATAAAAATTAGCGTGATTGGCATTGCTGTTTGCTTCTGTAGTCTGTATTATGGTTCATTTTTCTGTCTTGTTGTATTAGTCTGTTGGTTATTTTGCTTTTGTGCTCTGGTTGGCAATCCCATGTGCCTGTGTGTGTGTAACTGTATGATACATGCTGCAGTATCCCTTGGGAACTCCACGTATGCTGATGATCACATATGCTTTGGTGTCCTTCTCATCTCCAGAGATCTTAGTTTTCTAATGAGCAACTTCTGCTTCCACTGACAAGGTCTGTGTGTTGAGGTGCTGGCTTTCTGGAAACTGATCAGGATAAGGAGCATTCTGCTGGGACTTGGTTCACATTTGGTATAGATTTTCACATGTTTTACCATTTCAAATTTAGACTTGGTGTACCGCACACGGCTTATTCCTGTTTTCCATTGACTTATGACTTCAGCTTTTCCTTGAGCTAAGGTAGGTGACATCTGTCACCCTAGCCATACTACCGAAAGTCTGGTCTCAAGCATGTCTCCAGTAGACAGGACTCGTGGGGTTCTTCCTGTCCTGTCAATCTAGTTTTGTCTTTCTGTGAGCTCACACCAGTCATCTCTGTTGCCGTCTACTGCAAAGCTGTTGTGGATTGTGCTGTATCTTAATAGCTGTGGACTTCACATCTTTATTCTGATTATGTTTTGTTTACTTTATATGGGATTTTAGGGATCCCATATAATAAGTAATCAAGTATTTGAATCCTCAGATTTTGATGTTTAAATTTAGTGAACTCTTTTTCCTAGTAATCATTAGCAGTGTGAACTAGGCTCCATGTGGATGGTACTGTCTTCCTAAAATGCAAGGGAATCTATTGTTGCTTGTTCAGGAGAATTCTAAGAATATGGGGAGAATGTCATTAAGTTTGACAGAAACATGCAGATGTTTTCTTTGAAAAATATTTATGCCATGATTAAATATAGATGATATTTATTATACATTTTTTATAAAAACACAACTGAAAAGCTTATGAGTAAATGAATGAATGATTAATTTTATATCTTAAGCTATCAAAAGACCATTTACATAACTGACCAAATACAGATTATTTTGACTTCTAAATGGAAGCGGTGTCTGAGTTAATTTATTAATAATTAAAAATGAGTTAATATTTATGAGTAATGTTCTTTTATCACTTTAGACTCAACTATGTTTTTATCTTAAAGATTTTTTTCTTTTGTGTTAGAGATAGAACCTAGGGCCTTAGGTGTGCAAGGCGAGAGTTATCCCTTGGAGCTGCACTCCAGCCCTGCTTCAGGGTCTTCCCAACCGCCTTTTTGTGAGATTCTTCAGGATACATACTTGCTTTTATTTATAGTCACTAAACACTAAACTGGAGTAACTTTTAAGGATGTACTTTCAAGTATACATATTTAGATACCTATATAGAATAATATACATAGTATATGATTATAATAGGCAGTAAGGTTATATTTATTTTATCTTAACTTATTGATACAGACCAGAAAGTATTTCCTAGAGGCTTAAAGAATACATTATATAAAATAGTTAATGGTCAGTTTTTAGGAGGTTTGAGGCACATTGAATACAGTTGAATACAGTTGAATTGAATTGAATATTAAAACAAATATTACTAGTTGTTGAGTGGTTTTCCTCATAAATTTCAAGCTTAAATTGAACTTCAGACAAAAACCAGAGATAATATGCTGCTTTTTATATTATAATCGTTAGTTATATACAGAATTTATACTTACAATAGTGCAATTATATTATTTAATGTAGTACATATTTGTATTTTTAAGTCAGAACATGTGCAATGAAAATGCATGTAATGTACAATGACTACTCTGAGACACCATTCTGTATACACACTAATTGAAAAATAATTGGCAGAGTTTAAATTATATTCTAAAGTAGAAAATCCAAAGTTAGCATTTTAATTTGTAGGTTATCTTTATAGAATATATTATGATGGTAGTTCTTTTTAGCTACTTATATTTTATTATCTTTAGAATCATCTAATGAAAATTTACATTTGTGGATGCTTTCATATTTGTCTTTATATTAATGTTAAATGTGCAGTTAATTAAAACACATTAGCCTTTGCTTAGACCATGGTTGTGGAAATGTCTTTACACACACACATGCACTAACTCCATATACATTTCCAAGACAGAGTTGGACCCTTGCTGCCTACAATTAGGTGTGTCGATGGAAAATACTAAATATCCTGGGGCTTTTCATTAGAGCGAAGCTCCAGCCAATGAATTTCAACAGTGATGTGAAACACTGAATGTATGTGGGATCTGGGCACGTTTCAGTTTTAAATGTTTGACTTGGAGAAATGTATTTTTCACTTCTTGTGGAAAATGTATGGTCTTTGTGGTTTGGCTTGATGTCTGAATGTAAATTCCTTTGAGCTAGCTTATGTAAAATAACTGGAGTTATTTAACCTTTTTCACCTAGTAAATTTTATTCATTAAATTTGCTGAAGCTAAGGAACAAAATCCTGACTAATTTTTGTATGGATATAAATGAATACAGATATTTCTCCATAAAGTTTCTGTGGCTTTTCAGATAGAAAATAGCCAAAGCCCAAGTTTGGAAAGTAAAATTGTGGGAAACAAGACACTGTTTTAAATCTGGGCATACCCGATGGAAAGGCAGGCCTTGCTTAGACTGCTACATTCGCTGCTTTATAGGCGGTTACTCTGTACAGCTAATGAGTGTGTGAGCCTCAGATAGTTTGTAACTGTTATTATTTTTAAGGAGTTTTATCCTAAGCATAGAACTGTTTTTCTCTAGAAAGGACTTGGCAGGGTGTATGCTGTTTACTACGTATGAGAATTCCTAAGTTCACAAGAGAATCCAAGAGAATCGGACAGCCTGTGCTTTCCTAGTCAGCCTTACAGTGTTCCTGTATTAGAGAAGCGAGCTGCTTGTCTGACAGGAGATCTGCAGCAGTGTTCCCAGCTACCTGTGGTCACTGTCCATCACGCTATCCCTGTCTTCAGATAAGGGCCCCATGGAACCGAAGGTGGTTCTTCCAAACAGACTTTTTTGTACTCATAGTTAATGGTTCTGATACAAATTTATAAAGAAATTTATTTTGTTTCCTACTGCTTGACATTTTACTTAGAATAAGTGACCTTAAATGTGGAGATGGCCTTCTAACGGAGGAGACATGCTGCTGGAAGTGAGTGTAGGTCTGACGACTATCCTTACTGAGCTCTCAGGCCTGTGTGTCCTCTTGCCTCCGCTGCACCAACATGAGGAGTGCCTGTCAGCATTGAAATCAGGAGCCATTGACTTCTCAGACGTTTTCCCAAAGTATATACTTTTATCTCTTCCATGTCTACAGGAATTTTGTCAAAAATAAATACATTATAAAAAGATAAAGACTGATGGGGTTTTGCTGGTAATTGTCTTAAATCTTTACATCAATTTGAGGATTGACAACTTAGCATGTTCTGAATCGTAAGCATACTAAATCTTAGGTTTCCTCTCACCAGTGTTTATAGTGTTCACTGTACCAATCTTACATGCTCTTATTCTTCAGTACTTTGTTCTGATGCCTCTGTTGGCTCTGTTATATAGTTTTTCCATGGGATTTTATCATCCTGCCATCTTAATATGATGAGTTGTATTGATTGACTTTTGGGGTTTTTTTTAGTGTTCCTGGAATAAATCCCTCTTTTTAATTGTATATTGTTATTCTTATAAATAACTGGATATTACTGTCCTCTTAGAACACTCTCGCTGGAATATTTGCTTTAATATCCCCCCCTTGTCCCAGAGCCAGTGATTGGCAGCTTCCTTTGTTGCCAGTAGATTAGTTTTAAGTATTCTAGAAAGCAATGCAATTGGAACATATATAATTAGAATATAATATGTAATTTCAGTAGAATTGAAAATTAGGTGCATTTTTTTTTTTTTTTTGGCTTTTTGCACTTAGCTTGTTCTCTAGATTTATCTCTCCTCAGTATATGAACACTTATTCTTTGGTTAAAAAACAATTTTTTAAGTATATTTGCCCATACAGTCATGTAAATTGTTACACTTTCTCTGTTGGGTTCTCCATTACCTTTGTAATTCCTGTGGTGCACTGTGTCATCTATCGTTCTAGGATGTATTTTCCATACAAAGCAGCTTTAGTGTTTACTGTCTGGTTCAGGGTTCCTGGCTAGGCGCCCTTGGCTCCCATCTAACACCGTCAAGGCCTGTAAATGGCTTCAAAGCTTCACGTGAAGATGTAGGCTAGACTGACATGTTTCTTTTTCTTGGTGTGCTAATGATTTCTTTTTACTGCTTTCTAGTCTCTTCTTGTTTCTTGGGGGAAAAAAGTAGCCATATTCTCATATTGTGATATACTTCTCTGTCTCCTTTCAACCCCTTCCCCCCCACCCCCATTCATTCTCTGGTATCAAACCCAGGGCCTCTTGCATGGTAGGCAGGATATACCACTGAGCTAAGTGTTCTGAGCCCCAACTTTTTCTTTTATCTTTAAGGCAAATTTTTAGTTTGCCTGGATGTGTTTTTCTTTGCATTTGTCTTTTGGAATTGCTAAAATTTTTAAGTCTTAAATTTATGTCTCCTGTCAGTTGTGGAAAGATTCTGGTCATTGTCTGATTCCCACCCTTGTCTTCATCTCTCTGCTGCTTCTGGGTCTCTAGTTATGTGTGTTGGCCGTTGGCTGTCTTATACTAACTGAGGCTGACTTAAATCAGTGTCCATCGTCTGTCCGCTCTTCACATTCAGTAGCTCCAGTTCATTTATCTCCTTTACTGACTTTCAGTCTGAAAGGTCGTCCAAGAAAACAGCTTTTAAAACATTGTGTTTCACTTTTGAAATGCCTCGTTATTCTTCTCATTTCTTTTACTCTGGTGAGTTATTTATATGTCGCTTAATTCATCCTAAGTTAAGGTGTCCTTCTTTTTCATTATTATTCTCTCATATATTACATCCCCTTCCTCCTCCCTGTCAATCACACCTACTCTGCTCCCACCCACCCCTCTGGTTTCCTTTACAGTTTCTGTTGCTATGGTAAAACACCATGACCAAAAGCGATATGGAGAAGAAAGGGTTTATTTCTTCTTAAATTCCACATCACAGCCTAGCATTGAGGGAAGTCTGGGCAGGACCTCAAGACAGGAACTGAAGCAGAAGCTATGGAGGAATCCTGCTTGGTTGCCAGTGTTGGCACCACCCACAGTGGGCTGCACCCTTCCACATCAGTCAATAATCAGTGACGTGGTCAAATGTAGGCCAGTCTTACAGAGGCATTTTCTCAATTAAGTCCCTCTTTGCAAGGAACGCTAGGTTGTGTTGAGTTGACAAAAAGTTAACCAGCACACATCCCAATTTTTTTTATTTGTTGCATAACTATAATAGCTATTTTAGTATTGTTGATAGTTTTAACATCTAGAGATTATCTCCAGTCTTCCTTTTTCTTATGGCATAACTTTCATTGTTGATTCAAGATCAACAAGCTTCTATTACTACATTGAAAACTATCTAAATTATTGTAAACATTTTTTGTGTATTCCCCTGTGGTGGATTGAATATTCTTGGCCCAGAGAGTGGCACTATTTGGAGGTGTGGCCTTATTGGAGTTAGGTGTGTTAGCTGTGGGTGTGGGCTTTTAAGACCCTTGTTCTAACTCCCTGGAAGCCATTCTTCTCTTAGCGGCCTTCAGATGAAGATACAGAATTCCCAGTTCCTCCTATACCATGCCTGCCTGGATGCTGCCTTGCTCCTGCCTTTAATGATAATGGACCTGTAAGCTAGCTCCAATTAAATGTTGTCCTTATGTTGCCTTGGTCATGGTGACTGTTCACAGCAGTAAACCCTAAGACACCTCCTTCCTAGTTTTTTGCGTACACTTTGAATAGCCATTCAATGAGAGTGTTTTCCTGTGTCTTTATTTGTGTTTGCTTTTCATGTGCTGTGTTAAAGCAATGACCAGAATGAACTTAGAAAAGGGCTTGTTTGGCTTACATGTCCTAGGTCTCAGTCTGTCATTGAGTGAAGTCAAGGCAGGAACCTGGAAGCTAGATTTGAAGAAAAGGCCATGGAGGAAAGCTGCTTATTGGCATAGTCTCGTGATTTCCGACCACCTGCCAGGGTCTTCCAACAGTGGGCTGGAACCTGGGGTGTCAGTTAGTAATCAGGAAAACTCCTCACACATTTTCCTACAGGCCAGCCTGATGACATTTGTCATCTCTTTCAAGTTGACCTTAGCTCATGTCAAGTTGACAAAAAAATAATTAGTATACCATGTTCTGTTCAACCCTGCATATTGAAACTCTTTTGGGATAGACAATTAAAATATGAAAAAAAATGTCTGAGATCAGTTTTTAGTTTTTTCATTCTTTGACAGTTTTATAGTGTATGTCGTCTCCTGTCTGCTCCTTTACAGAGTGTTTTAACACGGTCTTTGCTTTCCTCTGCAGGGCATCTCTACACTCCTCGTCATCCAGGTCATTCCGGGATTTTTTACTAGAAGAAAAAAAACCCATTACTGGCCATGGTTCAGGAGATCATGTCAAAAAAGTTTGTTTTAAAGGAACTGAAAACTCTTCAGCCCTAAATGTTGCAAGGTAATAAATTTAAAACTAATATGATGTTTTCTACTTTAAAATATTCTGTGGTGGTTTCATGTTCTAAAATGATGTTTCCAAGGCAGATAGTACAGCTTCTTGTACATTTTAGCAAAAGTTAGCAAGTCCATTTCCTCTTTCTCTCTTTTCATTCTTCCTTTTGATAACAGTTTTGGAGATACCTGCATATAATAAATCGAGTTGAAGTGACAGTTTGGAGCTTTGGAATATGTCTACACCCATGTCATGGTCACATATCAGAGGAGTGAGCATAATCACTGCTCCCAGAGTCTCCTCCTCGTGCCTGCCCCTGTTCCCTCCCTACCAGTTACCCATTTGTTTTTGACAACATAGAGCTGGTATAATGTGAATTTCATGTTAGTGGAACCATGTAGGATGCATCTTTTTATAAAATCTGACCCTTCCTACTGTAATCATTTCGGAGCTTATCCATGTCGTTATGTATCAGCAGTTGGTTCCACTTAACTCGTTGAAGCATGTCTCTTGGTGTTGATCTACCGAAACCCACCTCTGTTATTGATCTTTGAGTGTTTCTGGTTTTAACTCAAGCTGTTTTAATTAGTTCTTGTTTTTTTGAGTAAGGATCTCATAATCCAGGCTAAGCTGGGACTTCTTTGGTGTTTTTATCCTTGGGGTCCTCCAGCCTTAGCTTCCTGTGAACTGGATTACATATGCACTACCCGATTCAGTTACTGTCAGTACATTTTATACTGATTTTTAAAGACAGTTTGTGTTTTAAATGCTTACATAATACATGAAAATTTATCCATACTTTAGTAGCAACATTTTAATTAGAATGCCTTTTCCAATTTTGTATGAAATTATTTTTCTTTTTGAGACTGGGTCTTTTATACAAGCTGGCTGACCTTAAACTTAGGATGTGTATAGCTGAGGATGACTTCGGACTCCTCACCTTCCTGCCTTTCCCTCCCAAGCACAGGGATTATAGGCCTGTGCTATCACACCTAGCTTCTTAGTTGTACTTGCAGATGAACATTCTTGCTTGGTAGAAGGCTAGTAATAGAAACAGGTTTCAGATGTACACCCTCCCAGAGTGTTGAGAAAGAGGGAGGAGGGAGGAAGGGAGAAAGGGAAGAAGGAAGGTGTCAGTTGTGACCAGATTAGTGTTTTATGTAACGACCAACACTTTATTTCCATTTTTTTTCTTCTTAGAAATACATTTTTAAGAAGTCCTAGTAGATGTAGTGTCTCAGGCCTGCCGTCCTATTGTCTGAGAGGCTCGGGGAGGACTGTCATTAATGCCAGCCTGGGCTTCGTAGTGTGTCTGGGTGGATAATGGATCTCCCACTTCTCTTCTGTGTTTATTCTACTTACGGCCCATCAGTCTCAAAGCGTTGCAGGGTCAGGCGTCCTACAGGAGCTGTCGGCTCCCGTTTGATTTCATTCTGGACTCTGCTCTATTGCTAAACTACAACAGTGTGGCTAACATTACTGTGCCCTGTGGAGGGGCTGCTCCGCTAGACCTGCCAGTGTGCATCATTTTCTCTCTTTATCTTCTGTATTGTCCGCACTGTCTGCATCGAGAGCATATGTCTTGTTATCAGAGAACACACCTTAGACTACTTTTATATATGTTACCAGACAACGTACGACAGATTACCTTCATATGTGATCTTGAGCTTCAGGCTACTGGTCCTCTTGGTAGGACCAGTTATCTTCGTAATTTACTCATAAACCCAAAGTCAAACTGTGGATACTCCATAAACAGCCCATTCTTTCTGCTCTTCTTTTCTCCATAAGCAGTGCTTGCTAGTCTCTGTTTTTTCTCAGTAACAGACTGTCATCAGGATACAGTTAGTTTTAGCTCTTAGATGTTTAATACATACAGTAAACTTTGTAACCAAGGCTCTCACCCACTCTCATACCTCTGGACTTCTACTCTAGTTATGAGAGTGGCTCCACACTTAGCTGTCTTCTTGGCTTCACTACTCAAACTATTGTATTCTCTTTTAAAAATACAGGACTTATGCCTTTAGAATAAAAGCTAGAATTCTTAATATGGCCTTCAAGATCTACATAGTCTGGCTTTTGTCAGCTTCTTTTCCTTTGTCTTAGGAAATAATCCATGTATTATATTGTCTTTGACTTTTTGTTCAGAACCTTTCTTCTTTTTATTGCCTTAACCTTTGATTCCAACCTTTTACAGTTTCTTCAGTTGCATATTCTAGAGTCTTCGTACTTTCTTTAGTAAGTTGGTTTCTGGTCACAACGTATTTCTGCCATGCTTCTGTATCGTGTGTATAGTTGTTGCTAGTGATTTGGGGGTGGGGGTGACAGGATTTTAGTGTATAGTTCCGGCTGGCCTAGAATTTGCTGTGTAAACCAGGCTGCTCGCAAATTCAGAGATACACCTGCCTCCCCCTCTCCTTCCACTCCTCCTCCCCAGGGCTGGGATTAAAGGTGTGAGAACCACACCTGGCACTTGGTACTTGTGCTGCATCTGTTTTTGTCAGATGAAAGGATGCAGCATCTCTGCAGCAAGAAGGATGTCTCTCTTAGCTAGGCATAGCATACACGTGCTTAAAATGGGCATTTGGTGAGCATTTGGTGATTGACTGAATAAAGAAATAAATTACAACTGTAACTCCTTTTCAGGTAATATTTGTTTTGAACATAGTGAATTTTATTGGGTATCTCTGATGCACAAACTTGAAATATAAAAATTAATTTCATTTTTATAGTATTTTACATTTTAAATTCTAGCAATATACATTGGGATTTTAATTTTTCACTGAGTAGGTTGCTATTGGTCATGGAATAAGAAATTCTTAAGGATCTGTGGTTTGCTCATTGGTCACTAGAGTGTGCTGTCACATTGGGACTGTTGAGAAGTATATCCTATGACTTTGGAAGGCTGAGTTGAAAAATTATGTTATCAGTAGCTTGATGTTTACAATGGGGACTGATTTTTATATAAATGGCTCTCATTGATAAGGATATAGAAAAAACCATAGATTGTATTTCATGCTTTATTTAATCATAGCAAATTTGTTTTTAAAAAAGACATATAAAATACTGTAGGCAGACAAAATATGCACCAAATTAATGGAACTCTGGTAGGAGCACAGCGTTGTATTGGCTTCTGTTGGGCATATGGAAATACAGTATGCAGGTCCAGCCCCTAATGGATTTGAAGTCTCGTTAATAAATGGAAACAAGTATATAGACATCAAATGGCCATGCCAGAGTGAAATGACAAGTCAGTGCAGTTGGGAGGAAGTCACTGTGAAGTCACATGCTGGATGCATAGAAGAGCAGGAGCGTTGGCTGCTGCAGCCATGACTGCAGTTCTAATGTGTGACCGTGGAACACAAGAGAAACAGGCCATGTCACTATTGATCCTCCTGTTGTCACATACTTTAGAATGTGGACTAAGAATTTTAAAGAAGAAATGAAAAACTAGGAGAAAGGGAAGCATAAATTGGAAGTAGTGGGTGAAAAGCAGGAAAACGGGTGCTGGTGATCCTTGGGGGCTAGAGTGTAAGGACTCAGCTGAGGAACATCTACACGACACGCACTTTTGTCTCGATAGTAGAAAATGTGACTGGAAAAATTATTACTATTATTTTTTTGCCCCCAAGGCAACAGCAGCAAAGAAAGGCAGTGTCACTGGTGGATGCTGACATGCAGAAGGGAAGGACGTGTGCTCCTTCTTTTAGCTATTTGTACCTTGCTTGTTTTTCTCATTTTCCTTTTACCTAAACAGCTCTGTAGCTCTGGACTAGGAAATGTGAGCCGTGTGTCTAATCACCATGAAAAACTATTTCTGGAAAAAAATTACTATTATGATTATATTAATTCTAATATGTAAAAAATTTAAATACAGCTAGTACAAAATCTAATAAAAGATATTGTCTAGGCAAAATAGCTTAGCTCTTTTAACATCTAAATTTGACAGTACTTTTCAACTTCAACAAAATTCTTTTAAAATATCTTATATAATATTTTAGTATATTTTTCTTTTTTAGAAGGTTAATTTTTTTTATTGGATATTTTATTTACATTTCAGATGCCATCCCCTTTCCCCATTTCTCCTCCCTAGAAAACCCCTATCTCATGCCCCCTTTTCCTTTTTGCTTTTATACAATTTTTTAAAATGTTAATCAAAAACTTTATAAGTTTGTAATGCTTTCCAGAAGGTTAATTGTATACAAGCTGTATATTAGAATGTCTGGTTTTGGTTTTAGAATCTGAAGCTTAATAAGTTTATTATTTGAAAGTTTAGAACTCTTAAAAAATTTCTAGCTATTTTATTTAGTAGCTTTCCTGTACTTTATGATGAAATTTTGATGACTCCCAGTTGTTTGGATAAAGAAATGATTAGTATAATTATCCATTAAAGATTATTAGTGGAAAGAGTTGTGGGATTATAATCTTACAAAACAGATTTTTGTGGTTTTTGTTATTTAAAAAGTTTTTTGGGACTTGCTATCCAGCTATCCATTGTGTTAAGTGTTGAATCTCCAGATGGATGTTTCAGTGTAGCACTGAAGCCCTTCTTCAGAGTCATCATATATGAAGTAAGGGTCACACAAACCCAGTGAGGCTTGTTTCTGATCTCATATATCACAGTCCTTCCTAAAATAGAGTGGTTATTTTTAAAGCTTTAGTTTGCATTGATCCAGTAGACTCTGGGTTTGAAACCTCCTCAGACTGTTAATTTAGTTTTGTTAGTCTGTAACATACCATTTTTCACTCCTTTATTAGCTAATATTAATTGTGGAAAATAACAAGCTTCTTTGTGACATTTCTATATATAGCGTTATATGGTGAACTTTGATTATACCTATGCTTTATTCCTCTGTAATAATTCGTAACTACTGACTTAACTGTACTTATATAACAACTAATTAGTTAATAGTTCTATAGTATTTGTGTATTGTTGGAAGTACTGATGGATTTTAGTTGTTTCTCAGAACTGCCTGGATAATTTTCAGCATCTGAAGTGTGGTTGGTGATGAGCTTTCCACAATAGTCTTGGCGTTTGAATACTTGCTCCCTTCATGGTGATACTGTTTGTGGAGGCTTTTGAAGTTTGTCCTTGCTGGAGGAAGTGTGTCACTGGAGGCAAACTTTGAGAGATGTGGGCCATTTCCAGTGCACTCCTTCTGCTTTCTGTTTGTGATAGAAGGTGTGAGCGCTCAGCTTGCTGTTCCAGCCACTGAGCATACTGTCCCTGCTCTGCCATCATGGACTCTTAAACCTTTAAATCTAGACAAAAAATTTAACATAAATTAAAATATTCTATATTCTGATGGATTTAACTTGGATGGAGACCAAATGCAACTTCCCTTTGTAAAGTCCTTTGGGAAGGTCTTGCAAACCAGAGTCATGGTATAGTGTTAAAACACAATAAAAGGACAAACTACCATGTTTGTTACTTTTATATTGCTGTGACAAAATGTCACAAGCACGGCAATTTACAGAAGGAAGGATTTATTTGGACTGATGGTTCCAGATCAGAAACTCATAACGAATCCCATATTCTCTATTCTGTAAATTCTATTCTATTCTATTCTATTCTGTCATCGGGATCACATCACAGTATGCTAGTTGCCCACAGACTATGAGTGCTGATAGTCACAGAAGCCTTTGTACTTCTCATATATGCCTGACTCCCATACATAATGACACATGAACATCATTAGAAAGGACTACTGCCTATGCAGGCTTCCCCTGCGTGGTTCAAGCCTCTGTAGAATTCTTTGTTTGGTTGTAGTTCTTAAGCCAGGCCTGACTACACACAGTAATTTGTCTCCTGAGTCAGGAGCTCACGGTTCTGTTGTATCTATTAGTAAGAAGGTTTACAAATATTGCTGAAATCCTTAATTCTGATGTTTGGAATTTGTTTTACAGATGTTCAACTCATGGAACTCCAGGACTCGAAAGCGATCATGTTTCTGATTTCCCACTTCTAGACAGTCCTAAGTAAGCTTAACTGGTTACTTGTGGGCCTCAATCCTAAGCTGGTGCTTCACATCAACACAAATTTGTATTAAGAAATGGATAATTGTGTAGTTGAAGTTACCAGAATGTATTGCTTGAGTATTCTTTTTTCTAAAGTAAGTGTTAATTATATCAGCTGTTACACCTTTACTTTTTAAAATTTTCTAAACTTGTACCTGCAACACAGAATTCTTTAATGAAATGATAATTCTCCTTTTTGGTGTTCTCACCTCGCCATTCTCTAATCTCTGCAAAGCTTTTCTCTCGCATTATGCGATACTCCCTGGGTAGGGGAAGCAGCACTGCTAAGTAATATTTATTAGGAAATTTTATATGCAAAACTTGGAGGACATAAATGAAAGTCATTATTGTTATTCTTACAGCCCCTGGCTGTCTTCCTCCCTGGCGGCTTCTCCCCCGGTTGCTCCAGTCACGTTTGCATCCATTGTAGAAGAAGAGCGGCAACAAGAAGCTGCCCTTATCAGAAGCCGAGAGAAACCCTTGGCTCTCATTCAGGTGAAATGACATACTTGCTTAGCTCGCACAGAGAACTGTGTTACATTTCAACCCTAGGTCTTTGGGATTTGTTGTTATTTGGATTTTTGAAGCTCCAAATGCATGTAGCTTTGCTACCCCGTAAGCCCTGGGTACAGACCTCGACACCACCTCCTGCCCAGAGAACGTTGGATTCATGGATGAAAACACACACACACACACACACACACACACACACAGTTGTTCAGATTCAGCTTGACTTTTGGCACTGTTGCTGGACACTACTTATCTCTCACCTGTAGGAATGGCCCTTATCAACAGTCTCTGCTCCACCCCTCAACTCTACTTGCTCAGTTACATCTAATTCTAAACACCTCTGCCACTGTGCCCAAGATGTCACATGGCTTTTCTCCTTCAGAAGCATGGTGAATTCTGTCTCCTTGCATCTGTGTGTTTGCCTTCAGTGACCCGGAAGGAAGTCCTGCTTGTTCTTTCCACTCAACAATTGGCCCATGGCTTCTTTACTGACAGATCAAGAACTAATTGAGGAACAGGACCTTAGTATCAGAACCTCCCCTAAATATTACTGGTGTCATTACCGAACCCAGCTTATTCATAGGTCTGTAGAAAATCGTGTTTATTTATTTAATTGGATTGGCATTGAGCAGCTGATTAGGTCTGCTAGGCTAAAACTTAAACACATGTCAAACTAGACTGACCCATCCAGTAAGTAATCCATTGAAGACACTCAAGATAATTAATTTGAACTAGCACGTTGTGATCAGGTTTCTGTTTTTCGAATTGGCAATGCTTTGTGTTCTTTGATGTTTTAAAAATAGCCAGTCAAAGAGTTTGATGATGTTTCCTGCTTCTCAGCTTCTACTTTGGCTCCTAGATTACAGACCACAGAGACCTTCTTTGTTTTAACTTATGGAAAAGTAGATTTCTTTTAGAGGTGGAAGATTTCACAGACATTTCTGAAAGAATCCAGACTCAGAAAAGACAAGCCTCATAACACTGGAGAGTGCCAAAGTAAGATGGAGAGTATCCTGCGGTGGCCAGAAATACCTCCCAGGGTAACACTGCTAGCAGGGACGAGCCCAGCAATTCCATGCACTTTCTCTGCCCTGAAATTTAAGATTCAAATAGAGGGGCTGGCAGATGGCTCAGCAGCTTAGAGCATGTATTTCTCTTCCAGAGGACCTGGGTTTGGTTTTCAACACTACCATAAGTTACCTCACAACCACCTATATCTTGAATACTAGGAATTTGGAAATTCTCTTCTGGCCTCCAAGGACATTGGACACATGTGGCGGAGAGTCAGGCACTCAGACACACACATGCACATACAAATTATAAGAAGAGATTCAAATTAAAGTGAGAACAGGTGTCTGATTATTTTAGCTCAGACTGGAGGTGTCTGACAAGGCCAAGGGTTTCTGATTTCTGCAGTGTTGTGTCTATGTGACATTTCATTGCTCCAAAGACTACTACTGTATCCTGCTAATCTGTTCTACTTAATGTTCTCCCAGGTTGAGGAGCATGCAATACAAGACCTGCTGGTTTTCTATGAGGCATTTGGCAACCCTGATGAGTTTGTCGTCGTTGAAAGGACGCCACAGGGGCCTCTGGCAGTGCCTATGTGGAACAAGCATGGGTGCTAGCTCACTGGAGAGACGATGCTGCTTCCCAGTTGTAGCTGCTCCACCCACGTGATGGAAACGCATGCGCAAGCGTTCTTACAGATTTGTTAGCACATTGTCTAGTCAGAGTAAGAATGAATATGATTTCTTCCCGTAGTTTATAATGTTTGTATGACTAATGAGAAATTGTGATTTTAGTAACTTTCATGTGAAAATGTGTCAGGAAAAATGTTAGGCTAAGGTTGGTTGGATTATTTCTTCTAAATTACCTAAGGAAAATATGGGTGAAATGTAAAGCTTAGGAATAATTCATTAAAAATAATTTTTTTTCACTTGAGAATATGGGGTGATTTAGAAGAGCTCGCCACATATGTTTTTTAAAATAAGACATTGATAAGCTTAAGGCAGGAGCCTCAATCATTACTTCTGATTCACTGATGGCCAGAATGTTCTGTTTGCCTGAGTAGATGTGTCTCTGTTGTTGCTTTGTCACTGGGCTGTTAATTTCTTAGGCCTCTTTACAGTTGCTGGACAGTTTATGACCATAGCTTCTGTGGGAGATTTGTATTCATGGATTTTTTTGGCAGGGGTAGGTGGGAAAGTAGCAAGAGAGGACAGACATATGAATCCCTAATTGTGAAAGAATCAGTTTCTTAAGATGTTAAGTTTTTCTAAAACAAGCATAAGATTACTGAATAGTTTACCAGAGTGGTTGTTTATAGTTACTTTTTAGTCTGTGTAATCAGAATTTCTGTGAGCCTGGATTATATGTATACATGGAAATTTTGATTATTTTTTTTATAGTATGCTGTTTGGTTTGGTTTTGAATGTTTAAAATTAAAAATAATTTTAAAATATGTGCTTTGGTTTGTAGACCAAATGAGAAAGTTAATGCTTAGGTTCTGGGAAAGAATCCCTGGAGCTAGGGTGGCAGATCGCTGCTTGACTTGAGCTGACGGGAAATTGGTTGAAAGTAACTAACTCAGTGTTTCAACTCAGTTCCACCCACAAGCAGCAAACGTGCAATAAAAAGTCATGTCGATCCACGTCACATGTGATGTGTGTCTGACTTCATGTATAGCACTAGGTTGACACCTGGAGGACAGAATGTCTAGCTATCCGTAGTCATTTCCCCCAATGTGCCACGATGGTCAATGATATATTTTTACTCCACTAAAAATTTCATTTATAGAATATAAAGCCTTACATTCTATATATTTGAGTAATTTGAGAAAAAAATGAATTTTATGATGTCTTTGTGATGTCAGTAAAGAAGCTTTCCGAAGTCCTTGTCTTGTCGGGAGGGTTGATACTCTGAAGACATTATAAATGGTAGTTTTTTTCTTTTCCTCCGTTCTGCCTGTGAAGTACCCTCAGGAGTCCCTGTGGCAGGTGTATGTCGGGAGCATGAACTGAGGCTGACAGCATGGGGCTCCTGGCCTTTCTTTATAAACCATAACCAGATGGCTTGTCCTGTATGGTTTGTGTAGTGAGCTACTGTACAAAGTTTCACATGGGAAGAGATGCTTCTGGTAGAAAAGTGAAAGATAAGCCCCACTGTGAACTATAGTTTTTCATGAATGAATCCATGAAGGTGACAGCTGATATATCACCTTGAAAACCCAGGAGGATGATGGGAGTTTTCCCTAACAATACCTAGTCTTCCTATAGTCACCCATCCGTCTCTAGCTGCACAGCTTCGAGAAAACCCATAGAACTGAAGAAAATCTGTGATTCATCAACTTGTGTGATCACTAGCGTAGAGAGGCCCCTTTAAGGGTCACCTAGACAAGGCCAAAACTTGAGTCTAGAAAGGTGATACTGTCTGAAGGAGAACCAGCAGGAAGGAGAGTGTGTTAAGATGTAAAATCAAGAAAACGACAAGTCAAGTCAAGTGAACTCGTTGACTCATTAAGTCTCTAAATTCTAAAAACATGGTTTTTGTTTTTTGGTTTTTTTGGGTTTTTTTTTTTTTTTTTTTTTTGAAAATCCTGCTTTATGTGAGAACAACAACCTGGTCTGAAGGCCAGCTATGGGTGGGCGGCTTGTCTGTAGCTCTTTTGAAGGACATGATGCATTTTCTTTTTTAAATATATATGACCGAGGTCGATGGCTGTTTCTTAAAGTTGCAGATGTAAAGAAGCCCTATAGGTCACCTTTGTATACTTTATATACAGAAGAAAGGGAAGTCCAGAAAGTGACCAGTAAGAATGTTGTCTTCTCTTTGTAGTGTGATTCCCCTTCAACTACAGCAGGCTGTGTCTTTGAAACTGTCGTTTATCTGTAACAGTTTACCAAGAAAAAGAAATATAAAAGACTACCTTTATATGTAGGAATATGAAGCTTGTAGTCCAGATACTTCAGATTTGTTAATATAGAGATGTTTTCAGGACAGTGTAGAGCCATTTTCCAAGGAGAAGTTGGAAATAGTGATTGAAGACATGCCGAGGTCCAGGTGTCCTTTCTAAGATCGTGCCAAGCTGTGCTGGCTACCGCAGCCACTGTCTCGGTCCTGCACGTGTTACCAGCTCTGCATTTTCCCAGCTGCTTCTCTGGTTTCTGGCCAGCCGTTGACTCGTGTTGAGGCGAGACCCTCCTATTTCCATTCTTTCTTTGTACAGTAGTCATCCACCCAAACCACTCAGGGTGAAGCTGCGGGTCGCGCCTAGCCTTTTCCTCATTGTTTATGTACCCCACACACTTGATGGTCCTCCAGCATTTATCACATGGTCTCACCCATGTCATTTACTTAATCTTCCCTGTCTTTTTCTTATTGCTCCTACTGTGTTTATTGTGCTCTGTGTCATTTAAAACAAACTCGAGCTTTTGGTCACAGGATCTATTTACCATCTGTTTTACAATGTTTACTTATTTATAAATGTGTTTTGTCTGTACACTGTGCGTTCCCCACAAAGGCCAGGAGGGGGCATCAGAGCCCTGGAGCTGGAGTTCCAGATGTTTCTGAGCCGCCATTTGGGTGCTGGGACTCAACGACAAACAGATCTGCCTCCTGTTTTCCTTGTTCTCTGGTGGTTTTTCAGCTAAAGTCTGAAGATGGTTTTTTTCCCCTGATGTTCTGAACTGGAATTCCTACTGCATGCTAGGCCGTTCGTGCAAAGCATCCTATTGAAAAAAACACATCGTCAGTCTCTTGTCTTCTCCATAGTCAACAGCCCCCCAGAATGCAACTCTTTCCTGACACTAGACTTTTTATTTGTTAGCTTCTTGTGTCTAGAAGGAACGTTCTTGAACTGTTACAGGATAACTCCGTTCTACTACTTTCTGTGTATTTTAGGAAGCTTCAGCAGTAGTAGGTTTCTTATGACTGTGGGAAAGTCTTTAGTGTTATTTATTCCTCCCAGTTTCCCTTGCCTGCCTCCCATCCCCCACTCCAGTTTATCCCTTCCTCCTTTGTAATTCCTCCTTTAACCTCTTATGCCAGTGTATTCTATCTCCCTCCCCTGAGAGCCCCTGTCCACCACTTCTTAATAATTTCCTGACCTCTGTGGGTATTGTGTTCCGAATGAAACGAACATATCTAAAGATTCAAAACTAAATTCCACAAATGAGAGGAAATGCATGATGCTCATCATTTTGGATATGGGTTGCCTCTCCCAGTGAGAGGAAATGCGTGATGCTCATCATTTTGGATATGGGTTGCCTCTCCCAGAATGATTGTTTCCAGACCCATCTAGTTATGAATTTCATAATTTCACTTTTCCTGGTAGCTGTATAATGTTCTGCTGTGTAATATACACGCTTCATTATGCACCCATGTGTCGGTGGCCATTGGGTAGGGTTTTCTGACAGCATGCAGGAAGCTTCTAGAGTTCTGCCGTCTCATTTCCGTATCTGCCTGCACAGGCTGGTTCTGTAAGGAACAGCTTCCGAGGCTTCAGTTCACAGCGCACCTGGACCTGCGACTGATCTGTGGGCCCCTTACCTGCTGTATGTGGCATGGGAATACCTGTGAGGACACCAAGAGAGAAATGCCAGCATTTTCAGTTTCTTAATGAAATCCACTTGACTGGCCAGTTGCTTACTTTAAGGCAGTGGTTTTTAACCTTCCCAATGCTGCAAACTACTAATAAGTTCCTCATGCTGTAGTGACCCCCAACCATAAAATTATTTCCATTGCTACTTCATAACTAATTTTGCTACTGTTATGAATCATGAGGTAACTTTCTGTGTTTTCTAATGGCCTTTGGCCCCCGTGAAGGGATTGTTCTGTTGAGACTCACAGGCTGAGAACAAAGATCGTGCCCCTGATCATCTCTCTGTAGCTTGAGTTTTTGGTCTCTAACATGAAAGGACAGCCCAGGGACACAGACCTGCAACTTGAAAAGAACTACTTCTGAAAAATAACAGCAGCAAAAACAAAAACAAAGTAAAAAAAAAAAAATCAGGAGAAGAAAGCATAGTGTATAATACAAACAAAATGAGAAAAATATGAAATAAAAAAGCACTTTGATAAAAGCATGTATGCCTGACACTACTAAATGCTTCAGCCCAGTTCTTTGGGTTCTTATTTATTTTAGCCATGGTCTTTGTCCAGGTTGTATACTGTGTAGATTGATAAATCTAGAATTCTGCCTCCCCTGTGCTGGGGTTACAGGCATTCACCAGCATGTCTGGCTCCTCTGAGTGCACTCTGTAAACTAGAAATAACAGTTCTGCTAACAATATCACTGGATGCTCTTAGTAATTGAGTTTTGGTAATTTTACATTTTATAAAAAAAAAAAATCTGTCTCTAAAGTGTGTGTTTCTGTCCTTGAATAAATCCTGTATGGATTTTGAAAATAAGTTTAAAACAGATTACTAATCACACTTGTCAGTAAGAAACATTCAGTTTATGATTCTAGTATTCCTCTCATTTTCAGATTGGTAAAATGGAAATATTAGCAAATTGGAAAGAAAATGTGAATTTTCCTTTTTATTTTTTTTTTTAATTTTTATTTTTAAAGATGTATTTATTTTATGTATATGAGTACACACCAGAAGAGGGCATCGGATCCCATTACAGATGGTTGTGAGCCACCATGTGGTTGCTTGGGAATTGAAGTCAGGACCTCTGGAAGAGCAGTCGGTGCTCTTAACCTCTGAGCCATCTCTCCAGCCCTCCTTTTTCTTTAAAGAGAAACATCCACGGCACACTCGGGTTCTCAGTCCTTTGTGCTGTGCTATAAAACAGAGTCGTGCCCTTGACTCATTGTCTAACTGTAGTAGAAGTGGAGAACTTGTAGGGAACGAGTGGCTTACCGTGTGGTTTCAGTGAGATGTGTGCCCGAGTCCGTGCTCTTCAGCTAATTCTCGTTATTGCTGCCACTGACAAGTCTTTATTTAAATTACACAGAGTGTGGACAGGGAAAGAGGGGTTGAGGTCTGATGCATTGGACTTAGGAGAAAGTACCAGAGCAGCCTCTCAGATGGTGCAAGCAGTAAACACTGGAGTTAAAGGAAACCAAAATCTTTAGGTAGGTGTTAAACATTCACTTTGTACTTTGTATCATTCACTTTTCAGGTTAGTAAGCTGTACAAAGTGAAAGTCACGATTATTCAAATTTTTTTGTTCCCTTTAATAATATTTGCCCTCAGACTCTGTGATCATCAGAGTTCAAAGGCAACTATATACATTATGCGATATATACATAACACATATGTAAATAATTACATATAAATGCATATATGTAACTGGATTGCATGCATAATTTTATGAAATTTGATTAGGGTTTCTTTCATTAGTAGCATGCTCTAGTGCCATGTAGTAAATCATTTATTACTGAATCCTCATGAATTCTCCTGTGGTGCCCTTCAGTTGAGAAAGAGTTTACACAAATAGCAAGCATTTTAAAGCAGCAATTTCTGTGTCGTGTGGGGCTCCTTAAAATGGACTGCTGATAATGAGGGGTACTGGTTCTATCTAAAAAGCCTCACGGTTAACTTGGGGATTATTATGTTGAACAGAAATCTCTGTTTTCAGGGCTGCTTGGAACCTGTAAAATGCCAGTGCAATTTCTCCCTTTTATTTGCATATTGTGGGGAGGAAGCCCTCTGGGAGATTATTCTGAATCACTCTAACATTAGAGTTATATATAGAAACTATGAAACCAGTCAAACTAGTTATGTGCAGGCTTAGATTTTTAAAAACCTACTTTTAATAAGGGTTTGCAAATGCTTTGCCCACCAACCCCTTTCTGGCCCACTGTTCAAAGGTAGTGGTGGGGACGATGGTAAATAGGACAAGGAGATGTGGACCTGTTTAGAAGTTCTCTGGAGACGATTCCAGTCTCTGTTGTCAGGATACCGGCAGCCCAGTGTAGTAATGTCAGGATACCAAACACCAATCAGCAGCAGTGGCACCATCCAGCAGAAACAGCCCGACATCCTCCAAATCATAGGAATGAGTCAGTGAGAGCAACCAGGAAACAAATCAAAGATCAGCAAAGACTCAAGACCAATGAAGCCATTGCAAAGTTAGCTTTATACAAGCGTGCAGTCACTGTCCATTGGGTCCTATTTATATTCTTCAAACATCATGTCTGTCTGTCCGCTGGTCTTGCCTCAGCAAAACACCATGTGAGTCTGCATCATATGATGCTTACCAGAAACTTCCAGTTCAGTAATCCTTCTGCTTCTGAAAGGTCTGGGTCGTGTGACCAGCAGGTGCATTTTGAGTAATTTTCCTAGAGAAGGAAAAGTTTATACTCATACACAACTTGCACATGGATGTTCTTTGATTCTGTTGTAATAGAAAAATACCAGAAGTTACCTAGATCCCCCTCAACCTAAATCCTTTGTGTTTTAGAGGATCCTTTTCAGTCTTTGCTACTATTTATTTACACAGCAGGGGAGTGTCACTTCTGAGGCAGAGAAATAGTCCCTGAATTCCTACACTGTGTATTTGACACACAGTAATAATTCCTACCTGACCAGAGTAGGACATACTCTTGATCTGTATAAAGAACATGGCAGTTGGTGATGCAGAGATCATGGATGCAGCTACTGTAACTCTTCTGCAGAGCAAGCCTGGAAGGACAGCTGTTGGGTAACAGAAAACAGTCTAGGCTCTTTTGTAATAAAACACAAATTTGCCTTGGTTCATGAGTATCCTTTAATTTTCATAGAAGTCCTGTTGAACTCACATGTGCTTTATGTCTACCTGTTCCCCAGTGGCTCCAGAAGGCATTCTTCCAGTTCCCTTATCAAGCACTTGGAAATGTGTCCTTAGTTTCTTCTAAAGGAGAAACTGGCCATCAAAGAATTACCTAAAAACCAAAAGAAAGAAAACAATCAATAGAAAATGTGTGGCAGTGAAAGACTTCATTCTAAGTATGAGCAACAAGCCACAGGCCCTAAATACACACACACACACACACATTCTAAGTATGAACAACAAGCCATAGGCCCTAAATACACACACACACACACACACACACACACACACACACACACACACACACCACTACCACATCACTACAACAAAAACAAATCTATAAAAACAAACTGGTTTCCAAATAGGGAAAAAAAACAACTGCTATCTCACCATATGAGGGAGTAGAGTTGGCAGGTAAGCTCATGAAAACATGTTCATTAGCTGGTAGAAAAATAACAATTAAAACCGCAATGGCATATCATTGCATTACTACTGCTGTGGCTAACTAAGCCAAGAAATAAAGAAAATGGGAGATTGCAATGGCAGAAGGCAGATACGGAGGAACAAGATGAGTGGGTTTAGGGTGCATGAAGTGGAACTCACAAAGAATCAAAAAACAACAGAAAAAAAAACCACAAACAAACAGTGACATCAAGTGTTGCAGTGTCCCTGGAAGAACTGGGTTTCTTATTTGCTGGTGGGAATGAAAACTTCTACAGCCATTCTGGAAAACTGCCCCTGGAACCAGCAGTTACACCTGAGTATTTTTTCTAGAGAAAAAAAAAATATACATAACACAAAACTTGTATAGCGATGTTCTTAGATTAGCTGTGATAGGAAAATACTGGAAGCTGCCTACTCCCTCGACCTACATCCCTGGCATTGTGGGTGGATTGTTTTCAGCCCTTCTTACTGTTTACTTATGTAGCCAGAGGAAGAGAATGACGTCTGAGATGGAAGCAGTCCCTGCGTTGCTACAGCTGCTCAGCAAATTTTGATGCATAAACAATGAAAAGAAACGAGCTGTTGTCACATGACTCCAACCTCGATAGACCTCAAGTGCTGTCGGGCTGCAGAAAAAGAAAATCAAAATATATGATAAAAATTGTGTGTGTGTCTGTGTATCTCAAAAATACAATATTATCAAAATAAAATTGTAGAGGATAACAGATTAGTGGTTGCCAGGGGACAGGTGTCAGTCACAGCAGGGGTCAAAATACAAAGTAACCATGGAAAAGAGGTGAAATGGTTGTCTCTATTTCGTAGGCAGTTGCATTAGAAATACATATTACATAAAAGTGCTCTAAAATGAGTATAGGCTTAAAGATGAAAACAAAGCAAGTAATAGACTGATAGCACTTTCCTGGATTGATTTTTAACTGATATGCACAAAATCTGTGATATGCTGTAGCCCTACTTAGGATGTTACTGGTGGAGGGAGTTAGTTGATGGTTGTCTGGGACTATAGTATTTTTGCATCTTTCTGTGAGACTATAATTATTTCAAGCTTAAAAGGTTGTTTAGTTTGTTGTTTTAAAAAATAAGTGAAATAATGATTGTTGCTCCATCTTGTTTGTGGGCTACATGGTCCTGCGGGTTTTAAGAACATAGTACAGAGACTAAGAACTTGGAATCCTAGAGCCAGTGAATGTCTTGTGTGTATATTTTGTTGAGAGCACCAGGGACAGGAATCAGTTCTTGATATTGGTTGGCAAGAACCATCAAGGTGCCATCTCCACTAGTGCCTGTTTTTGTAGACACAGAAATCTCTGTGCATGGGAGCTAATGAAAAATATCAAAGGGCAACCTAAGCAGAGCCCCGGTGTTGAAAATAAGGCCACTCTGAAGGAACAAATGAGTGAATTTGGGCTTAGGCAGTGTCTTCAGCTTCTATTGTGGCCATAAAAGCCATGACCAAAAGCAATTTGGGGAGGAAAGGGTCTATTTCATCTTACACATTTGCTGAGGTAAGTTAAGGCAGGAACTCAAGGTAGGAACCTAGAGGGCAGGAAGTGAAGCAGAAGCCATGGCAGAGTGCAGCTAACTGGCTTACTTCTCAGGCTTATGGTCAGCCACCTTTCTCAGACCTCCCAGGGCCACTTGCTCAGGGATGACACCACCCACAGTGGTTGGAGTCTCTCATATCATTAATCTCGAACAGGCACTAGACCTGCCTACTGGTCAATCTTATGGAGACATTTTCTTAGTTGTGGTTCCCTCTTTTCAGGCAACTACTTGTGTCAAGTTGCTGTGGCATCTCTTTCACATGCTTTCAGTTAAGATGCCACTGCAAAGTTCTGTACTTCTTTATATGGCAAAGCTACTCATTTACTAAGAAATTTAAAGGTATGTTTAGGTGAAATCAAACCACATCTGGTGAGTAAAGAGTGTGTGTGTGTGTGTGTGTGTGTGTGTGTGTTGTGTGTGTGTGTGTGTGTTGTGTGTGTGTGTGTGTGTGTGTGTGTGTGTGTGTATGCTGAATGTCTGTTCTTCATGGCCACTATGCATGCTTTTTCTTGCAAAAAGAAAGCGCTTTGGAAACAATCCCCAAGTAACCCTCCTACCCCAAGCTATGCCAGTGTATTGAATTGTGGGGCTTAAATTCTTTCTAACCAAGTATCGCTTTCCTTTCTTTCTTAGACACTAATAAGCAGGGTGAATTGTTTTTGTCTTCATCCCTTCCTGTATCTTCAAATTCAGGAGACTAGTGGCAGAGTAAGCAAGGCTAGTGTGTCTAGGGAACCTTCACTCCCTGTCAAGTGTGAGCATGGAAGCATATGTTGACTGCTGTATTCAGAGTCCCTTCCTTTCTACCTTGGACTCACATAGAAACAGCTCTGTGGCTCTGCAGTTGCCCACATCACACTCTTTATTAGTCTACATAGCAGGAACTCAGACATCTATTCTGACTTCAGTATTAGAATAGCTAGTACCCAGCCCCTCTTCCTTGCATAGCACAAATGTAAATATTTCCACAGAAGGAAATATGTCCAAATACTTCTGTCTTTATCCTATAACTAGGATGGAGAGAAAGGAGAGAACTCAGGAGGAGGACCTAGAGGGAGCATTCTTGCTCTATCACAGTGACATGAGCCACAAAGTAGTTATGACAGTTAGTTCTGCTCTGCAAACCTATCCTGATTCAATCCCATAATTCTCCAGCTGCCTCTTTTCCTTATGGTGAGACCACATCTGTAAAGTCCACCTCAGATGGAGGAAGCACGGATTCCCATTGCTTCTTCCAGAAAGTACCCATTGGGATAGTTTGTAAATAGATGCAGGCTGTGCAAATACTGTGGGGCATTTAACTTTCTTCCTGGAGATAAAACTCTGATTAACAGTCATTTTCCTCACAGTATTCATTAGCTTCTGCATAGACAGTATCGCACTATGTTAGGTTAGTGTGAGACACTGCCGTTTATGTTCTTCATTAAATTAGACACTAAGAATAAAAAAAGCCAAACAGTGTGAATGGATTTAAGAAGAAATTCACTTGTTGGTGAATTGAGGCATCTTAAATTTGGCATTTACTCATGAACATTTCCATTAGTGTATAATTCTGTGATCATACATATCACAGTGGCTGTATCTATTTTAACAATGACACTAATGACTATAAAGGGCAGGATCTTAATTAGTATAAATTTTAGAGGAAGATTCCGATGAATCACAGAGTGAATCAGGGTTACTTTAGTCCATTTCTAGTCCCATAATAGAATCCCCAAGAGGGGGCACAAAGAACAGAAGTTTAGCAACTCTGTGTTCCTGGGAGCAGAGAAGCCCAGGATCTTGGGAATACCCTCTGCTGAGGGTTTCCTGCTGGACCTTAAAATGATGGAGGGTATCACAAGGTAAAACATAGCCGGTGAGCCAGAAAAGAACTCACACGTATAAGAAAGCTGCTCCTGCAGGAAGCCATTCATCCCACAGGATCCAGGCATCTCCCACAGCACCCGACCCCCAACCCCTGCCAATATCCCTGCACAAGGAAACAAGTTTAGTTTCTAACTAGTGATCCAGTATTGGATGTTGCTGTAAGAAAAACTGAAATTTCCACACTGATAAAAAAGATAATTGCTGTTTGTTTTTAACTTGGAAAAAAAATGTATTTAACAGTGAAGCCTAGTTTTCTGCTTGGCGGTGATGGGTATGTTTCATGACCTGTCTTCAAATCATCCAAAATAGCCCAGTGACTGAGGATGCATGATCAGGCATTGCTAACCATGGCATATTTTAACTAAAGACAACATATGAGTTCTTTTTGCACTCTGGAAATCAACAAGAAATCCCAATCAAGCTGTTCTGAACATTGAATAAAGGTTTTAAGGGTCTGGGGAAATTGCTCATTGGTTATGAGTGCTTGCTGCTTTTGAGGAAGCCTGGAGTTTGGTTTCCAGTACCTCATAAGGTGGCTCACAACTGACTGCATGGTCCCTGCATCCCCAGGAGATTTGATGCCCTCTTTTGGTTTCCAAAAACATCCACACACAAGCAGACCACAAACATATATGTAAGAATAAAGTAAATCTTTAAAAAAAAAAATAGTCTAACAATCAGGTGGGTGATGAACTGCTTTGTTACCATGTCTTCATTGAGATAACCTTTACTTGATCAAACCCACCCAGCAGATTGCTTACAGTTCAGTTCTTAGGATGGAAAAGTGTGGGACCCTTTGGTTTGGTAATTTAACACCATCTTCATTATTGTCATAGAGGTGACTGCATTCCATAGATGATTTTGTGGAGTTCATCTTGAGCCCTGAATGCCTTTCATTGCAAGGTAATATAATACTTAATACCAAACTAGTTTGGTTTCACCAGAATGCACACACACTAGGTTTCAACAAATGCTTGACTTCTTAGGAAAGTGTCTTTAGATGGAAAGGCCTACATCACAAAGGGTCTGAGGAGGTGACATGTTTCAGCAATACTTAACATGGAGGAAAGCATAGTAGAAATCTTAGGAACACTCAAGTTCTTTGCTTTAGTAGTGAAAACTGGGTGTGTTATTTTGCTGTGTTAATTATGCCATAGCATTGATGCTGTGGTTTAAGAAGAGGCCATCTTGACACCTAAAGTGACCTCTGATGTAGGACATCAGGACCTCTGACCGAGAACCAGCTTTCTTCTCTATGACTTTATGCTTTGCTCCCTTCCATAAACTACCAAGTGGAAGCAATACTCGCTACTCACATACCATAGCTTCCTGTGCAATAATTTTTTTTCTTAAAGGAAATATCTTCCTTTCTCTCTCTTTCTCTTTTTCCTTCCCCACCCCCACTCCCATAGAAGGAGTTATAAAAATTAGTGATTCCATTTGGTAGGGGAATCATATAGTGTTTCCAAGACTAAGACATCCTGTGAGAAACAAATTTCATTTGAGTTCATGGAAGATTTAGCAGTTGGACAAAAGACCACTCAAACTGAAGAGCCCATGTAGCCTGGTCATCTGGAGTCTCAATGGTTTAGAGGCTACTGTGCTTTGACATAAAAGAACCAAAGAGTTCTCAGTTCTTCCGAGGTACCACTGATGGGGGCTCCTGGGAACCCGCACACTGAGTGTCTTATAGAAGGGCTGTGGGAACTTGAGTTTGGTCATCTGTGTTCTCTGAGCTCTACTGCAAAGCAAGAGGGGGTCATTTAGACCTAAAAAAAGGAGTGCTAACCCTCTTGCACTTGTAGACTCTTGTGAGCACAGAATCTGAGGCGTCCTTCCTGGCATGCTAGAAATAGCATCCAATTCTTTGGCTATTTCTAGATGAAGTGAAAAATGGTAGTAAGCAGAAGTATTGTCACCATGCAAACCGGAGACATATGGGAAAAGTTAAAGATGTGGTTTGCCTGTGGGTTATAATGAATGTGAACAAGATGCTCACTTACCAATTGCAGAGTGTTAATGCTTGGGCTCCGAACTGGAACTCTTCCTGGGACTTGCTTTAACCTGCTTTCTAATTCCTTAAAATAGTTTTGGAGCCTATAGTTGAGGTATGGATAGTAATAGTCACAATATTGGCTTTGCTTTTTAAAAACTGCAGCAAGAAGTAAAGTTGACTAAGACTCCAGCAATAAATAGGACAGACTCACAGCCTGTCAATACATTCCCATTGGATTTGGACTTGTGTGTATGTGTGGGGTGGACTTTCAATGTTTCCTGTTAGTTTTCCTTAGGCAGGGGCTATCGCCTTATTTACACTCTTGCATGATGAACCTCCAGAAAGGCAATTCTAGCCTCTCCAGAGGCCACTTAAGCTGTGATTCTGTGGGGACATTTATCAACCCACATTTTTCTGTTTCTTTCCTTAAAAGACAACTGTGGGATCCAGTATCTCTGGGACGTTACATGAGTCAGTGAGCATTCACCTCTAGTGTGAGCTATTTAGTCGTGCTAGTTAGCTGTCACCCTCACCATCTTGGATAGCACGCGTTTATCACTTGCATCACAAGATTTTTTTTTTTCTTTAAAGTGAATCTCTTTCTTTCTCTCCTCACGCCCATAGAAGGAGTTATAAAAATGGGTGATTTCAATTGGTAGGGGAATCACATACTATTTTCAAGACTGGGACATCCTGTGAGAAACAGATTTCATTAAAGAGCCTGAAATGACAGGGATGGTTTAGATTTCGAATTGGAGAGGGAATCCTGCCTCTAGGTATCATACAAGTAAAATGATCCCACATGTTTTATCTGATGCCAGCCTTCTGGATAAATCATCCGCTGCACACACTCAGAGGGTTTAGTGCAGTGGGCCCTTCCTGCCTCAGAAGACAAGCAGCCATGGCAATACCACCATCCCAGAAGGAGTAGTTCCCTCACAGCTTGTCCATCTCAGCACTTCCTGGAGCATCCCTTCAGCTGCAGGCTCATTGTGATGCAGACCAATAAACTGCCCACTGGGACCATGACTCCCTGAGTGTTCTACCCATTCACCCCTACTTAGTTTTCTTGGAACCTGGTGAGTCATCTTTTGTGCCATTGTATGTTGGTTGTGTGATTCATTTCAGGATTTTTCACTCCCCCATCTCAGAGAGATGGCTCATTTGGAGGAACAGCGTGCTCATCTGTTAAATGTCATGGTTCACAACATTGCACTTCGTCAGAACCCCGCACTTACTTGGCTGGGGATTAGTGTAGTTAAATAAGAAGATGACAAAAGAAATTGCTTTTGTGTGGGTGAGACTATCCAGGCCTCTCAGGCCTCCCAGGCACTTATTTTAAGACAATAACTTTCAGAATTCTTTATGGTGATGACATTGTCAGACTTTATAATTTAGTTCCCTTTGCTTTTATCAAGAGACATATGTGCCTCAAATGCAGAGCGTGAAATTGGCATCCGTTTAGCATGTCCTCAGAAGAAGTGTGATTAGTGGATCTTCCCATTTCCTGATAGCCTCAGGTCCTTTCCCTTCCCTTTTTCCCTTCTTCCCTTCCCTTCTTCCTTTCCCTTCCCTTCCCTTCCCTTCCCTTCCCTTCCCTTCCCTTCCCTTCCCTTCCCTTCCCTTCCCTTCCCTTCCCTTCCCTCCCCTCCCCTCCCCTCCCCTCCCCTCCCCTCCCCTTCCTCCCCCACCCTTTACCCCCAACCCCCTACTCATTTCTTTCCCTTCCCTTTCCTCCCTTCTCCTCCCTTAGGATTTTTTTTTTTCCTTTTCTTTTTTCTTTGTACATTTTGGAGCTAGCAAATTGCTTCCCCTTGTGTGCTCTTTAAAATTTATGACAAAATAGTTTTTCCATAAGAAGTATTGCTAGTTCCACCGGAGAATAAAAATGATTCCTCTCGTGCTCTGCAGAACGATAGAGTCCATCTTCTCTGGAGCTATTAAAGAAGCTAATCGTGGTCGTTTCTATCCAAGGAGCAGAAATGTCTTATGGCTGTTTCGGCCGGAGAGGGTAAGCATGGCTGCCTTCCTACTTTGGCCAGGATTCCTAATGGCCAGGCTGGCTGGGGTCCTCAGGCTCTGTTGAGTTTTCTCAGCAAAACAAAGAAAATATTTTTTCAGCTGCTTTATTTAATCACACTTATTTTTTTTTTTCAGAACAAATTTTAGTCAGTTTTTTTTTTAAACAGTTAAGATTCAATTTTTTCTAGATTAGGAAATAGATTATAAAATATGTTTCCGGGTCATAAAAACAAAAACACAAAACAAAGAAACAAAACAAAAACCATCTTACTGTAGGATGATGATGCTGAGGTCCAAATGCCTGGAAAATTTAGGGGGAATGGGGACAGGAGGCAATTTCATTTTGCCATGCCACAGTCACCCAGTGAACAGAAAGGCCTTGTGGTCTGCTCAGCGGTCATCTTGAGTACAGAAATGCTTTCACAGAGAGATTCTTACTGAGCCATCACTACTGAGGGATAAGAGGCCATTCCTCCAGCTGCAGCCCAGAGAACCCAAGAAGTCGCATGCCTTTCCTGTGTGTTTTAAATTAGCTTCGTCAAGCTATAAATATTTTTAGTAATTTCTAAAAAATGAAATACTTCTGTCTACACCAGAAGACTAAGTTGTGCAACACAAATTAGTTTCTTATGGAGGTGAGCACTGGGGAAAGGCATGGTTGTGTTTCCGACTCTGGCTAGCCAGATTAGCGTCACTTATAACTGAGGTTACTTGGTGTGCTGCTTAGTGGGTTTTTTTTTGTTTTTTTTTTTTGTTTGTTTGTTTTTTGTCAACTTGACACAATCTGGAGTCATCTGGGAAAAGAGAACTTCACTGAGAAAATGCCTCCATCAGATTAGCCTGTAGGGAAGTCTAGGGCATTTACTTGATTAATGATGGCTATGGGAGGGCCCAGCCCAGTGTGAGTGATGCCACTCCTAAACTCCTAGTCCTAACTTGTATACGGGATAAATTATGGAAGCTACAGGGAGCAAGCAGCTTTCCACCATGGCCTCTGCTTCGGTTCCTGCCTCCAGGTTCCTACTTGAGTGCCTGCCCAGCCTGTCTTTACAACAGACTTTTTTTTAAAATTTATTCTATGTATATGAGAACACTGTAGTTCTCTTCAGACACAGCAGAAACACAATGGATCCCATTACAGATGGTTGTGATCCACCATGTAGTTGCTGGGAATTGAACTCAGGACCTCTGGAAGAGCAGTCAGTGCTCTTAACTGCTGAGCCATCTCTCCAGCCCCTTCACAACAGACTTTAAACTCTTCTGTCTCCAGGAAGCTTTTGGTAATGGTATTTTCCACAGAAAAGTAACTACAACACTTGCTCTGAGGATTTCTCATGTGTGAAATTCAAATTCCTTTTCATGGATTCTAATGACTCCTGTTGAACACTCACAAAGCCTCAGTGTCCACTCCTAAGGCAAGCATCTTTGCGAGCTGCCGGTCGGACTGGCTCTGCATTTTCTCTGTAGCATTATTTCTGTCTCCCTCTCATGTTTCGTGCCTCCACTCCCCTAGCTAATATCAGTGGAAACGCTCTACCCCTAAGAACCTTTTCTGAAGAGATCTAAGAAATACCTACTTATTCATCCCCATGACTTCTCTTTGCACCATGTAAGCAACATGCATTACATTTATAGCCCACCACGGCATTTACTGGAGAGCCATCCAGATGCTCTTAGAACATCAGATGCTCCAAATAGCACTTCGGGTTAGAGTGATATGAAGTTTGAGAGTGTGGAGATGAAACTACAGCTGTTACAGGATGTTTACATCTGTTTCTAGTTAGGGTGTGGCTCAGCCCTTAGCACACACCTTTAATCCCTCAGGCACACCCTTAATACTCATCCTTAATCCCAAATGATGAAGGTAAAGTTAGCTTGTAGAAGGAAGCACCCATGTTTGAAAGGGATGTCAAACTGAGGGGGAGACAAACAGATAAATCTAAAAAAGATTTGACAGAATAGGATATGCCCAAACCTCAGGAGAAGAGAGAGAAAAGTACAGACAGTACAGAAGACAAGAGTACAGTACAGGAATACAGTCGAGTTCATGGAGAACAGGACAGTAGAGTTGAGGGGGGAGTCGAGCAACACAGAGAGAAGAAGGAGGCAGCTTTATTGGGAGAGTTTTATAGAGATAGGTTGAACAAGCTAGATACAGGTAAAGACAAAACCAGCAAAAGAATAAGATGGAGCCAGACGATTAGAACATACTGCCAAAGTTAGTATGAGGCCAAGCAGAGCAAATCAGGGGCAGAGAGAAAAGCCAGATTGAATAAGTCATCTGGAAGAGGAGTTTGAACCAGAACAGCTGAGTTGAACAAGCTAACCAAAGCCCAGAAAGAACTAAAAGGGGTGAGCTTATTCAGTACTAAGTCTCAAAGACTGAAAACATTCTTGGCCCTGCTAAGACAGAGGCTACAAGCTTCCAGGAGTAGGCCTGGTTAGCAGACTGAGGGAGTAGCCTCCAAGAAGACAATTACATCAGGTGAATAAAAGATGCTTTTACGTATAGCTTCCCTTCCTTGCTCCTTCCTTTGACTTTTTTTTTTTTTTTTGAGATGGCTTCTCTAGGTAAACCTGGCTGTCCTGGAACTCACTCTGTAGACCAGGCTGACCTTGAACCCAAAGTTCTGCCTGCCTCTGCCTCCCAAGATGTGAAATTAAAGGCATGCACCATCATGCCCTGCTTGACTTCTAGTATCTTAAGCATGAACAAAGTAAGAAATGATGAAGAAAATATTAGCTAAAACTGGAGTTGTGAGATGAACAAATTTGAGGGAGAAAGATTGTTGTGAACTGGGGGTATTTGTTTGTTTGTTGTAGACTTGGGGATTATTTTTAATGTTAAACTGGAGTGTCTGTTAAGCAGAATTCTGTTACTGCCTTGTAATTGCAGTGTTACCTGGTTATCATCCTTTATATCCACAGTCAAGACAACCAAATGTAACAGAGCTGATACTACTGAATAGTCTTTGATATATGCTGGTCCCAGAGTGGGTGGGAAAGATGCAAGCAGGAGCGGCTTACAGAAACATAAATTCTACCATATTCAGTTGACTGCTGCTTTATTATTCGTTGAGTTGTTTCTTGCATTATGATGGAGATGCCAGCAGAAGTTTTTGCAATCTTGTTCTTTTAGTTCTAATGTTTGCAAAGAACAAGCGGCAATAAAAATTGGGGTGAAAAAAGTGGGCTGG
Source organism: Arvicanthis niloticus (assembly GCF_011762505.2). Taxonomy (NCBI): domain Eukaryota; kingdom Metazoa; phylum Chordata; class Mammalia; order Rodentia; family Muridae; genus Arvicanthis; species Arvicanthis niloticus. The sequence continues at coordinate 7,186,786 of NC_047678.1, read as the reverse complement.
CTGTGGAAATTCAGTTAGCATTAGTGTGATGAAATGTAGAAAGCTTGAAAGATTTGGGAGAAAATGGCCTTCAGAAATGCAAGGCCAGGCTTAGTATGACAGTGGGGTGTCTCCTCTAGAAGCAAGATGACCAGAAGTGACAGTATGTGGAGTATATGTCAGCCCTGATTTTAGTGCTGGAACTAGGTCTGTACTTACATGACTAGCATACATTGCAAAATTAAAATGGCCCCAATCAGAACTTTCTAATTTCTATCTCTTACTCCACAAACATATCTCTTGACTATATTTCTCCTTTCCCAATAGTGGCATTCACTCCAAGAAACTCAGTAACTCTAAGGGGAAAAAAAAACCTCAGAGTAATTCTTAGTTCTTTTTTTATTTGCTACTTCTTCGACCACAATATATGTCAATCTACTTCCAAAATATATCCCAGAGACATCTTTCTTTGTCTCCATTGCTACCACTTTTCTACCTCAAATAGAAGGTTAAGCCAATGTTTTAATGTTTTAATGACATAATCCTAATTCTCTGTTCTCTTTTGGACAAAAATAGGAAATGATCAACATAATACAAGGCTGTGAGGCTTCTGGGCTCTGGGTACCTGATGATACTTCAGTGCCTTCTGTTTTCCATCCCTGGAGACTTGAGAGGCATAAAGTCCCTGAGAAATCTCTTCTTGACACAGGAAAGAGAGGAAAGTAAGATGCTTAGTGACTTTGGACATGATGAACTTTCTCCTTCTGTGCTGGCGGTAGGGCTCATGAGTTAGACTAAATGTTTATGGGTCTCTGGAGGAGTGTTCTTTATTTCTTCCCCATTTCTTCAACCCACTCCCACTCCCCATAAAACTGTTTTTAAGCATGAGATCTCAGAACACAAGTTCTATGGTACCGTCATTTGCCAGAGTGGGACTTCCACTTGGGAACAGTTCTGGAGGGAAGGATACCAAGATAGCACTTTCTCAGTCTCTGGGGAATTCAGTTTACAGATGTTGAAAAAAAATCAGAGATAATTTTTTTTCTTATTCCTTCTCGTAGATGGGACTATAATAGAATTTTGTTGAGTGTTCATTTACTATGAAAGATGCTATCTTTTCTCCAATGTGAGTCTTTGCTCCTTGTTGACAGTCAAATGAATGTAGCTGTGTGGGTTGATCTCTGGGTTCTTGATTCTGTTTCATCAGTCCATGAGGCTGAGCATGTGCCAGCCCTATGATATTTTGTTCTTATGGCTCTGTAGGGTAATTTAAAACCAGAGGATTATGATATCAGCAGTGTAGCTGTTCTTGCTTCCAGTTGTGTTGGCTATTTGGGGGTTGTTCATGTGTCACCATGCAGTTTTGATTTGCATTTACTTGATAGTTGAGGATGATACATTTTTCATGTTTATTTTCCATTTGTATTTCATCCTTTGAGAATCATCTATTTTTTCCTTTAATAAGGGTTTCTACTGATGTGATTAAAAACCATAGCCAAATGCAACTTGAGGAAAGGGTTTATTTCAGTGTACAACTCTCAGGTCTCACTCTATCACTGAGGAGAGTTAAGAGCAGGGAGTGAAGGCAGGAACCTGGAGACATGATGCAAAGGTCATGGAGGAATGCTGCTTACTAGCTTGCTCAGTCTGCCTTTTTATAAATCCCAGACCACAAACCCAGGATGCGCTGGGACCACCCATAGCAATTACTAATCAAGAAAAGGCACTAGAGACTTACCTACTGCCTGACCTTATGGAGGCCTTTTTCTCAGCTGATAGCCCCTCCTCCCAGATGACTCTACCTGTGTCAAGTTGCCATAAAACTAGCCAGAATTTTTTTTTTTTTTTGTGGGTTTATTAATTTGACTTTCTGGTTTGGGAAGTTTTTTGAGTTCTTTGTCTGGTATAAATTTTAACCACCATCCAGATATGCAGCTGACAAAGAACTCTCTCCCACTCTGTAGCATCTTTACTTGGTTTGCTATTTCCTGTATATCCTTTAAGAAAATTACGGCTTATGTGGAGATCTTGAAATATTTTTATGAACCATTTTCACTTTCAGGCTTTGCATTAAAATCTTTGATGTGTTTTGATATCTCTCTCTCTCTTTCTCTCTCTCTCTCTCTCTCTCTCTCTCTCTCTCTCTCTCTCTCTCTTGTATTACCCCCTCAGAATGGCTATTATTAAGAAAACAGAAATCAAATTCTCATCAAGACGTTGAGGAAAAGGGAACATTTATTGAGGATGTCGTGGGGCGTGTAAATTTATCTAGTCACTATGGCAATCAATATGTAGGCTCCCTCAAGAACTTAAAAAGTAAACTAGGGCCACCATAAGATTCTGCTATATCATTCTTGGGAAGATATCCCCAAGAGCCAAAAAGCTACTACAGAGACACTTGTTTGTGCTTTTCTGTGGCACTACTCAAGTTATAAAGCAGACTAGATGTTCATCATCAGGTTGATAAGGAAAGTGCTGTATATGCACACAATGGTATTTTAATTAGTTATCATAAAAAGTCAGTTATGTCATTTGAAGGAAAGTAGGTGGAACTGGAGGTCGTTATTTTAAGCAAAATTCAGAAAGAATTACATTTTTTCATATGTTGATTTTAGATATATATATGAATATATTTTCCTTCTCTGTATGTTTCAGTGTCTGTCTGTCTGTCTGTCTATCTGTATCTGTGTGTATATGTTCATGTGTATGTGCATTTGTGTGTAACAATAATAATTAAAGAGGATATTTTTAATTTAAGCAAGTGGAATTGCATATGGTTAAGGTATGTGATATCTTGTCTGAAAATGTCTAAGGAACTCATCACTTTGTACAGTGAATATAAATAATAAAAAAAACTGTCAAAATGATTTCATTTATTTCAACTACATATAGTTAAAAACTTGTTTCAAAAAGAATTCAAGACATATTCCACTTATTTAATTTCAACACTAATAAAATTGAAGCTATTTTGTTTGTTTGTTTGTTTGTTTACTTGTATGAGAAAAGCTTTTATTATATAGCCTTGGCTGGTCTGGACCTTACTATGTAAGCCAGACTACCCACAAACTTAGAGCAATTCATCTGTCTCGGCATCACAACTCCCACCCAATGCAGCATGAAGCCTACTTTAAGAGCACCTTACCCCAGGAAAAGTAAACCAAATGATAACTAAACTTCGTAAAGTGAATTAACAATCAAGAATGGATAAGTAGCAGGAGTGTAAAATTGTTTCATACTTGAAGAACTTAAAGTATTTTAAGGAATCCCCAAATACGTTTAAAACAAAAATGTTAAAAATGTGACATGCAAAAAAATAATAGACAGACAAGAGTTTAGTTAGCCTAGCTTCCATTTCTAGGAACATGCATTCTTTCATTCTTCATGAACTCAAAATAATTTGAACATACTTTTTATTTGTTTAATTAAGACTGAGATTAGTAAATACATGGATTTTATGTTGACGTTTTCAGAAACTGTGTTAAAAGCTCACTCATCTCTGTGTTGGCAATTATAGTTTGGTTGCTGCTGCTGTTTGTGTGATAAATGATTCTGATGATAGTTAGAATACATTTTCTAAAATTCTTTATAGAACACAAGAGAACAGAGTAAAATCTACAGAGTGGAAACCCCTAGATAGTGGCTTTACAGTCAGGAAGTCAATAGCTTTAGAATAGATGTGGTATATGGGACTCCTAGGCTCTGCTGATGGACAAGATGCTGGGAAACCAAGTCAAGTTAAATAATCTCTAAATTCTGGTCATCAGGGAAGTGCTAAGTGTTAGACTTTACCGAGATCCTGGAGAAGATAGCAGACCTTATGGTGGCAGGGGAGAGCCACAGTTCTAGTTTAGGGACCTCACATTGGGGTGTGAAACACATAACTCTGGAAAGGATGTGTGGGGTAATGGCCTGATCTCCCTCCATTATTTCTTTCTCATCACCATAGGTGGCACTTGTCATACTTGGAGGGCTCTGGCTCCCAACTTGGAGAATAATAGGTTTGATGGTTGTGTCTTAATTAGGTAATCTTCCCTCTGCCATATCATAGTCATTGACTCACTTGACATAGATTTAAGTCACAGTTATATGACATTGTTTTATTCAAGGGACTTAGAAGAAAGCCTGTAAAATAGTCAGCACATAAAATATGTATAGTCTCACCTTCTGTGAGCTTCTAAGGAAAGAAATCTCTCATGCCCTTTTGAGAACAGCAAGAAAGCTGCAAGAATCACTCTTCCTAATCACCTTGACCACCATGGGTTGTGGATATGGAGCTAGAATTTCCAGTGACTTCTTTAGCATTGGGGACACTTCCTTAACTATGAAACTAAGAGCATGAGTGAATACAGAGATTGAAAGAAATTAATTTCCCAGTGGCATCGTTGATTGTCACTGGGGTTCGGGGCAGATACCATGAGCAAAGTGAGCAGTCTTGGAGCTGATGAAATAAACCAGAGGAAAAATAACTGTAGGAAATAAGAAAAAAGTCACAAGAGTGGCATCCTTGTATTGGGTTCCCCAAGAATAATAAGAGTTTACAGAGGGACAAAGACTTTCTTCATGGGTAACAGGGAAGTATGGAAGATTGTTTTATTTTCTGAGTAATGAGTGGGAGAGCCATTTTTGCCAAGATGTAGGAAAGGAACTGCCTAAGATGTCCATCAATAGATGAAGATACACAGTGTGTATTACTTATACACAATGGAGTTTATTCAAACATAAGATGAAATTATGTCATTTTCAGAACAAATATGAAACTACAGCCCATTGTGTTAGATGAAATAAGCCAGTCTCAGACAAATGCCATGTATTTTCTCCTATGTATAATCTAGATTATAACAAAAGAAGACATGAAAACAAAAAGAGAAATTATTTGAGAAAAGGAGGGAAAACAGAAAGAAGTGGAAGTTAGAATAACAGGAGGTGGACATTGTCAAAGTTCATTATATACTTCTGTGAAAATCACAGTCAAGCCATTGTTTATTCAATAAATATACACTTACTTTTTAAAAAGTCCTTACATCATTTCCCTTCTGTAGAACAGAAATTGTCTTTTGTAAAATCTTGGGAAATTTCATATTATCTCGAAGTAAATTTCTCTACCAAATTCTAAAGACTGGCTATGATGTATTGTAAACATTTTCTATGCATAAACGGGGTTGAAGAAGCAAGGGATGGTAGCCGTTTCTTGTGCTGCAAGTTCAGGGATTAGGACACTGGATGCAATTTCTCTAAAGTTAGTTTTAGCCAAAAGGAAAATTTAATTTTTCATTTTACCTAAATACAGAAAGGCCAAGGACACATACATTATTTTTCTTCTGACTCAAAGGACCTATTCACTATGACTGAATTTACATCTGGATTCGCCATTAACACTGTCCTTACCTTTTCTATTTTTATGACATTTCCTCAAGTTCTTTGATTATAGAACCTTTATCAAGAGTTGGCAAAATAATTATAACACTTATCCAAAGTTATAACAAAATACATTTCCTCTAAGAATAGATGATAAATAAAATATCTATTGTAATTCTTTGGATAGTTTTATAATGAGCACCAAGTTGAGAAGCTGAATGATGTTTAAGATGATCAGTTGTGACTTCTAGTTAGAATGTGGTGGGAGGCTCTTGTTACAATTCAATTACAGACTTTAGCTAACAGATAAATTTAAGTTAATTAGAGTATTATGAAACCATGTGGAGGAGGAAAGCGTGGGCTATTGTTTTGTGAATGCACTACTGTGTTTGTATTCATTTTAGAGAATGTAAAAATAACTTGCTTTGCATAAAGCCACCTGGGGACTCAGGTTTCAGCTCCTTTGGTGTGTGGCTTCACTGAAGAGCCTGCCTGCAGAACTGCTTTCAAATCCTGATACGAACAAAAGATACTCTTTACTTGGGCAACTTTTTGTTTTTTGATTTTTGTTTTTTATGGAAATGGAAACCTTTAGTTTTAAGTACATTGACTTTCTCTACATAACACATGACAGGAAAAACATAATCCTTATAAATAAGTTGTTAATTTACACACTCAATTTAACATGCCCTTTTAATCAGCATGATTCCTTTGCAGTGAAGTTGAGTTTCAATTTTTTAGTTTACTTTTCCCCCATTTATTTATTTACTTATTTATTCCCTTTACATCTCAGTGGCAGCCCTCATCTTCTCCCTGTCCCTTCTCACACAGCCTCTCCTCCCCTTCTCCTCCCCTTCTCCTCTGAGAAAGGGGAGGACCCTCATTGGCACCAACCTATCCTGGCACATTCTCTCCCTCTGAGGACAGACAAGGGCAGTTGGGCGACTATTAAATCCAGGTCATTTCCACTGTCCACCAGCCAAGGATGCATTGGCAGAACTGAGAATGATAATAGTTTTTAAGTTAATGTGTTCTGCTTCATAAAAGAATAAAACCAAACTTGCACAGTGTCTATATAGTAGCCAATGAAGTTTATCTGAGGCACAATTATTTCTAATAGAAAAGAATAAAACTATACATTCAAATTTCCTCACCAATACTTAGTTAAAACATGACTGCCTATTAAAGTAGTTATTTGAAGTTACAGAAAAGCCTATGAGATATATGTATAACTTGTAACAAATTGAGTAAGAAATATATTTGTGATTTAAATAATAAATATATAGTTTATTCTATATTATTTCTAGGTACATAATTTTAAATCCAAATGCAGTTCTAACTTATATAACTATGTATGCTATTTATACATTTCTGTGTATTTTATTAACTATAAAATAGTGTGTATATTATATTATAATATAAACATGTATGCACACATATATTACGTGTGCATGTATGCTTGCTTGTGTCTGTGTATTTATTTCCTTTTGGATATATCTGGAAAACCAGAAAATTTATTATATATAATATGTTATATATATTTAGTGGTAGGGACGGTGGCAGGTAAGGCAGAGTCCAAGCAGATGTAGTCTGGATGTAAGCTGATTTCAAGGTAGTTCTCTTATGACAGCTTCATGTTGTAGGTGTAAAGGTATTGTTTGAAGACATAGGACTCATCTGAGTGAGGCTTGCTCTCAAAATATTTGATATGGGTTTATTTATATGGACTTGTTCCAGGGAATGTTGTTGAAAAATAGTTGACATGCTTTCGGGTTTCAGCCAAGAGGCTGAAGTTTATAAGTAACTAGCCAGTTTGTTATTATAGTAAACTATGTTTATTACTGTAAGTTTAATTTTTTTAGTTGGGGCAAATGATTTCTGTCCCATGCCCAATGCTCAGAAATGAAGGGAGAAAGTACAAGAGGCGAGGAGAGAAAATAAATTCCCACACATTCATCTGTGCCTTTTCTGTTCACCCCCCCCCCACTTACTTATTTTGAGTATGTGTGTCTGCCTGCCTGCATGCATGCATGCATGCATGCATGCATGTGTGCGGGCAGGCGTGCATGCATGAGTTGTGTACGCACACATGTGTGCATTTCATGGACCCCACGTGGCGGTCAGAGGGCAACATGTAGGGAAGTTTGGAGTCTCCTTTCCCTCTGTGAGCTCTGGGGTTCAGACTCAGGTTTATAGGTTTGGTGGCAAGCCCTTTACCAGGTGTACCACCTTACTAGTTTCTGAGACTCATTTTTTTTTCTCTCAAGAAGGCCATCCTTCATTACTGGGATTTAAAAACCTCTCACCAGCTTTGTAGTTTGTTCAGAAATAGCTGAGACTCAAGTTGTTGTTTGTTTGAAACTCTTTGCTTCCCATCAAACTGTCTAAGCCTATCTGCGGTGGTGACACATGGCAGGGACACATGGAGAAGCACAGAACCCTGCCAAATGAGATGATAGTTGAGTAAGCAAGGCTTGTGACCCCTGGAGATTCAGAATGCAAGAAGCTCACCAAAGGTAGCATAGAGAAGAAAATGAGATGATCTGCTGCCTTCTGAAAAAATGATTCTTGGTGCGTGTGCGTGTGCGTGCGTGTGTGTGTGTGTGTGTGTGTGTGTGTGTGTGTGTGTGTATGTGTATGTTTCCTCATCTGCCAATCTGAATTGTTAGACAGAAGACAAAATATTTTTTATTTAAATTTTTATGTTTTGCAAATTTTATACAAGACTACTAGACTTACATAATTTCCACCTCTTAAATTTCCTTTCAGATCCTACTGTAGAGTGAAAAATTATAAAGACCATTTTTTGAAATGTATATAGGCTTTTTCTGTACCCTAAACCTGAGCAAAAGTATACAAGTTCCAGAAAGTGGAACTGGATGTAAGATTTCAGGCTTTCACTGCCCCGGGACACATTCCGGGTGGAGGGCTTTATTTCTGAATCAGAGGACACTTGCTGGATTAACATTCCTCAAGATTCGGATGGGGCTATGGCAAGTGAGAAATAGTTAGCCTGAAATAGTTGGTAATGACAGGGTAGGGCACAGTAACATGGAAAAACTACATTTTTGAGAAGAATGAGTGTGCAGAGTAATTTTCACACGACTCTAAATCATTTAGGATGGGTTCCTCTGAAATGTTCCACTGTTTTTGGTTAACCCCCCCCTTGAGGTTTTCCCAGTGTTACAGCCTACTGATGTTCAAAATTTGTAAAACAACCAATCATGTGTAACCGTGTGAAAATTCCTTCCTTTCCCCACCCCATGCTATAAAAAAAACCCCTCAGCTTGCTGGCCTTTTGTCAAAATTCTGTTCCTGCGTGGACGAGCAGTTTTGACCTTGGCTAGCCAACTCTCCCCAATAAACCTCTGCTGATTGCATCCAGATATGGTTTCTTGTAATTTTTGGGTGGTCGTGATTTTCTGAGACTCGAGGAAGGGTATCCCAAGTCTGGGGGTCTTCATTACAACTTCTATTGTGTCTCTCCCTTTCTAGGATTAATTAACTTTTCTATAATTGTCACACATACACAGATGAACACATACACACAGAGAGGGAGGGAGGGAGGGAGGGAGGGAGGGAGGGAGGGAGGGAGAGAGAGAGAGAGAGAGAGAGAGAGAGAGAGAGAGAGAGAGAGAGGCTATTTCAAGTTCATTTGGTGCATTTCTTATGCACATAGGTTTTAGGGTTGTCCCTTTGAACTGGCTAACTCAGTAGGACATTTGCCCCTGGGAAAATAGAGTCTGCATTTTTTTTTTATCAGACATTGATTTACCTATCACTCTTTCTCTATGGGTGGGGCCTTGTGAAACTTCCCCCATCCATGTAAAGTCATTATGCAGATCTTGTTTAGGTAACCACGCTATTGAGATCTCATGGGTGCAGCAAGTCTAGAGGACAATGTTTTGTGGGGGGCATCTTGGTTTTATCTCTTACAATCGTTCTGCGCCTTCTCCCATGTTCCAAGAGCTTTAGGTGTTTGTGTTGTATTATAACCCCACTGTCACTTATTAGCTGATTCTGGTCTCTGATTGTCTTTGCTGCAAAAAGAAGCTTTGTTGATGAAGACTGACCTCTACACTTACCTGTGGGTATAAGGATATGTATTTAAAATACAGTTAGAGGCTATATTGATTTAGGAAGATGGCATCTCTTTGAGGGTCTGTGACCTCTGCAGCCACAGATTGGCTAGGCTTACAGTAGCAGGTATGCGTTCCTTCCTTGATGAGAGGGTAGACCAGAGAGAAACAGAAAGCCTCTACACTTCGGAGGAAAGTTGATGCATAGAACTTCTAGACCTGCCTGGCATTGGGCAGTGACCTGCGCATGTGTGGGATTCACTCAAGTTTTAGCCTGGTTCATTGCCACGATTGGAGTGTGCCTGGAGCATCCTCATCATGTGTAAGTCAGTTCAGCTCAGTCATTCCTTGGTGGCCAAAGGATATACCATGTATCCCCTAGCCTCACGTAGAACACCCATTCTAAGGCCAGTGCTCACAATGGAGCCTCTAGACAGACTCCTAGCATTAAGCATGGAGAGAGATCTCTACCCCAAACGGGACTGGTTTATATTCTTGTCAGTTACTGTGTTGCTACCAGTTAGTACAAGGGTCCAGGTCCTTCCTTGAGAGTATGCAGGTCCTTGTAGCTAAGAGACTCAGATACGACCCAGTTTAGAATCAGTGGCAAACAGGCTACTTCACCAGCACTGTCTCAGCTTCAAGTTGCACAGGATGGAGAGAGACTATTGTAGGTAGAGGAAGATAGAATCATCAAGGACTGTCTTCAGATCTTAGTGATGGGCTGGTGAAACGACCTCTATCTTCAGGCCCACTTGTGGAAAGAGCTACTGGAACAGCTCTGGTGCTCTATCTTCATGCCCACTTGTGGAAAGAGCTACTGGAACAGCTCTGGTGCTGGAACAGTCCTGGTGCATGGTGGAGACATGTGCCCTACTCTACCTGACTTTTATTTGTGCCAAAATTACTTGCAGCTGCTCACAGCTGTGTTGAGACACGATTGTGTCTCAGCAGAAGGCAGCCTGTAGGGTGTTGTTTCTATCTAGTTGGGTTCACCCAGTGCTATGCTGCTGTTGGTAGGTTTTGGAGTAAGAGTGGCCATAGCCATTGCAGAGCAACCCAGGACTGGCCTGTCAGAGTGATTTCTTCTAGGACTTAGAATCTTAGAACACACAAGTCAGTGATGGAGGATGAGGCTTCAGGTGTATCATGTTCATAAGGAGAGTTATGAGGACATTTTAATTCTTTTCTATTGTTGTGATAGAACACCATGGCCAAAAGCAACTTGTGGAGGAATGGACTTACTTTATTTTATAGATCCAGGTAGTAGCCTTCTAACTCTCCCAAGTTCTATGTCCAAAGTACATAGTACATAGTATGTTCAGCAATAGGAACTTATCTTCAAGTTCTGGACAGCAACCAACAGCAGCACCAATAATATATATTGTTTTGAAAGTCTCTTGGACTCCTGTGACCAACAACTTGAAAGGTTTCTCATGCCCAATACTAGGATGTATTTAAGCTAGCCGCTTCCGGTTTCTTCTGTCTTTCCGTTTTACCGTGTTGAGTAGTAAAAGTCCTCGTTGCAGTATACCCGATTACCGCCTCCTGTCCTTATTCTCGGGCGAATAGGGATTTAGGGGGGCGCGCGTTACATCAGATACTTTGGTCATCCTGATAAGCCCTTAGAAACAGTGATCACTGGAGTGTTCATGTAATTGGGTTTAATGCCTTGCTTTTTCTTTGACTATTTGTGTTTATTGTATTGCTTGTTTCTTGACTATTTGCATCTATTGTATTGCTAGACCCTCAACCTAGAACTGACCTTAATACATGCATATAATCAAAATGATATAAAAGCATAAAGAAGGAGGAGGGGTGAGATAGGGGGTTCTAGGAAGAGGAAATGGGGAAAGGTGACATCTGTGTTGTAAATAAATAAAATGTCCAATAAAATATATATAAATAATTATATAGCTTATGCACACACATTCTTCCAAATGCCTATCTAAATCCTCTGATATATTCAACACATTAGTAACATTTTTTTTTTTTGCTAATGATTAACAAAAGTATTTGTCTTAACTTCTTGTGTCACAGCAATTGCAGAAGCAGTGATGATAGCAATTAATGTAATTAAACCTGTTACGCCAGCAATAATCAAACCCACTACCCTCTTGCTTCTGCTTAAAGCCTGACTCATTTTTTCCAATACTTGCAAGCTAGTTTTAGAATACTAAGGTTCCGTGATACTCAGGGAACTAAAACAAAAGCTGATTGAAAGACTTCCATAACTGACATGCCAGATTTCAAAACACAAACAAAATTATAAGGTGTACAATCAATGCAACTTACATTAAATACTGTAGAAGAAACAAAAGTATGTTTAACTTGACAATTAAAAGAAACTTAACACATGTTAACACCTGTTTGAAATCCAGATCCTGCTCCAACTTTATCTCTTGCTAACATAACATTATAGATAACTGCAGCTAATTTCCATATATGTCTCTGAAAATGTCCAGAACCAGACTTACAAATGAAGACTGTTATTTCTAATATTGGGTTGATTTCTAGACCAGTCAATGATTGAGTCTGAATAAGGGGTCACATTTAATAACAATACAAGAGGCATTATAACTTCTCTTTTGGATTCCTGTTTCACAAGGTCTAAGAACTTGAGGAAAGGCAGCTTGTCCCAGAGGGGTATAGGTAAGCAATGGTGGGTCGGGAACTTACGTCCAATACAGCTTCCTAGTCACCATTGTCAGGGCACTCAGGAAACTCACAGGTCATCATCATTCTTTGTCCTGGCATCAGCATGTCTCATCCATTGCTCTGGCAGCCACTATGCTCCTTCTGCGCCCTGCAGAAAAAACACAAACATGCCCTCTTCCGCATATTTAATACATGATCAGGATCATGCCTTATGCCAGTAAGTGGATCCTTCCCTTTCACCTATGCATAAGTATGCCTAGTTGTAGAGTGCCATAGACACTCAGCAGAAAGTTCCTTGGCATCCCAATTTAAAAAAAAAACTAAAATAAAAAATAAAAAGTATATGATTTAAATAAATATGTGGTGTTCAGGGGTATGTCTCCCCCTTTTTTATTTTATGAAGATAATGTTTGAAAGTTCCATGGGCCCGTTCCACAGTCTCTTGTCCTTGACAATTATAAGGAATCCCTGTACTATGGGTAATGTTAAATTGCTGCTAATGAGTCTCAAATGTTCAACTGCCATAGCCAGTTCCATTATTTGTTTGTTTGTTTTTCTTTTTTTATTAGTCAGTATTTTATTTATCTACATTTCAGTTGTTATTCCCTTTCCCCATTCTTCACCCCCAGAAACCTTTTAACCCATCCTACCTCCCCTTATTTCTATAAGGGTGTGCCCCCACCCAGCCACCTACTCCCACCTCCCCTCCATTGAATTTTCCCTCTCTGAGGCATCCAGCCTTCAAGGGACCAAGGCCCTCCTCTCCCACTGATGCCTGACAAGTCCATTCTCCTCTACAAATACAGCTAGAGACTTGGGTCCCTCCATGTGTGTTCCCAGGCTAGCTGTTTAGACCCAGGGAGCTCTTGTTGGTTGGTATTGTTGCTCTCCCCATAGGGCCACAAGCCCTTTCAACTCCTTCAGTCTTCTCTCTAACTCCTCCACTGGGAACCTTGTCGTCAGTTTGATGGTTAGCTGTGAGCATCCGCCTCTGTATATGTCAGGCTATGGCACTGCCTCCCAGGAGACAGGTATATCACACTCCTGTCAGTATTCACTTCAAGACATCCACAACAGTGTTTACATATGGTGATTACATCTGGGAGGGATTTCCAGGTGGGGGAGTCTCTGGATGGTGTCTCCTCCAGTTTCTGCCCCACACATTGTCTTATATTTGCTCCGGTGGGTATTTTGTTACTCCTTCTAGGAAGGACCGAAGCACCCACACTTTGGTCTTTCTTTTTCTTGGGCTTCATGTGGTCTGTAAGTTATGTCTTGGGTATTATGAGATTTTGGGCTAATATCCACTTATCAATGAGTGCATACCATGTGTGTTCTTTTGTGATTGGGTTACCTCACTCAGGATGATATTTTCTAGTTCCATCCATTTGCCTAAGAATTTCATGAATTCATTGTTTTTAATAGCTGAGTAATACTCCATTGTGTAAATGGACCACATTTTCTGTATCTATTCCTCTGTTTAAAAAAATCTGGATTATTTCCAGCTTCTGACTGTTATAAATAAGGCTGCTATGAACATAGTGGAGCATGTGTCCTTGTTATATGTTGGACCATCTTTTGGGTATATGACCAGGAGTGGTATAGATGGATCCACAGGTAATATTATGTCCAGTTTTCTGAGGAACCACCAGACTGATTTACAGAGTGGTTGTACAAGTTTATAATTCCACCAACAGTAAAAGAGTGTTCCTATTTCACCTCATCCATGGCAGCATCTGCTGTCATCTGAGTTTTTGATCTTAGCCATTCTGACTGGTGTGAGGTGGAATCTCAGGGTTGTTTTGATTTGCATTTCCCGGATGACTAAAGATGTTGAACATTTCTTTAGGTGTTTCATGGCCATTCCGTATTCCTCAGTTGAAAATTCTTTGTTGAGCTCTGTACCCCATTTTTAAGTAGGGTTATTTGATTGTCTGGAGTCTAATTTCTTGAGTTTTTTGTAAATTTTGAATATTAGCCCTCTATTAGATGTAGGATTGGTAAAGATCTTTTCCCAATGTATGGGTTGCCATTTTGTCCTATTGACAGTGTACTTTGCCTTACAGAAGCTTTGCAATTTTATGAGGTCCCATTTGTCAATTCTTGATCTTAGAGCATAAACCATTGGTGTTTTGTTCAGGACTTTTCCTCGTGCCCATGTGTTTGAGGCTCTTCCCCACTTTCTCTTCTATTAGTTTCACTGTGTCTGGTTTTATATGGAGATCCTTGATTCACCTGGACTTGAGTTTTGTACAAGGAGGTAAGAATGAATCATTGTTATTTTCCTACTGGAGGTCCCATGCTGAACTCCAGGTCAACCAGCACCACCTGTTGAAAATGCTGTCTTTTTTCCACTGTATGGTTTTAGCTCCTTCATCAAAAATCAAGTGAGTATAGGTATGTGGGTTCATTTCTAGGTCTTCTATTCTATTCCATTGATCTTGCCTGTTTCTGTACCACTATCATGCAGTCTTCACAACTATTGCTCTGTAGTACAGCTTGAGGTCAGGGATGGTTATTCCCCCAGATGTTCTTTTATTGTTGATATGTTGACATGTTGATAATAGTTTTTGCTAGCCTGGGTTTTTTGTTATTACAAATGAATTTGAGAATTGCTCTTTCAAACTCTGTGAAGAATTGAATTGGAATTTTGATGGGGATTGCATTAAATCTGTAGATTGCTCTTGGCAAGATGGTCATTTTTACTATATTAATCCTGCCAATACAGCAGCATGGGAGATATTTCCATCTTCTGAAATCTTTGATTCCTGTCTTCAGGGACTTGAAGTTCTTGTCATACAGATCTGTCACTTACTTGATTAGATTCACACCAAGGTATTTTATATTATTTGTGACTATTGTGAAGGGTGTTATTTCCCTAATTTCTTTTTCAGCCTGCTTATCCTTTAAGTAGAAGAAGGCTACTGATTTGTTTGAGTTAATTTTATATCCAGACACTTTGCTGAAGTTGTTTATCAGGTTTAGGAGTTCTCTGGTGGCAGTTTTGGGGTCACTTAAGTATACTATCATATCATCTGCAAATAGTGATTATTTTGACTTCTTCCTTTTCAATTTGTATTCCTTTGATCTCCTTTTGTTGTCTAATTGCTCTGGCTAGGACTTCCAGTATTATATTGAATAGGTAGGGAGAGAGTGGGCAGCCTTGTCTATTCCATGATTTTAGTGGGATTGCTTCAAGTTTCTCTCCATTTAGTTTGATGTTGGCTACTGGTTTGCTGTATATTGCTTTGCTATGTTTAGGTATGGGCCTTGGATTCTTGTTCTTTCCAAGACTTTTACCATGAAGGGATGTTGAAGTTTGTCAAATGCTTTCTCAGCATCTAGTGAGATGATATTGTATTTTTTATTTGAGTTTGTTTATATAGTGGATTATGTTGATGGATTTCAGAATATTGAACCATCCCTGAATTTCTAGGATGGTTCAATTTCTGGATTCCTACTTGATCATGGTGGATGATTGTTTTGATGTGTTCTTGGATTCAATTTGTGAGAATTTTACTGAGTATTTTTGCATTTATACTGATAAAGGAGATTGGTCTGAAGTTCTCTTTCATTGTTGGCTCTTTGTGTGGCTTAGGTATGAGCATAATTGTGGCTTCATAAAACAAATTTGGTAGTGTTCCTTCTGTTTCTATTTTGTGGGATACTTTATAGAGAATTGGTATTAGGTCTTCTTGGAAGATCTGATAGAATTCTGCACTAAAACCATTGGGTCCTTTTTTGGTAGAGAGACTTTTAATGACTGCTGCTATTTCTTTAGTGGTTATAGGACTATTTAGATGGTTTAGATGATCCTGATTTAACTTTGGTGTCTGGTATCTAAGAAATTGTCCATTTCATCCAGATTTTCCAGTTTTGTTGAGTCTAGGCTTTTGTAGTAGGATCTGATGATTTTTTTAATTTCATTGGTTTCTGTTGCTATGTCTCCCTTTTCAGTTCTGATTTTATTAATTGGGATACTGTCTCTGTGCCCTCTGGTTAGTCTGGCTAAGGGTTTATCTATCTTGTTGATTTTCTCAAAGAACCAGCTTCTGGTTTTGGTGATTCTTTGTGTAGTTATTTTGGTTTCTAGTTGGTTGATTGCAGCCCTGAGTTTGATTATTTCCTGCTGTTTACTCCTCTTGGGTGCATTTGCTTCTTTTTATTCTAGAGCTTTCAAGTGTGCTGTCAAGCTGCTAGTGTGTGTTCTCTTCAGTTTCTTTTTGTAGGCAATTAGAGCTACGAGTTTTCCTCTTAGCACTGCTTTCATTGTGTCCCAGAATGTTGCGGCCCTCTCCACTCTGCGCTTGGTGGCCACTGTTTCCCAGCCCAAGCTGCCGGTCCGGTCTGCGGGTCAGGGGAGAGAGAGAGAGAGAGAGAGAGAGAGAGAGAGAGAGAGAGAGAGAGAGAGAGAGAGAGAGTATGGACTCGAAGAATGGAGGCCAGACAGAGTGTGATTCAATCCCGTTTATTCTTCAGTCTCTCTTCCTAGTCCAAGTCCCAAGTCTTGAGTTCCTAGTTCCTAGTTGTACTCCTCCTAATTCCTAGTTGTACTCAATAATTTCTTCTGTCTGTCTCTGCCTTTTATATGTCTCACTTCTAAGCCATGCCTCTAAGTCACACTTTTAATCATGCTTTTAGGTCTTCTCTCTAAATCTGATCTCTAAGTCACACTCTTAAATCACACACCTTTAATCTCACACACCCAGGGGAAAATCCTGGGTATCTAAAGCAAGATGTTATCAGAATGTGCTCAGCTGTTGTAAGCTATTGTAATCACATCTCTTATCAGGGTATAAGGCTCAAGATGGTTGCAAAGCTGATAGCCACTTTCTGCTAAAAGTCGGCTCCCAACACCAGAAGTTTTGGTATGATGTGTCTTCATTTTCATTAAATTCTAAGAAGTCTTTAATATCTTTCTTTATTTCTTCCCTGACCAATTTATCATTGAATAGAGCATTGTTCAGCTTCTATGTGTATGTGGGCTTTCCATTGATTTTATCATTATTGAAGATCAGCCTTAGCTGGTGGTGATCTGATAGGATGCGTGGGATTATTTCAATCTTCTTGTATCTATTGAGGCCAGTTTTGTGACCAATTATATGATCAGTTTTGGAGAAGGTACCATGAAGTGCTGAGAAAAAGGTATATTCTTTTGTTTTTGGATGAAATGTTCTATAGATATCTGCTAAATTATAACTTCTCTTAGTTTCACTGTGTCTCTGTTTATTTTCTGTTTCCATGATCTGTCCATTGATGAGAGTGGGGTGTTGAAGTCTCCCACTATTATTGTGTGAGGTGCAATGTGTGCTTTGAGCTTTAGTAAAGTTTCTTTTATGAATGTGGGTACCCTTGCATTTGGAGCATAGATGTTCAGAATTGAGAGTTCATCTTGGTTGATTCTTTCTTTGATGAGTATGAAGTGTCCATTCTTATCTTTCTTGATTACTTCTGGTTGAAACTTGATTTTATTCGATATTAGAATGGCTACTCCAGCTTGTTTCTTGGAACCATTTGCTTGGAAAATTGTTTTCCAGCCTTTTATTCTGAGGTAGTGTTTGTCTTTGTCACTGAGGTGCATTTCCTGCACACAGTAAAATGTTAGGTCCTAATTACTTATCCAGTCTATTAGTCTATGTCTTTTTATTCAGGAATTGAGTCCATTGACATTAAGAGATATTAAAAAAATGATTGTTGCTTCCTGTTATTTTTGTTATTAGAGGTGAAATTATCTTTGTGTGGCTATCTTCTTTTGGGTTGTTGGAGGAAGATTAGTTTCTTGCTTTTTCTAGTGTATAATTTCCTTTCTTGTGTTGGTGGTTTCCCTCTATTATCCTTTATAGGGCTGGGTTTATAGAAAGATATTGTGTAAATTTGGTTTTATCATGGAATATCTTTTTTTCTCCATCTATGGTAATTGAGAGTTTCGCTGGGTATAGTAGCCTGGGCTGTCATTTGTGTTCTCTTAAGGTCTGTACGACATCTGTCCACAATCTTCTGGCTTTTATAGTCTCTGGTGATAAGTGTGGTGTAATTCTGATAGGTCTACCTTACCTCACTTGATCTTTTCCCCTTACTGCTTTTAATATTCTTTCTTTGTTTTGTGCATTTGGTGTTTTGATTATTATGTAACATGGCGAATTTCTTTTCTGATCTAGTCTATTTGGAGTTCTGTAGGCTTCTTGTATGTTCATAGGCATCTCTTTCTTTAGGTTAGGAAAGTTTTCCTCTATAATTTTGTTGAAGATATTTACTGGCCCTTTAAGTTGGGAATCTTCACTCTTTTCTATACCCATTATCCTTAGGTTTGTTCATCTCATTGTGTCCTGGATTTTCTCTATGTTTTCAGTTAGGATTTTTTTTCATTTTGTATTTTCTTTGACAGTTTTGTCAGTGTTTTTCATGGTATCTTCTACACCTGAGATTCTTTCTTCTATCTCTTGTATTCTGTTGGTGATGTCTGCATCCATGACTCCTGATCTCTTCTATCACCTAGGTAGTCTTCTTTGTGATTTTTTTTTATTATTTTTCCTTCCGTTTTTATGTCCTGAATTGTTTTGTTCAATTCCTTCACCTTTTTTTTCTTTGTAGTTCTTTAAGGGATTTTTGTGTTTCCTCTTTAAGGGCTTCTACTTGTTTACATGTGTTTTCCTGTATTTCTTTGAAGGAGTATTTTGTGTCCTTTTTAAAGTCTTCTATCATCATCATGAGAAGTATTTTAAATCTGAATCCTGCTTTTCTGGTGTCATCGGGAATTCAGGACTTGCTATGGTGGGAGAACTAGGTTCTGATGATGCAATGTAACATTGGTTTCTGTTACTTATGTTCTTGTGCTTGCTTGCCTTTCACCATCTGGTTATTTCTCGTGCTACCTTCACTCACTATCTCTGACTGGAGCCTGTCTGTCCTGTTTGTTATCTTGGCTGTCAGAACTCCTCAGAATCCAGATGTCTCTTCGATCCCGTGATCTTGAGACCCTGGTAGTGATAGCTCCTGGGAGTCAGGCTGTTTCTGGGCTCCTGAAATCCTGGTGTGCTCAAACTCCTAATTACTTTAATTACAAAAGGGAGAATGTTGCTATGCTGCAAGAATGCACAAAGAATATTCTTATAAAGGTCCAGAGCTTATTCAGCTTCCATGAGCACTTGTGCTCTTCTTTTGTCATTCTCAGGACAAATGCTGATGTCCCCTACAAAGATACAGAGCCTTAGTCAAGAGGAAGGTCAAGAGTGTCATCATGAGAACAGAGTCTGAGGAGTAAGTCAACCCAATGTGTGTGGGCGTGTGTGTCTCTTTGTGTGTGTGTGTGTGTGTGTGTGTGTGTGTATACACATACACAAATGTGTGCTTAAGTGTGAATAAGCCTATGGAGGCTAGTGGTTGACTTCTAGCTTCATCCTTTTTTTTTTGACTCTCCACTTTTTCTTTTGACTGAATATATCAGTCTGTGCACCGTGTGGTGTGTAGAGAGCCTACTGAGACCAGAAGAGGACATCGATCCCCTGGAACTGGACTTATGGATTGCTATAAGCTTCCATGAGTGATGGGAACTAAACCCAGGTCCTCTCTCTGCAAGAGCAATTAGAGTTCTTAATGGCTGACTCATCTTTTTGGGCCCTCTGTCTAATTTTTTGAGACAAGATCTCTTATGGTATCTGGAGTTTGTCAGCTAGTCCTTGGAATCCCCAAACCCTGAACTCAGGTCCTCCTGCTTTAACAGTACTTCTCTCACCTAGCCTCCTACAAAACAATTTGATTGTTCCCATTTTCCTTGGGTTTTAAAAAGTGTTCCTCTCCCTCTTGCAGAAACCATCCCCCAGGAAAGGACCACCCTTGGAACCTCTACTTCACTATCTGACTCCTGCCCTTCTGCCTCAGGTTATTCCTATCTGTGTCCTCCAGTTCAATGATCTTCTCTTTGTCTGCTATCCTCTCTCTTCCTTGCTTTAACCCACCCTTCTTTTCCCTTATCTTCTATCTCTTTCCCATTGTTTCTTTTCCTCTCTCTCTTCCCTCCTGGCTTTCCCGACTTTTTGGCTCGTCTTAGCTTGCAGACTGCTGTGGGTGTGGGGTAGCATGTCCTCAGCATGCTGAAAGAAATCAGCTCTGGTTGCACTGTGAACTCAAGGAGACAGCTGCTTTTCATTTTTCTTTTTCTTCCTTTTCTTAACACAAAGGAACAGAGATATTGCTCTGATGCCATAGTGTGGTGTTTCAACTTGACGTTTTGAAAATCGAGCTGAGCTTTAGATTCTCTGAGAAAATTCTCAGCAGCAGCAGACCTCGTCTTTTATTTTTATATGACTGTTACCATTTATGTCTTATTTTTGGAATGGTGACCCTAAAGCACAGGAAGAATAAAAAATAAAAAATAAAAAATAAAAAATAAAAAATAAAAAATAAAAAATAATGCCTGCCTCCCCTAGCACTGGTTGGTGGCTTTCTGTTAACCTCTCTTCTATGCCTGGGAACATAGAGGTTGAGATCAGAAATTCATTACTTTAAAATCAGGTGTTAAAGGAGGCTTCCACTAAGAGGTAGGCCCTTTGTGAACACTGTTCTTTGGTTTGAGAGACCCTTTACAGCATCTGTCATTACCCAAATGACTTTGAATAAGAGCCAATAATTAGCATAATGGATACTTAATATCTTTCATCTAAGTTTTTAATAAATTTTAATCTTCATTAATCATGTAAATTCACCAAGAATGCCAACATATCCATGAGGAACCATTTCATAGGGTGATTTATAAAACGACAGAGATCACCCAATTTTAACAAATTATTCCAGAGTTAAAGTGACTTCAAATGAACATACACACAAACAGATGTGGTGTCTGATTGTGGCTCCAGTGAACTGTTAATTCAAATTATTAGATGCTGCTTGTTCTGCCGTGGAAAATAGCTTAGGTTTTCTATTATTAATAATATAGAAAATTCACTCAAATATTCATGATTCTGAAAGGCTTACAAAGTCTCCATTGGTGGGACTGTTTATGGTCCATAAGAAGAACATTGCCTGAGGCTGTGAAATTTGTTTTGTTTTGGCTCAGTACTTATCCCAGCATTGACCAAATTTATAGAAAAGATATTTGCCACAAGAATCAATGGATCATATATCAAAACATTTTAATACACACTTTATCTAATTTGTGTGCTTTGGAAGTTAAATAAAACAATCACTTTGAAAGACAACTTCTGTTCCCTTTCTGCTGCACACACGCTTTCCCACCCCCTGCAGCCTGCATGCTTGCTTCCTTCTGCCATCCAGACCAGCACTTTCATTTGCAGGCATGTTCTGTGATGGAAATGCAGATTTTCTTCTTATAGGGTGAAGTTCCTGTGTGTGATGTTTAGCATGAGGACAAGGGAGCCATTTACTCCTGCAGCCTGCTATGGAGGAGTGGACTAGAAACTTTATTTAAAAAACAATACAGCTTTGTTTGGATAAAATTTGTATAAATATAAGCCTGCTATACAGAACATTTAAAATATGACTTTCATTAAATTTTTCAATACAAGTATTGAGAATGAATGCTAATATGAAAAATTGAAAATTTCACACAAATTTAATAAGCGTAAAAGTCAGAAGAAACTCAACCCTGGAGAGAACTGTTGCTAATACATTGCATCTTCTGTGTGATTTTCTATCCTTTGTTTGCTTCAACCATTTATGACTATAAGGAATACAGGTAGTATCATAAATGAAATAGAGATATCTAGATAAGTGTGGATTTCAGATAAATAATAAAGACCCTTTTAGTGTTTGCACATCCCAAAGATTAGGTCACATTTATGACAGAAATGTTTTCATTGTTTTTTAAAAATCCAAATTGAACTGAACTGCAGTTCAATTGTTAAACCTGGCAACTTGAAGTAGCTGCTTATCACAGCAATATTTTTAAAACTACAAAACAAAACGAAAATGTAAACCCTAGGCTCCCCTGTGGTAACTATCTGTGGTTCATTCAATAAACCTGTGAATGAATAATTGGAACTAATTGGGTGTTTTTCAAACAAGCATGAATGAAAGTGTTTTAAAAGTAGTGGTGTCTTTAGCTCCTTTGGGTCTTCCTGCCCTTTCAAAAACATTTTGTTAAGAGGAATGAATACCAACAAAGGCCAGAGTAAAGCAAGCCAGAAATACCATTGAAGTTATAGATTTTCAGGCTACTAAGAATTTGCAAAAATATTGATGAGGTGTCAGGCTACAGACAACTTAATACCTTCTAGCTTGGCAGCTGGCATGATACAGGCCTGTAAGGATGTGTCCAGTCCACTCTGTCTAATGGAAGTCTCATTGACAAGGGATGGGGAGTGGATATTCTCCAGCAAAAAAGTTGAACAAGTTTTTTTGCCTGTCTATACTTCTAATAATCTGAGTGGATTGTCTAGGCTAAAACCTAATGGGAGCACTGTTGTTACTTTTCCAAAGGATTTTCTGTGCTCTCCTTGCTACCAGGACACTTTCATGAACTCTGTTGGTAGAGGGCTTTGGCTGTATCAAGGGGTAGAGAAAGAGCAACTGGGGTTGGGATGACTAGTCAGACAAGATGGAGGGAGCACATCCTGGCGTTTCTAGGTAATAGTTGTACATGTCAGGGTACTGATGTTACTTTAGCAACTATAATAACTTTCTGGAGAACACCATAGTCAAATGGATATCTAAGATTTGTTAAGCAAGGAAGAGTTTTCTAATAAAACGTTCAAGGCTACTTTTCTTCTGGTCTTTTCTTATCCATAGTCAGTGCAAGGAGATGCTGTTACCATGGAGCAGTGGCCCTTTGCTAATTTTCAAGGCCAAGAGGACTGCCAATACAGTAGAAGAATCAAAAACATAACTACAAAGGGATGTAGTCTCTCTTTTTCTCTTCTGATTTGTACTCGAAGGACCAGATATTCTTCGGACCTTGGGAATAAACTCTCATTGACTCGTGGCATTTAGTTGAAGGAGGGGGACTGTCCCCTGCTTGTTGTGGCTTCTCTTTAGCCTTGAAACCGAAGGATACCCAGATAGCTGTGTGCATTCCTTTAAAATGTCATTGGTCTAGAGAAGACCTATTATTAAGCCATTGACCTGCTTTTATCCATCTGCTGGTCAACCTCAAGGTCATGCCTAATTAAAGAGATCCTTTTCCTGTCTGGGAAGTGATTCAAAAGAAAATTCCTTCCATGGTTGGGTCTCGTCAGCTTTTACTACCTGATCAGGGTCAGGAGTAATCCCACTCTGTTCCAGGGGAAGCGGGGAAGAGGAGCTGTTGGAGAAAAAAAACAATAAAAGTCTCAGTTCTTGCCCTCAGGGAGCACATCTGGTTAAGAAAACAGACTGTGGTAAAGTGGTTTCAGGTTCAGAGTATTAGCAGAGCCCAGATGTGGAGATGGAAGACTAACGGCTTTCTATGTTGTGAGTGGTGCGAGGCAGTTTGCTGGGAGAGATGATATTAACATCAAGTCTAACACTAGGTATGTAGTGCCATGGTAGAGCACCTGCCCAGCATTAGCAAGGCCCAGTGTTCCAGGCCCAGGACCCCGAAGTCAAAGCAAGCTACTGGAGGCCAGACAATCTGTAGCAGGGAGCTAAGTAGCAATGCTATTGAGAACAGCACTGGCAACATGTGGAATCAGGGAGGTGGTGGGATGGTTCAGAAATGCAAATCAGTGTATCTGGATTTTGGAGCAAAAGAATAAATAAATGGCCAGGGCAGAAGAAGAGAGCGGGAAGGATCTTGAAGGATTTGTGAGCTGTGCTATGGGACTTTGATTTTTGTATTGGGCTCCCTGTAGAGTTTATGAATATCCAGATTGTATTTAGATTTCAGAAAAAAATAACATTTGCAATAGCAACAATTAAAAAAAAAAACTAGAGAAGGTTAAACAGACACCAGAAGACTAGTTAGAAGAAGCAAGAAACAAAGGCAATGATGACCAGCACAGATGCACATGCTGTTTATAGCAACAGAATTTAGGAGTGACTGGGTCGGGGGAGGCAAGCAAAATAACCCTCAACTTACTCATTTGTGACATGGATGGACGCTGATTTTGTTCACAAAGACAGAACAGAAGGGTGAACTGACTTGAGTTAGAACTTCAGCATCTGAGATTAACATGTGTGAAATATGGAAGTAAGTCTTTAAACATAGAATGAAGGTGAGTCAGTGAGTGTGCCAATCAGAAGCATTTTAATAATGAGATATTCTGCTAGTCAGATATTAAGTTTTTTGAGTCTGGGATCTCCCTGGGTATTTAGGAGTCTAGTGGGCAGGAGCAGGCTTCAGTATATTTTTCTGTTTGTTTTGTTTTTGTTTTTTTGTTTTCAGACACTAACCCTGGCTGTCCTGGAATTCACTTTGTGTACCAGGTTGGAGTAAACTCACATAGATCTACCTGCCTCTGCCTCTGAGTGCAGGGATTAAAGTGCCACCATGTAAGTACCAGCATATGTTTTGTTTCCCCACAATACTGTGTGTGTGTCTAGATTGATGACATTTTAAAGGAATGTACACACACACACACACACACACACACACGTATACACACATGTATACATACACAACTGCCTTGGCATGAGTGAGGAAGACAGACAACTTGGGAGAGTTGGTTGTTTTCTTTACCATGTGGGTTCTGGGGTTTCAGCTCAGGTTTTCATGCTTCGTAACAGACACCTTTACCCATTGAGCCATCTAATTAACCCTCAGTATATAATTTTTAACATTACTTTATATGGTGTTTAAAAGATATAGATTTTTTTTACACATTCATATTTCTTATTTTTAATATCTCATTATAGTCACAATTCAGGAAAATAGTAAAACTAGTGTTAATCTATTTTATAGAAGAGAATGTTAATTAAATGGCTTTTCCAAGGTTACTAGCTTAAAGTTATCCTGGCCTACTGGGACTCCTGTGACAATGGGGTCTCTTACATTACAGTATTACACTGCAGAACTAGCCACACCGTCCTTCCTCAAGCAGACAAGCATGGATGCCTTAAGAGGTTTTCAGCCTGAAGGTGACAGAACCCACTTGAAGAGGAGAGTGCAGTGTGTTTGTCGAGTGAAACCAGAAAAGTCCTCATCTTGTTGCAAAGTCCATCCTTCATTCTTGCTCGTTATCTGGAATACTCTGTAAAAAAAAAAAATGCATGCTTACATAAAGGATTTCAGTTACCTGGGCCCTGGATGGTGTCTTTCTTTTGCTGCCAACGCAAATCCAGTAGTACACGCTCCTTCGTGTAGCTCTTCAGTTTCGAGTGAAGGCCCTAGAACTGGGTTCTAGGATTACCTTTTCCTTTTCTATGTCAAGAAGCTGTGATTGGGGTGGTGAAGTGGCTCATGGGGAAAGAAACTTGCTGGGTAAGCCTGGAGACCAGGGTTTAATCTCTAGAAGCCACACGAAGGAGAAAGGAGAGAACCTATTACATAAAGTTGGCCTTTGACTTCCAGTGTGGTTATGGTACACGCACTGTTATGGTGTATGGCATGTACACACACACACACACACACACACACACACACACAAATGATGATGATGGTGATGTGATGATGATGATGATGAAAGAAACTGTGATTGCCCAGCCTGTTGCTAACATTTAATTGCCTCCCCTATTCCTATGGGTAAAATCTTAGATACTCTCTGAAAGCCTCCAAGGGTGTCTCTTAAGGGCTGGCCACCTACTCTCTCTGACACCTGCCGAACTTGTGGTCAGGCGCTGACTTTCTCTGTGTCTGACCTCCCTGAGACACTTCTTGGGTTACATACCCTAGAGTCTTTTAGTTCACTTCTGAACTTCTAGCCCTGAGCAGACCATCTTTATCTCATATGCTTCTAGCTTCCTGGAACAGCAGCCATGGCTTCACTAGGAGCTGTACCAGGAAGGGGGTGGCCCTTGGGTTTTATGACATAGCTTTATCTTCAGGTGTGTTTAGAAATCTGACTAAATATTGCTCTAGAGTTTCAGGATAGGCTACTTGCCTATTTCATTGACATTGTTTATCATTTAGCTTATCTATAACTTCTGCTCGTAGATAATAGTACAAATACATCTCACAAAACCAATTATTATGTTCAATTTTGGTAATGTATCATAATTAGCACACACAGTTATAAGAAGTTTTATAAATTCTTAAGAATCCTTTTGCATTAGAATCCTTTCTTCTGCCCAGGCCCTGAATGTCTATTTTATCCCTTTTTCTTACCATTGCTTTTGTTTTGTGACCTCAGTACAATGTCATATCTTCCTTTGAACTGAACTGTTATAATTGTCCTATCTTCTCTGCCTTGGGACCCATATGCAAATGTTCAGCCTGACACACCATCGGACATTTAATGTCTGAAGAGACCCCTCTAAGTTTTCAGAATTCTTAAACTACACTGCCAGAAATCTCAGAAGGAAGACAGCAGTCCCTCAAAAACATAGTCCCTGTGTACTTGGCAGGTCCTCTTGAACAGTGGAGTGCTGTTGGATTGGAGTCAGTCAGAAAGCAGTAACTCTGGCTTGTGCAGCTGGCATTATGTGTACTGATTAAAACTTCTGTCTCTCATCAGGATGAGATGAAGAAGAATGAACCTTTTGTGCAACTGTTTTAAACTGCATTTCTACATTTCTAGGGCTATGTGGATTCTCCCTACGTTTTTAAAATACATCCTTGGTATTGAGGTTCCTCTCCTACACAAAGTCCATAACATCAATGATCAAGATACCAAAGTGCTCTGCATCTGGAATAGCGGTGCTGGCTAGCTTTCTGTCAGTTTGACACGTGCTAGAGTCATTATTGAAGAGGGATCCTCCATTGAGAAAATGCCCCCCCAGAGTGGCCTGTGCACAAACTTATGGTGCATTTTGATTGATGATTGACGTGGGAAGACCCAGCACACAATCGGTAGCACCACCCCTGGGCTGTTGTTCTATGTTAAGAGAAAGCAGGCTGAGCAAACCATGAGGAGCAAGTTTCTAAGCAGCATTCCTCCATGGCCTGTGCTTCATTTCCTGCCTCCAGGTTCCTTCCCTGCCTGAGTTTCTGCTGTGACTTTCCTCAGGAATAAATTGTTATCCCAAGTGTAAGTGAAATAAGCCGTTTCCTCCCAAATTGCTTTTGGTCATGGTGCTTATCACAACAATGGAAACCATAACTTATACACCTATGTGAAATGAAAATACATCTCAGGAGCCTTTGTGTGGTTTTGTGCCTGTTAACTCTTAGTCCCAGTTTGCAAAGCTCATTCAACTTTTCAAGCTCCATGACTCAGACGTTCAGAGAACACAGACCATGAATGGTGTATCTAGAAGTCAAAGCACGTTCTCTGGGTTTTACATGGGCTCTTTAGCCTATTGAACCATGCTCATGCTCGACCAAACTCAGAAAGCCTTCCATCTTCTCCAAATGATTCCAGTTTCATCACTTCTGCTTTGCATATTCTGACAAAGTCCATTCAACAGAGAAGACAGATTCTACTGCACGTTCACCACACATTTAACTCTACTCAAAACTGAGTAAGAGTGTGTCTTTTATTTTCCGTTATACATTTTCAAATACAGTTGTCCTTAGTTTTTACAAATCAGTGGGGGTGGCCATGGGAAGAAGGAACCATCACAATTGGATAAATTGGTGCTGGAGAACAGCACACATTATATGCAAATCCTTCCCTTGAAGGTTTATGCTTCTACCACCTCAGCTCTCAGAGCCAAGTCAGCCCAAATCAGAGCATTAGCATTAGCTCCCTGACTCGAAATTGTTCTTTGAACATTCCTGGATTTACTCTGGGGTCTCCTGCTACTCAGGAAAGGGTCCCCAGGGACAGAATCCAGGTGGGTTGATGGGTTTGAAATTATGCTTCAGGAAAGGGTCAATTGCTGCATTTACACCAGAAACTTCTAGCACAGCAGCTGCAGAGTCTGTGAGGTGTTAAGACTATTTTTTCAGTGTTCTCAATTATTCTCTTTGTGTTTCTTGTCATGTTGTGAAGACATTACTAAAATGTGAGCACTGTAGTATATCTGGAAAACCAGACTCTATAGCACTTTTTTTGAGAATGTGTTGTACGGACCTCATGAGATTAAGTAGGAAATGTCCATTGCATGGCTTGCCTCCACAAGCCTCAGCTTCCTCACCTCCATCCTGTAGGATTTGGAATTCTTGTTTCTTCTGTCTTGGGTTTCTGGTAGAGAAGCCAATTTTGATATCTATTCAGTACCACAGTAGAGTCAGGGCCAGCCTGCTCCTAGTGGAATTTCCAGGCTTGACCTTTGGTAATAATGTAACCATAACCTAGTGAGTCGCCTTGAAGTCAACTGTTTTGACTGAACGATTGGAAAACTGTTATTCCCTTTAAAAGCACAGTGGAATGTGTTTGCTTCTGAGGCCAGAAAGCTCAGTCAGTTTTTGCATCTAAATTGTGATAGTGTTTCTTAGTATTTAGGCTTGTCTCTTTTAGCAGTTTTGCTATTTGTTATTCTGTATTTATTTCATTTTCATATTTCACTGTATGCCTTCTTGAATATTTGGAAATAATAAGCAAATCATTGTCAAAAATAAAGACAGTCCTCCACACACCCTATGCTCTGCTGAAGTGGACTAGCACCTTCTTAGACGTTGCTAAAGGATTCCCTTTGCTTGAAAAGCCATTCTGTCCTCAGTCACCAAGATCCGGACACACTCACAGCACAGGTCACAGGCTAGCCAAAGCTTGTCTAGAATGGCCATCTTTATTTGGCACTGAGGACTGGAAAAGTACCTGGGCCTCACATTGGGTGTGACTCGTGAGAGATTCTGAAGTTATTTAGTACTAAGAATGTCTATGCTGGGAAGATGGCTTAGTGGGTAAAGTATTTGCCATTCAAACATGAGGACCAGTGTTCTAATTCTTAGCATCCACATAAAGTCTGGTGTGATAAAGTATGTCTGTAATCCCAGAACTGGGGAGGAGACAGGTGGATCCCTTGGGGGGTGGGGCAGTCTAGGTGAAATGTAGAGCTACAAGGTCAGTGAGAGATTCTGTAACAAAAATGAGGTAAGGAGAGATTGAGGAAGAGATCCATCATTGACTGACCACTGGCCTCCACATATACATGCATGGGCATATACAGGCACACAGACACAGACAGTCAGACAGACAGACAGACACACCGGAGAGAGAGAGAGAGAGAGAGAGAGAGAGAGAGAGAGAGAGAGAGAGAAACAGAAGACAGACAGATACAACTTCTGTCATAGATTCTAGTTATAGGGAAATACTCCAAATTTTACAATGAAACAAAAATCTAAAAGCATAGACCAATAAAAAAAAGTCAAAGCTGCTTTGGAAACAGGTGTGGGTTTGATTGACTCTCTGCCCATCAGCAGTGGGACTGGTTAGTTCAGTTGCACTGTAGTCTCAGATCCCTCAGCTCTATAGAGGAAAGAGCAGCTAGATATTGCTTTTGGCTCAAGTAGATCAGAACAACACTGGCTGAGACATGCAGGGCTTCCTTGTCTCAAGCACAAACAAGTATAGATTAAACAGCCCAAGACTCAGCCTTTCTTCTTGGCTACCATTAGCTTGGCTTCTCTCCCTCGGGTTTGTAAGATAGCTCCTACTTAACCAAACATGCCAAGAAGAAGAAATGTAAAAGGAAAGGAACGAAGGCCAACTGAATTTATTTCTCTTAAATAGTTTCCTAGCAAGCCACCTGTCAACAGCCACTTATTGATTACACCTATTGGACATCTAGAGTTAGAGTTACAAGGGAAGCCAGGAAACTGTGTGTGTGTGTTTGCATCTGTGGTTTAGCCTGGATATTTTACTTCCCTGTTACAAAATTAAGTCCCCATTATCAAGAAAGAGGAGGGAAGAGATGCTGTAAACTCAGGCCTTCTACAGAGAATAATATACTTCTTGTGAGATATGGAAATGAAAACACAAAATCTTTTCTCAGTTTTCTGGTTTGCTCCAGCTGTCTTCAGACACACCAGAAGAGGGCATCGGATCCCATTACAGATGGTTTTGAGCCATCATGTGGCTGCTGGGAATTGAATTCAGGAGCAGTGCTCTTAACTGCTGAGACATCATCTCTCCAGCCCCCTAAATCAGTGTTCTACTGCTGTGAAGATATATAATAACTATGGCAACTCTTATAACAAATGAATTTAATTGGGGCTGTATAGGGGGTTGCTCTGGTGCTGCTATGTATTTGATTGCTAAATACCAGCCTTCAAGATCTGGTTGCCATTATGAGGAAATTCTCACATACACTAGCTTTTGTTGTGCAAACCTTGCTCCCCAACTTAATTGGTCAATAAAAGACTAACACCTGTGATTAGGCAATAGAAAGAGGTAGGTGGGTTTTCAGTTACCTGGCTGGGTAGTGCACATAGAGACAGAAGAAAAGAAGAAAGGACACAGAAGAGGAGGAGACTACCATGAGAGGACATGGACCATGAGTCATGAGGAACACCAAGTAACAAGGAATATGTGGTTGGGATGTAAGTTAGAACAGCTCTAAAACTTGTGCAATCTAGGCTTACAGCTTGTAAATAAAATACCTGGATTGTGTGTTTTTATCCAAACTAGATAGAACTTATAATTCCTTTTCCAGGGATGACTTATAGCTCAGAGGTAGGGTCTATTACTATCATGACAGGAAGCATGATGGCACCCAGGCAGACAGCAGGAAGACAGACATTAGGCCTGTCTTGAACATTTGAAACACCAAAGCCCGTTCCCAGTGACACACTTCCTCAAACAAGGCCATACCCACTCAAACAAGGTCACACCTCTAAATCACTCTTAAATACTACCACTCCTTGATGGGCCTATGGGGGGGGGGAACCCACCACATCCTGTAACTAGTTTCTGCCTCTTTTTTTGTTGTTTCTTTCTTTTGTATGTTAAATATAAAAAAAATAATAACCAGGTAATATCATTTTAAACCATAGCCCTTCATGTAAAAAGTGTTTTGTTAGTTAATTTTTAACACAGCTAAAAGGAGCAGCAAGGTTTCTCACATAAATTTTAAAATTTGATAAACACTTGCTTTTCTTCCAAATAAAATATATATTTGTGTTTAGTACTGAGGAAACAGCTGATTTATGAAGCACTGTAGACACTGCTTAGTTTCAAGTCCCTGGGCACCCTGGGCTGGATGGAGACAGATCTGCTTAGTGACTGCAGTACTTTACACTGACAGATTACCCTGGAGTATCCCATTTCTAGGTTCTGAATTACTGTAGGTGCCCATGAGCCATGGTTGATAAGGAATTTAGGGACTCTTTAAGAGAAAATCCCATCTGATACTCAATGTTTGATTCCCACCCAGACCCTCTTAGAATGTTCTTCCCATTCCTATAATTATCCCTCAAATAAAGCTTGTTGGGTGAAGTCTTCCAGAGACAAATGAATCTGAGCGAGTGTGTTTTAGGAAGTATGATCAAAGGACTAGAACAGTATTCTGGATCTGTGGACGACAAGATTGATTGCTTCTCAGAGTTTTTGACAACCTTGCAAGTTTGAAGAAGTTGGAGAAGGCATCAGAAACATGGTGGTTGACTCTGTAGTGTCCACAGTAAAAACAGTAATGAAAAACAAATCTCTTGTCTTTATCACAACCATCCATACTTTTCATAGTGCTTTACTTTATTTCTAGTTTGACCACAATCTTTGTAGTGATGTTTTCTGGCAGTGTTTATGGTTAGAACAAAGCATTACTGATTTTCCTACAGGAGTCATAATAGGATTAACAGTCGATGCCTCTATGTGATCTTAGTTACATGAAAGGGGAGGAGAAAGGAAAGCATGCACATTCCAACCCTTAACTTTTGCTTCTACAAAATCTTAATTCTCATTTAGACTGTAATTGTTAGAATGTTGTATTTTATGGAGAAAGGGTGTCTCTACACCTCCCTATCTACCCAACTTCATGTTCTTTCTCTCTTTCCTATATTCTCTCTCAAAAACAAAAGAGAAAAAGAAAGTAAAACAAACAAACAAATGAAGGAAGACCCAATAAGACAATAACCACACAAACAAACAAATGAAAAAAACAATAACAACAAAAACCAAACCAAACCCAAAACTAACCAAGCAAACCAATAAATAAATAAATAAATAAATAAATAAAAATAAAAATAAAAATAACAATAAAAAAAGCTGCCCCAGAAACGAGCCTGTTTCTTTGTTGGCAATCTACTGGAATATGATTTATACGCCCCGCATCACTCCTTTGGAGAAAACTGGCTTTGTCTTTCGAAGAAGGTATCAATTGCAAATAGACCTATTTTGTTAGGGCTGGGGAAGTAGAGACAAGTTCTATCTGAAACCAAGACTGTGTGAAGCCTGACTGATTTCCATTGATTATTTTGTAGACATTTGGAGCTTGTGGGTGTAACTTTACAAAGACAAGGAAAGAAGAAATTCAAGGTGGCTGTATTCTCTCACAGCACATCAGGATTATGTGCTGTGTGTTATACACAATGAGCGAATATTGAACTGACAAAAGACATTAAATTCAGATAACTAGATGATCCACCTCACACTACAGGAACAAGAGAATAGTTCAGGGGAAGGGGCACATCAAGGTCGATGAGCAGGTGATTGCCATTGCTCTTGATTACCTACCAGAATTAGATGGTAAGACTATTGCTGAGGCTATTATTCATTCTGGATACAAAAAACAGAGAAACTAACCTGGGACTGGTCTGGTAGCTTCCTCCCTGATGGCTGGCTTTCATAGTGATGAAAGGGGCTATTCTGGGTGCAGGAGGAGAAAAGACAGCAATAGTCTTTCCTACCTATGTACCCCGTAGACTATACTATTAACATGCCAGGCAAGATGTGCCCACTGTTACAATACTGTGAAGAATATGTTGTGGTTAACAAACCGCTCTCCAGTTGTATTTGATGCTTGTTCACTGGGAGAGAACATGTATCTGGTACTATAAATTTGCTCAAAAGGTTATGAACGGAGCAGTCACAGGCTCTAGGAGAGACTGTATTACTGATGTGTTGCAGAGTGGACACATAACTAAACTTCACCCTAAACTTGTATAATTAGACCTATGGACTACTGCTTATCTCAGCCTGGATCAGAGAAGATTCTTTTGCAGAGAGTGATGGAAAATGTAGAGATTCCAACACGTCCAAGTTCTGGGAATAAGCAACTATTGAGATCTCAGCTCTAAACAAGGTATTAGATCATCCACCCCGAAATCTAAACAATATCATGAGAGAGGTGGCCAAAAATGTAAGAGCTAAAGGATACATTAACTGTTGCTGTCTTCACAAGAACCTCCTCATATATACGCAGGTACACACACACACACACACACACACACACACACCATAACACTAGACATGAGGGTACGATCAGGCTTTGTCTAAAAGGAGAAAGGAATCAGCAGGAGCTGGGGAGGAATACAAGAGGGTATGGACATGAGTGTGGACACAATACATTTCAAACATATATGTAATTGTCCAAAAAGGTTAACACATAAAAGAAGCCTGTTGGTAAAAAGACTGGTATGCTATATTGTCTGCAGAATAATCTCTTGTTTTTGAATGAATGAGTTTATTAAATATACAGCAAGTTAAAATAAAAAAATAGCAAGCAATTATTGGATGTAGATAGATAGACAGGCAGGAAGGCAGGCAGAAAGACAGATACATAAATACATAGGTAGATAGGTAGGTAGGGTAGGTAGGTAGATAGATAGATAGATAGATAGATAGATAGATAGATAGATGGATATTGACAGAAAGACAAACAGACAGGAAAGCACCATCAAATTGTGTGCTCAAAGTATCCAGCAGAAATGGACTAGAGAAGCCTTCTTGTGATTGTAGCTGGAGAGAATCTAAGAAGATAAAATGTGTGGGGGCCAAGCAAAAACAAGCAAGCAAATAAACTGCAGAAAGGTAACACCTTCAAATTGGGAGCTTACAAACATCGGCAGAAGCTGTCTGAGGCAACCCCATTAAGGTATAGTTCCTTACTGAGAGTCCCAGGCAGACCAGTGACTCCACTGATGGAGCTTCCAGGTGTAGAACAGATAGCAGTGAGTAAAGATCACACTGTAAATTCAAGGGCTTGCAATTCAGAAATTGCCTGGGGAAGCTGAGGCAGTCTGATAAAGTTCCTCATTGAGCTTTCTCCATGGCTGAACCACCCATGGCTGAACTCTCAGCATCCCTTCCCCACTGCAGACACTTTTATAATATGGGATAAACAACAGTAATATCTTTTGGAAATTGTTCACCTTCCAGCTGTTTTCAGGGACATGGTGTTTTGACTCTGGGGTTGTTTCATCCTTCAGAGAATGAGGGGAAGTGGCCCATCTCTGGACAAGGGGGCCTTGGAAGTCTCTTTGAACTAAACATTGGGTCTGAAATAGGAACAGGGGAATAAACCTGCTCACCATAGCCAGCTTCTCAGTAAGCTCAAATAGTACATGAACATTCACCACTATAATGTACATTACAACTGGAAACCCTTCCCCAGTGGGCTTACATGTAAGGGGCAATTCTCCTGTAAGAAAAGTGCATGACACACAAATGTGGGAGAAGGTGGGTGCTGCATAAGTGACCCATGAAGGGCCATGACTCCTTGGACCAGGACCTTTGAAGCCAGGATCTTTTCTAGCTCTCTATCCTGCTCCTACTCTCAAGAGTGTTCTCTTTCATAGCAAACTGCTTCAATTTCTACAACCAGTCACAGCCCCTGGTTGAATTATTTTGTTCTAGGACCTCCAGAACAAAATCTGTAGCCCTCAGCAGATATGCTCTGGACTTCTGTCAAGGCCTGAATTAATGCACATGTGATCTTAATTCCAAACATTCTTTATTAATACTTAATTTCATGTTTTATTTTATATGAATAAGCTCTATCTCCTTGGGATAGAACAAAATAATATAACTGAAGGTGTTTCTAAAACCATTAGGCAGTTTGGTTATCACTATAGGCAGTAAAAAAAAATGCTGGAGATTTCTGACCCAGAATTATTCCTATCTAAAAGAAATCTAGGGACAAAAATAGAGCAGAGACTGAAAGAATGGCCGTCCAGTGATCAGCCCAACTTGGGATCCATCTCATGGTCAGGCACGAAACCATGACACTATTACTAATGTTCTGTTGTCCATGCAGACAGGAACCTAGCATGGCTGTCCTTTCAGAGACTCTACCAGCAGCTGACTGAGACAGATGTAGATACTCACAGCCAAGCATTGAACTGAGGTTGGGGACTCTCATGGAAGAGTTCGGGGAAGGATTGAAGAAGTTGAAGGGGATGGCAATCCCATAGGAAGAACAACAGTGTCAACTAACCCAGAACTGTGGGAGCTCCTAGAGACTAAGCCAACAACCCAAAGAACATACATGGGCTGGTCTGAGGCCCCCAGTACATATGTAGCAGAGGACTGCCTTATCTGACCTCAGTGGGAGAGGAAGCATATAATTCTGTAGAGACTTGGTGCTCCAGGAATAGGGTATTCCTGGATAGGGGGTGGAGTGCGGGGAGGGGGTACCCTCTCAGAGGCAAAGGGGAGGGAGAATGGGATGGAAAATTCACGGAGAGGGTACCAGGATGGTGGACAGGAAGTGGGCAACATCTGGAAAATAGGAAAAATAATTAATAATGAAAAATATATTATTCTTGGTGATACTTATAAAAATTCTACTCTAATATATTGTTCAGCTTTAAGGAAATAATTAACAGATACTGTGGATTCCAAACAGTTATCCTTTAATCTGTTCAAAATTGAGCAGGATGTACATGAGGACCACAGAACACTTTATTTTTTTATGATTTTCATATCTAGCAAAGTTATAAAATTTTATGGAAAACAAAGGAATCACATACCAAGCTTTAACGAAAATTTATGACAAGAATGAAATAGTTGCAAAACCTCAGTTTTGGCACAGTAACCTAAAATCATTATTTTTTCTAATAACTCACAGTCTTCATAGAACACAGTTTTATGTAGTTTACAGAATAGTTTCTTTGAGAAAAGGGGGTACAATGGCTTATATGGCTCTTTGTCCCAAGGATTCAGTAGAGTTCTTGGCCTTAGAGTGGCCATATTGGGAGGAGAACATTTCAGAGGTTTAGTGGGAGTTCCTGGGGCATCAATGGAACTTTTTCTTGAACGGGAATAAGAAAGTACTTGAGAGATTTTGAAGTAGTTTGTACAAAAGCAGGTTGTCAACACCAAGCACAATTACTGAATGGCTTCATGGTTTCCTGTCTGGACATATGACCTCTTCTCTTCCATGTAAATCTTTTGTGATTCTTCTATAGTGAGGTCCTTAGAAGAGTTGGCACCATGCTTTGACTCTCCAAACTATAAGTAGAAACAACCTTTTTCTTTATAACATAGACTGTTTAAGATAGATTGTGAGAGTAAAAAGAAACAATAAAAGCTATATGAAGAAAAGTGTAATATGTGCTATTAAATGTTTTCTGTGCCATTTTGTCTGACATTTTCCCCACTCCATTTTGTCCAGAATTCATGATTTTCTGTCATTGGAAGTGATTTAAAATTCAATCTAGTCTAATCTCAAATATAAACCTCTGTTTTCAATATAGTCAGTCTTCTAACCTTCTCATGTCTTATATAACTTATATCATCTTTGGAGATCGACACTTGTGGATTCTGATATTAGTTGGGTTGCCATGATGCACATTAAGCAATAGAACACAGTGGAGAAAATACTACAAAGTTCTGAACCTAACTCATGGAGCACCATATACATCTTACTTTGTGATTTGGAAGCACAAAATGACTATGTAAGAAGTCCTCCTACCTGTAAATATGTCCTACCGAGCACATAGGGAGAGGGAACTGTGTCCTTGAGTTTGTGATAGTCTGATCCTCTTGCTTTTTAGATATCCTTGCTTCTGATGATACTGGAGCCAGGCCCTTCAGGATCCTGTCCTCTCTTCCCATCCCTAGAGAAAATAATAAAAGAGACAAACTACTCTTGCATTTATCCTCTAGATGACAAATGATACCCATTTCCTCTCTGTTCTGCTAAACACACCGAAGTCCCACCTATTCCCCTTTGGCTAGTCTCTGAGGCTCTCTTAGTAAGAGAGCTAGACTCTAGTTCCTGAGCCTTTCAGTTTGGCATCCTATGGATAAGTGTATTTATCACCAGAATCCTAAATTGTCAAGAGAGGGAATAAGGGAAGCCTAGGCAGAGGTCACCTGGCTACACTCACTCACCCAGAGTTAGAAGCAGTTACACCTTGGCATTTGGAGAAATTCTCATTAGATCCTCTGTGTGGACCTCTTCCCCCACCCCACCTCCCACACCTTTTAGGATCCGAAACTTTGAATGACAGTTTTGGAAATTTGGGCGGGGGGAGGGGGGTAAGGTCAGAGATAAAAGAACTTCTCTAATGGGACTCTAAGAAGTCTTATTGAGCTTAATTAAGTTTTTGTCATGCGTCTTTCCAAACCTGTGGAAGTTTTCATTTGTTCAGTTAGTATTTTGGGATCCAAAGAACTACAGTATTAAATAAAAAAGTATGATTAAACAAACCCCTTGTCAGGTTGAGATAAAAAGCCTCAGAGGGAAGAAAATCACCTTGAATACAATTCTTGGTTTTGTAATAGCCTCTGCAAGTGACATCAGCAACTCTAAGGTGCCTCATGCTATGTCGAGTGTGACATTAGGCGGTCAGTGCTCCTGTCATAATAAGCATTTGTTGAGCCGTGATCATGTCAGAACTTCTGGAGGCTGTGGCAGGGCTGGGTCTCCCCACACTCTGTGATGGAGCAGTTGTCCATTTTAGGATTCTTGAAGTTTTGCTGCCAGGCCCCTCTCTGCCCTCTCCCTTCCCTGGTCCCTGATCACCTAAACTGCATCCCGTGTGCTAACTCATCAAAGCAGTCTCAGGTTCCTTTTCAAGTCCACTTAGGCAAATATTTGAGCTCAACTGATGCACCTTCTCTCTAGTGAAGGTAAGTCTGGTGGTTCAGTTTGGTTCCTTTAGAACAGAGTGACCACAGACCTTGGATTTTTTTTTAAAGATCTCACTGTGCTCCACACAGGAACCTCTAATTCCACACTGTGTCTCTGAAAGACATTGAAAGCAAATGGCTCTGGTCTCAGCTTGAGTAAATGGGTCCACCTTGGACAGAACATGACATAAAGTCTATCAAGCAGCCCCCAGGAAGATTTCTAAATAAGGCTACAGAGCCAACGAGTTCTCTTAGCACTGAACGGTTGGTTTGGAAACCTGGGCTCTGATCTTTGCCTTGGAATCAGTGAGATGTAGAGGAAATAAAGACAAGTAAGAAAAGGGATTGCTGGGCATATTGAACAAACATTATACTTAAAGTATATTAAAAAGGTTATTTTAACTTTATAATTGACAAATTATATATATTATAATATATGTTATATATATAACATATATATGTTATATATATAACATATGTTTTATATATATGTTATATATATAATATATGTTATATATATATAACATATGTTATATATATATGTTATATATATATATGATACTTGGAAAAGTTTATATGTTGTTCAAAAACTAAATCAAGTTAACTCATGTGCTTTACCATATATACTTACTTTGTAGTGAGAACACAAAACTGTAATATGATACATTACTATAAACTACAGTTACAGTGTTATAGGATAGATACTGAGCTTATTAGCTGGGTGGTGGTGGCTCATGCCTTTAATCCTAGCACTTGGGAGGCAGACGCAGATGAATTTCTGAGCTCGAGGCCAGCCTGGTCTACAGAGTGAGTTCCAGGACAGCCAGGGCTACACAGAGAAACCCTGTCTCGAAAATAAAAGCTTATTACTATCTAAATATAACATTGTGATCTTTGATCAATTTGACTAATGTCTTTCTCAACTTCTCCGACCTATCTGTTGTTGGTCATCATCACTCTGGTCTCTGATTCTATTACTGTAACTTTTCTAGTTCCAAAAATGTGGTTTAAATGGGACTGACCCTCAAAGGCTCATATATTTGAATTCTTGATGCCCAATTGGTAGAACTCTTTAGGAAGGATTAGGAGGTGTGGCTTTGTTGGAAGAAATGTGTCACTGGGGACAGGCTTTGAAATTTCAAAAGCACATGTCATTCTTTGTGTTGTTGGCTCACTGCCTCATGGCTGTGTCTCAGGATATAAGCTCCCAGCTACTGCCAGTACTATTCTTGTCTGCCATTATCCCTACCATGATAGTCTTGGACTCACCTTCTGGAACTGTAAGCCCCAATAAATTCTTTAAGTTGCCTTGGTCATGACGATTTATTACAGCAACTGAAAGATAACTAAGGCAACAAATATGAGATAATACAATGTCTAGTGCTCCCCACACCCTTGTATTGTGTAAAAATACCTTGTACTTTGCATTTAAATAATTTATTTAGGTTATTTTTATTTACCAAAATGTAAGAAACAAATCTACTACTTTATACTAAGATTAATGCCCAATGTCACACTTGAAACAATGCTTTCAAGGAGTCTAGTTGAACACATGTCTGAAGGGGATCATGAAGCACCTGCGTCACTGTTCCCTGCTCAGATTTCACAGGCTATAGGCACAGGGTTAGGATGGTCCAGTGTTAAACGTCAGCTTTCCATGTGTGCTTTGTTATAGAAGCTGGCTTTCCAGAAGCCACAGTGAATGGATTCTCTGTGATCTTAGGGGTGTCAGCAAGAAGGCACATGGGCTCTTTGACAGATTAGACTATTCCTTGTTGCTCAGTAAAAAGCAGAAGTGCAAACTTAGAGATTAAAATATCATCCACAGCCAGAAAACCACAAGACTAACTCTGGGTAAGTAATCATGGCCATTGTTAGTCAAAACTTTAAGGGTTTGGGGTCTTATGGATCCAGATGGGTATACATCATTAAGGGATGGACATAAAGAAAGCTCCCTCTAACAAACAATGTTTTTTAAAACAAGTACTAAAAGCATCCTATATGTAAAATTAAAAATATGTTATCTTACGAAGGGGATGGCTTAGTGGATACGGTACTTGCTTTGTAAACACACACACACACACACACACACACACACACACACACACACACAAACATACTCATAATGTATCAAACTGCTAAGATTGAACAGTGTTTAAATGATCAGAGTCATTTCCCCGTACGATCTAATGTTGGCTTTGATAATCC
Source organism: Arvicanthis niloticus (assembly GCF_011762505.2). Lineage (NCBI taxonomy): Eukaryota > Metazoa > Chordata > Mammalia > Rodentia > Muridae > Arvicanthis > Arvicanthis niloticus. The sequence continues at coordinate 7,146,579 of NC_047678.1, read as the reverse complement.
TGTATGTTAACTGGATAATAGAATTATTTATTATAATTTTAGGATTAGTCATATTTTTGGACAAGAAGTCTGTCAGTGAGGTCTGTGTGATATTGTGATCCATAGTACCTTTGGCCGGAGGATGTTTTTTGATCATAGACACTACTGATCATCTGAAATGATTTGCAATTTAGAGTCCTCATGTGTAATAAATAACTGGTCCCTCACGGTTACATCCAGGATATTGTCTATAATTCGACTAGAGTCTTCAACTGCCTGACCCAGCCAAATAAGGGGTGTTGAAAATGCTTTGAGATTTTCTCAAAGTGGTGATTACTGAGTCCAGGGTCTCCTGATTGGCAGCTACACACAAAGCTAATTGACTTGATTTTGTTACTAATTAAAGAGTCAGGGATAAGGACATCCATTATCACTAACTGGAAAACACATCTGGTATATTCAAGATGCTGGCTAGAACGAGCCTTTCCCTGGTGCCAGAGCTTGAGACCCAGAGCTGCCTTTGTATTTTTTCTCTTTTATCCTAATCACTTAATGTTATCTTTTAGATAATCCTTTCTCTATACTCAAGGGTCTTTGGTTTTGCAAAGATGAAGGACTGCCAGGTGCCACCTGGACACTTGGATGTTGTGTTGTTATTGCATTGGGGGGTTCTTGATAAAAACGTCATCATTTTATAAACTTCCTATTTGCCAGATAGAAAGGGAATAGGGTCCTCTATTCTTTGCTTCCTGTGACCTATTATCAAAAAATAAATGATTGTGGTACTTTGTACTTTGGCTGAGGAAATGAAGAATTTAGGAGAGTCTGAGAGGGATTACAAAGGTTGGTGGAAGGGCAGGAACAGTCCTATGCCAACTCCCTAGTTGCCTAATATTTTCATATCAGAAGGAAACTTAACAAAGGGACATACAGATTTTACTGTATATAAAAAATGGCATATAGACTTTCAAAAGAAGTAAATACATATACATGTAACAACAGCAGTTAAGGAACCAGGAGTTTGGGAGGGAATGGCAGAAGACCATGGGGAAGTTAGAGAAAGAAAGGGCATGAAGGGAAATGGTAACTATATTTTAATACACATATTGATAATCACTATTATTGTTAATGATAAGTTCTTTATTTTCTTACTGCAAGTACTCTTTCTCTGTTCAGTTTTCTGTAAATAAGCAAAGACTTTGTGGGAGTGTAATTGCAGCCCTTAAGTGTCCCTGACTGCCTTGAGTAAAACTGCCAGCAGGAACTGTTTTGAAGACTCCCCAGTTGCCTAAGAAAACTACACAGGATCCTAGCTGATTGTTCCAGCTTTTGAGGAGGCAGCCCATATAGCATTGTTTGCATCAGATTTTTGTCTGTCACATGACAAGGTAAACTCCAGATGATCCAGCAGCCATCTTCAATTAGTCTAGATTCTTCCATGGCTGCTCTAGCAGAGGAAATGCTGAGACTAAGGCTGTGATTGGTGAAAACTGAAACCGCCCAGTAGTCTGTAAGGTGTATTGTGATTGGTGTAAACTCCACACTTCCATTTGCATGTAGTTGTGTTGTGATTGATTCAAAACTCATTGTTCCCCCCTGTTTATCTATTTAGGCTGCCAAGTTCACTTAGTGAACTTGGGAAGCATTCTCCTGTGCTCTCTCCCTGAGTGGTGTAGTATGAGGCTCAATGTTGCTTATTTGCATCAGGGGGCTCCCGATAAACCTCCTATCAAGTAGATTTTCTTGGATAGTGGTTTTTTTTTTTTGTTTTTTTGTTTTTTTGTTTGTTTGTTTGTTTTTCGAGACAGGGTTTCTCTGTGTGGCCTTGGCTGTCCTGGAACTCACTCTGTAGACCAGGCTGGCCTTGAACTCAGAAATCCGCCTGCCTCTGCCTCCCAAGTGCTAGGATTAAAGGCGTGCATCACCACCGCCTGGCTTTTCTTGGATAGTGTTAATAGAATAGACTGGGCTGGCAATGAAAGAAGCAAGAGTTGAAAAACCCAGGCAGTGATGATGGGTGCTGGAGAATGGCAAAGGCAGGGGCAAAGGAGCATGCAGGAGGCTGAGGTCCAAACACTGGAAACCGTTTAACTGCTTGATGGCTGAAGACAAGGCACAGTTCAAAAGTGAGAATAAGAAGGAGCATGGAAGTAGGGAGGATGGACAGATGGCATAGAAGAAGGACTGAAGGCTGTAAAGAGCCAGGAGAGGCGCTCCAGACTCAGTTACTAGAAAAAGCACAAAGAGCTGGTTTTATCTTGTGCCCAAGGGTCTTAGACGCCTCTGGTCCAGGAGCTGAACACTGGCAGCTATCATGGAAGGGCTAAGGAATCTTAAGTGTTTGGCCCTGCTGCCCAGCCAGCTGCTGCCAAGGGCTAAGGAATCCTAGCATTCTTTGCCCATGTAAAAGCTGTAAACGGTTATAGGTGGGTTTGGTGGCTCACATCTGTAATCCCAGCACCCAGGAGGCAGGAGGATGATATGTGCAAAGTCATCCTGGGCTTTTCAGGCCAGCCTGTAAGAAAAAGGAGAGGAGAAGAAGAAAGAAAGAAAGAAAGAAAGAAAGAAAGAAAGAAAGAAAGAAAGAAAGAAAGAAAGAGAGAGAGAGAAAGGAAAGGGAAAAAAGAAAAGAAAGAAAGAAAAGGAATTAAGGAAAGAAAGAAAGGAAGAAAGAAAGGAAGGAAGAAAGAGAGGAAGGAAGAAAAGAAAGAAAGACAGAGGGAATGAAGTAAAAAGAGGAAAGGAAGGAAGGAAGGGAAAGAAGGAAGGAATGAAAGAAAGGAAGGGAGAAAGAGGGAAGGAAAGAGGGAAGAAAGGGAGAAAGTAGGGGTGGGACAAAGAAAATACATGTAGAAACTTGAGTCCTCATCCTGAGGCCTGTGTGGGACACCAGAGGTGCGACCTGCTGCTTTAGTTCCTGCCAGCCTGCTGCTGCAATTAATTACTGTTGAATGCAGAGCTGCCAAAGATCTGAACTTCAAGCTTCCCCTTAGTTGTGATTTCCATATGATTAGATCTTTGATAATTTTTATATACACCCATTCAAAACAGTTTCTATAACCATCAATGAATGGTATGTTAACTAACAAGACTGAGGGTAGGAATTGTCATGATGAAGTATTTAAACTGTAAACTGGCTAGAATTATTTCAGATACATTTTCTGGGATGGTTTGAATAAAAATGGCACTATTAGGAGGTGTGGCCTTGGTGGAGTAGGTGTGGCTTTGTTGGAGCAAGTACATCACTGGGCGGTGGGCTTTGAGGTTTCAGAATCTCAAACCAGACCTAGTGGTTTACTCCCTTCTTGCTGCCTGGTGATCCAGATATAGAACTCTCAGTTCCATCTCCAGCACCATGTCTACCTGTGCCCTGCCATGCTTCCCTCCATGATGATGGTAATGGACTAAGACTCTAACTGTAAACCAGCCCCAGTTAAATGTTTCCTCATAAGAGTTGCCGTGGTCATGGTATCTCTTTACAGCACTAGAAACACCAACATATTTTACTCCTGTAAATAAACAGGAGTTTGTTAGCTGCTTCTTGGCATTCAGCTGCCATTGCTCTTAGTGTTGATGAAGGGTGGAGTTGTTGTCTTCTAGACGGCAAATCTGTATAAATCTTGTTAAGATTTCTTCAAATTGTGGCTCAAAGTGATAGTTCTCTCAAATCAAACCAAATTGCATCATAAAAGAGTAGTGTGTGTCAGAGAGAGAGAGAGAGAGAGAGAGAGAGAGAGAGAGAGAGAGAGAGAGAGAGAGAAAGATGTGTTTTTATGAGTCACAAAAGACTGACTTTTTGTTTTGTTGTTCTTTATGGATTTCTGAGACTTTTATGGTGTTGTCAATGCCATTAAAATATACCCAAGACTAAAAAGGAAATGGCTGGGAACTTTCATACCTCATTTTAGAAGTAAACAAATAAAATATATCAATATTGTTAAACAGCAACTTTTATCACATTTATGCACAGCTTATGCTGTAGCAGATGCTACACTAAACATGCTCACATTTGAACACTGCTTACTATGTCACTTCATAATTAGATGTCATAGAACTGCCCAACAAGAAAACAAGATTGAGGCATGGCAAATGACTCAGCGGTTGAAGGCACTTGCCACCAAGCTTAACAACCTGAATTTACCCTGAGACTTTTATGCTGGACTGAGAGAACCAACTCTTGCACACTGTCTTCTGGTTTCCACATTTATATTATCATACACACACACACACACACACACACACACACACACACACACACACACACACACACAAACACACTCTTGCATGCACACACTCATGCATGCAGGCACACACACATGCGCACACACACATGCAGATGCTCATGCACACACACTAAATACATGCAAAATTAAAATAAAATAAAGATGCTAGGTTTGAGGTAATAGAGGCACAAATAATTTAAGCCAATTTTCTCCTAAAGATAACAATTATTTAAGCTGGAAAAAATAGTGAAAATAAATCTTTGAATGTATTGGAAAATGACCAAAGACCCTTAAATTACTCTTTAAAAGCATTTTAAAAGTAGATTTACTTTTAATAAATAAGGTTTGTGTATGTTTAAGGAGCCCCAGAAGATGATGTCCTCTGTGATATCCTTGTAAAGTTCACACAGGTTACAAGAGAACATTGTGGAACATTGAAATTTGAGCAAATGTGTGTTTTTCCTCAAAAACTGATCATGTCTTCATGATTAAACATTGTGAATCTTTTGCTAAACATACAGAGATACAGAGCCTTGTTCCCCATAATTGGGTATAGTAAAGAGGATAGGCCTATCCCATACTGGTTCACAACTTCATCACCAGTACTGAAATGTGTGTGTGCATGTGTGTGTGTGTGCATGTGTGTGCGTGTGCGTGTGTGCGTGTGTGTGTATCTGCATGCCCACACAAATCAGCATACTTTCATGTCTGTATGAGATAAACTTAGGTGTGCTGATGTTAACAGTAATAATGTATTATTTCTGCATAGTCATGCCTGTTAGAATTATCTCATTGAAGCCACATTTATGACTTCTTGAGGTCACATGACTGCTGCATTTTATTTGTATTTTTGCAGTACTGGTGATTGAACCCAGAGCCCTGTGCCTGCCAAGCCAAATGTTTGAACATGGAGTTACATCTCCAGCACTTGGGAGTTTTCAGGACATGGTTTTACTATTAGCTTAGACTTGCTTTGAACTCACTCTACAGCCCAGGATGGGCTCAAATTCATGGTCCTTACCTTTGTCCCCTTTATTTGGGGATTTCAGATATATAATAGCATGCCTGGGCTTTTAAAAAATTGGTTATTTTATTCCTTTAAATTTTAAATGTTATCCCCCTTCCCAGTTTCCCCTCCACAAGCTTCCTACCCTTCCTCCCCCCCCCACCCCGCCACCTCTATGAGGATGCTCCCCCACCTGCCCACCCACTTCTGCCTCAGGGTCCTAGCATTCCTCTATCCTGGGTCAACAAGCCTCCCCTGGACCAAGGAGCTTCCCTCCCAGTGAAGCCAGATCAGGCAACCCCCTGCAACATATCCAGCTGGAGCCATGGGTACCCCTGTGTTCTCTTTGGTTGGTGGTTTAGTCACTGGAAACTTTGAGGGGGCTGGTTGGTTGATATTATTGTTATGATGCTAATTTTTTAACCAGGAAAAACAGTTTTCCAATGTTTTATGAGAGGAAACAATTAAATTATAATTTCTATTGCTTTAATTTAGTGTGTGTATGTGTGTGTGTGTGTGTGTGTGTAAATGGAGTTTTAGAAATATGGTATTATTTTTTAAGAATTTTGAGGCAGGCTCTTACTTCTAGTCCAAGGTGGCCTTGAACCTTTTTGCCTCAGTTTCCCCAGTGCTGGAATGACGAGTTGGAGGACAATGTGCCTGCTCCATATCTTGAAATTTTAACTGGGTTGTTTTGCTTTTCTTTAAAAATTATTTATTTATTTATTTATTTGTTTATTTATTTTACACTACAAATTTTATCCCTCTTCCTGTCTGCCCTCTAGCTGTTCCATATCCCATACCTCCTCCTCGCTCTCCTGTCTCCATGAGGATGTCCTTACCACCCACCCTACCAGATCTCCAGTCTCTTGACAGTTAGGTGCATCTTCTCTGACTAAACCCAGACTCGGCAGTTCTCTGCTGTATATATGTTGGAGCCTCATATCAACTGGTGTATGCTGCCTGGTTGGTGGTCCAGGGTTTGAGAGATCTTGGGGGTCCAGGTTAAT